>NC_135745.1:30392500-30722500 GCF_041903045.1 Epinephelus lanceolatus | reverse complement strand
GCCTTTACTAAATGAAAGAGGCATTTCTGGTGAGTTACATATTCAAAGACTCCTCCAACCACTTATTGAGCTAATGACCTGCTCAAACACATTACTGTCTGCCAGTTCCTTCACTAAAAATAGCTTGTCTGAAAACATGGCCATCTATCTGATACGGGGCTCGTTTTCGCGCCGCTTTGCCCTCGCCTTATCAAGCGCTGCGTAATAGACGTTGAATAGAAAAGCTTTCAGCGTCCCCTTTTTCAATTGAACAATGCGATAAGAAAAATCAGATCAGGGCTCATTCAAGCACCATTGGCAGCATGTTAAGTAAATTCTCCTCTTACGGTAACTCAATTTGCCACCGTTAATCTAACTAGGAGGACTGCTCTGCGTGGAGCCACACGGCCGCTGAAACATTAGGTACTGCTCGCATGTTGCAGTGTCTGCTTCCTCTGTCCTGTGCGGTGGATTTGCCAGGGCCTTTATAGCTCTCTGTGACCTCAATCTAACCCGTTCTATCATTCTCAGTTTATCCACCCCTCCCCGTTGTCTCTCACCTGCTGACAAAGCCCTCTCTGCTCTACCTCCACTATAGTCGCTCACCCTGCACCTAATCCTTAATCTTACCCTCGTCTCACTCCTGTATTAGTCGCCGTATTCCTGAAATCTCCTCTTCTCCCATCTCCTTTCATTCCCTTCCTCCCTCTCTCTTCCTCACCTCCCTTGTTAACCTCTCCTCTCTTGATGCCATCTCCTCCGCCGCACCCTATCATTCATCTCCTTCCCTTTCTATACGCACACTCTAACCCCTGCTTGTATCCAAATCCTCTTCCTCTCCCCACAGCTGCCCTGCGCCGGCTGCTCCAGCTGTTGTTGGTCCATTGACACAGTTCAAACAAAAGGGCTTAGAGCATCCTACAGCTGTGAACGTCGAGGGAGCCAGCCAAAACCGATACACAGACGCAGCAGCAGACCAGGCCGGTCTGGGCACGTCTTCGCTTGTGCTAATGGCATTTAACGCTTTCAAACCACGCTCCTCCCTCCAGATAGAGAGCGGCCGTGCACTTTGCTTGTCGCAGAAGCAGAATCAAAAGGTGTGAGCATTGTGAGCATGAATATTCTCATGACTCAGGCCTACCTACAGTCTCTACAGCCCCCTCACAGATATGACAACCTGCTCTCCCTGATCATCTGGCTCAGCATCCAGAGGGAAGGCAGCAGGGGTTGGTCTTATTACCTTTTCAGCGTGGCAACACAGATGGTCAGCCAGACAGATAGATTGATGGGGATACATGCGCTACTTATTGCGGGGAGGCCGATAATGACACCATAGCTCAGGTGGTGAAATGTACACCGGTTATTGTGCTCCATCAGGCTGATGAAATAACACTGTTTAGGTGGCATCCAACCTGCCCCCTGCTCCACTGGGTCCCTTGGAAGATGACATGTTTTGTTTTTCTCACCTCACCCACCCCCTCCCCCTTTACCCATGATGCCTTTCACCACAAGTGGGTTGAGATGGTCTCCCAAGGCCTGTCTCCATGACAACGAGCCACGATAGAAAAACCAGATCTGTTTCCTGCGGCACCACGCTAGCAGTGAGATAGCACACCTGATAGGAAGCTCGTGTTCTTCTTGTTTCTTTAAGCTTTAATTCGGATCCAGCGCTGCGAGTGTGTTGTGATGCTTGGGGGACCCGGTTCAGCAGAAAGAAAAAAAAGATCAGAAAACTTTTTTATTTATATTTTAGAGGCACACGTTGGGAGGTGGAAAAAAAAAATGTCTGTAGCAGTGCAGCACAGAGCATTTTAAGGCTGAATAATAAGATTTTATCCACTGTCATTTGTCCACTTTTATAGTTTTACCAATGATTCTGAACTTATGGCGCACACTTACATTTTCTCAGCATAAAAATAACCTCTTTATCAATTATGCATGGCTTTGTGAGCCGGCACGGAGAGAGGAAAAGTTTGGAGTCGGAGCCGTGTCCTATTCAGACACAAGGAGGGGCTGGGACTGATTACCTCACATTTCCTCTGACCCTGGACCCTGTAGGCGTGGGACACACACACACAAAATGCAAGCACACCCACAGGGCCATGCACACACATACACATGGCAGATGGCAAAGCATCATGGGGGAGATTGGCACTCACTCTCTCACACGTCCCTTCTCACTCTCTTAAACACACAGCCCACAGACACACAAATATACAGACACACATGCATAAACACACACACACGCACACACATTGAGGATCAGAGGCACAGGATGAAGCACGGCTTACTGCAGGCATGAGCTGCACCGCCCTGGTTACATTTTTAGCAGTGGAAATAAACTATCTGAGGCTCCTCTCTAACAAGAAAACACACCTGTCACTCAAATGCTGCGATTCTTTGCCCTGAATATAAATGAATCTGGAGACTCGGGTGTGTCTGAATCTCTATCAGACTTAACGCTGCTGCAGGATGCTGAAATTAGGGCTACGGTTGCCCCATGCTACAAACATCCAAACAGTGTTATCATGGGAACTATTGACAAATAGCAGTAACATTCCCAAGCCGAGGCAACACTTTTCTTCGCCGGTCTGAAGCTGTAAACAAGGTTGCCGCTGGAGTTTCAAATCGCACTGCTGAGAGCAAATATGAGTCATGGAAACAGCAGCTCACACCACACCTGTAGGTAAGGAAGGGAGGCCCATTTATGTCATTATGCATTATGCCTTCCTAATCAAGGAGCACACTGCTGAAATGAGAACTCATTTATCGATTCTTTCGGCTATTCATGCGAGCATTTATCCTCATTATCAGTAATTATTTAATCTGACTAATTAAATAGCTATTTTTTTTAATTCACGTCACTTAAATGTTAAAATTTGGGGAGTTGGCTGATGGTCAAAAAGGCCATTTTAAGGCCTCACTGTGAACTGTGGTTAATTGAGATGTTTAATTCGCCGCATTAAATTATTAATTACAAAACTAAGTTATTTATGAAATTACCAATTACACACTAAATCATTCACCGACCCCAAAATAATAGCTTAATTGATTATGAAAATACTTAATAATGAATTTGACATTTGGATCAATCATAAATTAATGTTTGTTTTTAGCTGACTCTTATTTGTTGGTTGCTTTTGTGTTGTTGTTTCTGATTTTCTGTTGTTTTATTAATACTGCCAATGAGATTTAACTGGTCAAATAAAGATTGAATAATTTTTTTAAATTATTTTTGCTTTATTGACTTCACAGAAAAATAATATATATTCATTTTTAAAAATGTGTTTTAATTTTTATGTTTGGAATAGTAGAAGGAAAATACAATAACACCACATTAATTAATTTGATATTTATTTTTTCTTTCAGTCTTGGTAGTGGCGTAAGGAAATTATGACGGGCCCCAATGCACACTATTGCGCATGAATTGTCTTGATACAAATAGAGACTTGACATCGGATAAAATCAACATACATATTAACCAGCAATCATCATTGCATATCTGACAAAATTATCAAAGAAAGTGAGTAATCATTATTAATAATCGTTTAATTGAATAGCTTTTATAGTACATTTATAGATTTTATACTTAAGGAAAAAGGCACATTTTAAAAGAGAAAAAGAAAAAAAGAGAACCATGACAGATGGGTTTGCCTTTTTGAAGACATATATAGCAAATTTTTAAATAAATAATATTCTTTTTGGTATTATTTATCTCAGAGCACAGGTGTATTTCCAAGGTGGCAATCTGAATCACTAGCAAGGGCCCGCTCTCTCCACGGTCCCCTCCACCCCGGGGGCCCCAGTGCCATTGCACTGCCTGCACTGTCTATATTTACGCCTCTGAGTCTCGGGGTAAAAGGCCACAGTTTGAGGTAAGTGAGGACAGACACAAGCACTACACAAGCTTCCCCTGATGCCCTTATTTGTATTTCTTACAAACAACAACAGCAGCTATTAAGAAATCAACACAAATGAACAATGTAATGAATAGACAATAATTGCTCTTTAGCTGCTAACCCTTATATCTGTGTATACCCTCCACTAGAAAACTGACTCTAATACTCATATTCATCACATACTCTCCACTCCACTGTATCTATCAATAATCTAGCATGTTCTGAATCTGATAATCACTCACTGATGAACACATTAAGGTCACCTGCAGTGCCAGGACCACAGACCGACTGTCTCTGGGTGGGCTTGCCAACCCCCATGATGCCTATAGAAAGACCCGTCTGATCTGTCTATTTGTGTTGATAATTTGTTGCAGTAGAGGATTTACAATTTCCATTTTGTGCAGATCTCTGATTGCACATTTTCAGTCTCCCTCTTTGATGAGAATGTGTGTCGGCATTCAGGCATTCAGGTGGAATGTGTGTCCTTTGTATGAGTGCTTTCAAATCTGTCTTTAACGTCCCCTACGTCCCCAATGGGAAGTTTCCTTTCATACTTATTACTTACTTTATTATGTGATCTTCAGAAAACCAGCATGATTTTCTTATTATTATCATGAAATAATGATATCCGAACCATAAAAATAGATTTCTTTGGGATCGTGAGAAAACAGAATTGAAAAATTGTATCCGCCCACATCCTCTCTGTGGCTTTCTCTGGCAGGGAGCATGAGTTTTGCTTGAGGCCACAATTTAATTAACTGATCACCTGCAGCTACCAGGGTAGAGGACATGTGCACTAAGCATTTAAAGACAACAGAATGAGGAAGTTCTGCTGATTTAAGAGGGCTCCATTTTCTCAGCTTAAAACCTTGATTTCCTTCATTTTAGCCACAATTACAGCAGCATCCCCTCTGTCGGACCCTTCTGTCCAGTCATGGCAAGAAGTGAAGAAGCTATCAGCCTTCCACACTTCACAACATCAGGACATCAATTACACACCAGCATTATTCCTGACCATTTCAGTTGTTGGATCACTGTTTCCCATTAAAACTTTACGGATGTGCCTCAGTCTTTGTTCATCACAATTTCACAGCCAAGACAACACACGGATTCGTGATTGAGGATCAAAGGGAGGGGCGGAGAGAGAAGCGTGACTGACAGCATCTCCCTCCCCGGTCCTAATGTGCAAAAATAACCAAACTAAGTTTCCCTTTGACCTCAATCTCTGCGTGTCTAGGACGTAGCAAAGCTGCCGCAGCCCAACAATAGTGCGGCAAACGTACACCCACGCATCTTAAAGGGGCTCCAAGGTCAAACAAACCGACACAGCTAGAAAGAGGCATCGAGTAATGGAAGCACTGGCCTCGGATGAGCCCAGCAACAGATGGAGTGGCTCCCGCTAAGCAGGGAATGTATTACCAAATGGTATAAAAGTACATATAGGGCAGATTATCAGAGGGGATCAGAACAGAGGGAAGGTAGTGAAAGTGTTTATAGGCTAAGTGAAAGTCACAGTTAGTGCTGCCAGGATGAAGAGTCAGCTTCAGTAAATCTTTAAATTCCCTTTAAATTAGATTTTGTAAATCATATATGCTAAACATAAACATATCATTGTAGAATATCAGGTAAAACAGTGCTCATTTAAATTTAATTTACAGTTTTTATTTACAGTACATAGGTTTAACCATTATTTAGGCTACTAATGAACCTTTAATTAATCTCTAATGTAGCGCCACCTGTTTTCTGAGGCTCAAGCATAAATTTCAAGGGGTCACAGGGGACACGATCCTCTCAGTATTTAGAACTTGTGCATTTCTTTCCACCAATAAAAACATGAAAGTAGCAGAGGACTTTTATCTGGACAAAATTAAAAGACACTACGAACGTAAATTGATACAGGAAATGCACAAATTGGTGCATAAATATTCACCAAAATCAGGAAATTGGGTGTTTGACATTAAAAATTTTCTGGCAGAGAACCTCCAAACCCTCCATTTCATGTGTCCTCCCGTGTTGAAATGAAGCCCATGCCTTTTTTCTAAGGTGCTGCTTTCACCCGCCATCTGCTTATGCTCACCTTAACAAAATGTCATTTAGACTTAATGTAAAAACAATTTTGAAAAAAGGAAAATACATCTTTAAAGATATTGCTTTGAAAACCACAGGCTTAAATGGAGCGTATTCTTAGCTGCATTAACAGCTGAATGTTATCTATAGGCTAATATTAATGTATTTTTAACATGGTTGAGAAAGTGAGGGTATGTAAGAGTGTGAATTCACAATCTATATGCTTTAACATGTCCCAAATTTGGTTGAAAAAGGGGAGCTATGCGTCACACTGTTGGTTGAAAACCTCACAGCTTCGATTTCCACAATTTTCACGCTTTGAAATAACTTGAAGGATTACTTGCTCCTCCATGAGCTGAGTCAATTTTTCAACCCCTTAGGCTCATAAACCTCTTTCAAACCCCTTAGGATAATGCCAAGAATGCAATGTCATCCAGCTGGATGGGTTTTTTTCCTTCATGAAAAAAAAAAAAAAAAAAAAAAATTGACATTTTGCAGATAACACTTTCACCTGACAGCTGAAGGTTTCCACCTGACAACAGCTGCGTGTCCACGTGCAGACACCTACGCGACGCTAACAACGACACAGAGCTCGCAAACGCTCCCCAAAAAACATATTTGGTGATTTCTCTCTCGGCAACCTCTCTCTCCCTGTTGCTCGGCTCTTCAGAGGCAGCCGATCTTGTGTGCAGCGGCTCATTACGCAGGCTGATGGTTGAGTCCTTGTCAACTCACTGTCCAATTAGCATATCTGAGGCTGGCACAGACTCTTATCCTAGCGGGAGAGGGAACTGTATATCCATACTGATGTCCACATAGTTATGCACTTGCATGTACATCCCTAATTGTTAAACAGCTCTGACATGGGAGAGGAGAGGCTTTGTGTAAATTATACGATTACAGGGCCGGTGCCACATGTTTGCTTCTTTCCATGATTTCTAAACACTGTCAGGAAATTAATGTATGAATTATCACTTTTGTTATGTTTGCATTGCTTAAGGCACGGAAGTGGGAAACACTGGTTTGTACAGTCTATCTATCTATCTATCTATCTATCTATATTCACGTGTGGCTGTCAGTCCCCCAAAGATTCACCATCATTCCTTAATAAAATGAATGATTAAAATTCCATGGAGCATTGCACACACACACACACACGCAAAAAGAGTGGTGTGTCTTGCCAGCCACGACACACCGCAGCCAATTAGTGAGCTTCTCCTGGAGCAGGACTAAGGCTCCGTGACAACAGAGAACACCTTCATCTTCCCGGATGTCATTGTCATCATCCCGGGCCATCATCATATTTCAATTGCACTTCATTAATGAGACATGCCAGCCATTTTTCCCCCGCCCTGTTTCAGCTGTTTAGCAAAACCCACACATCAGTCAGGAGACAAAGTCGGGCGGTGTAAAGCAGATTTCGGGGCTTGTTGATAAGCTCGTCTTGAGAGTGATAACAGTAGCCTTGAGGAGCATGGTGCTCTGTTTTAATAACTGCACATTGATTGATCATTCACATAGAATCATCCAATGGGGATGTCGTAAGCTCCGTAAATGGACTTCAAATGGATTCATCCTTTTATTGATTTATAGAATGAACAACAAGACATACCAACACACACCAGGCGCAGCACTGCAAAGCTTTGACTGATCTCCGCTGCACGTTTGCTGTTCCCCCTCTCGTGTGCTGCAATCTTGAAGCAACCCTTTATCCATTCTTTGCTCATGTAAACTATCTCCAGCTCCTTTGGGAAGTGCTTATTAATTTTCTGGAGACACCCTGTTGTGTTTGCCCATGATCCAATTCTCTCCTGTGTATTTGTGCTGCCATGGTATCACCTGTCTGGCTTGGTCACATGATATGTCGTCCGCTGAGAGCTCATTATCTCACAACTGCAACACTGTTCTGAAAAAAACACTGAGATCATCTATAGAGCATTAACATACATTTCACGCCGCTCACTGTTTATATGGTGTTAGTATGGATTGATTCAGAGCATAAAAAATGTGGCCGAAAAGATGACTGACATGATCATTACTGTAAAGAATTTACTGCTGAATAGAAGTTGAGCTGATTTCTGAGGCTGCGTGTGCTGGTGAACAAATCCTATTTAGGTGCTTCACAGGCGGCCGGCCTTAGCAGTTCTGTCACTAACCAGCCATTGCATGGCTTCCTGATGGAGATGAGATTTGTGACGCCAAATGAATTTCTCCTTGAGGGACGATAAAGTTGTGAATAGAATTGAAAACCGGAGTAATGGGGTAGAAAAACTGCATTCGTCCTCTGTCTCATTGCTGGAATCAGACGGAGAGCGTGTCTCGGTAAGTGAAGAGATGAAATGCTTGTCAACGGTAACAGACTTGTGCACGGATGCTTTCCAACAACGACTAGCCATTACTCTCACCTCCGTCAAACAAATACCTCATCCAACCTGGCATCCTTCAGCGCCGTGGAGACAGAGTAATCATGAAATGCCACAAACAAATATGGGGCTGCATTCAAGAGACATGTCAACCAGTCGCCACTACCACCACCTCCACCTACACACATACACAAACATATCACAGTCTGCAGAATGAAAGAGTCCAATCTCAAGCTTTTAAGTTTTCTGTCTGTGAGCTGTGATGATGGAACAGAGCCGTAAGTTTCCTGGACGTTGTCCCTTTCCCATCCAGCATGGTAAAGATCTTTTAGTAAAACAGAGCTGTTTCACTGATGCAATAAAGATGCTCTTTCACTAACTGGCATATGGAGGCGTGCCAAAACCTTTTCTTTTCTTGGAGCTATTGAGCCGACTACAACAGGGCACACTTGGTTTGGATAGGCGGCACAAGCAGAAGGTCTGTTTTTTAGGAAATGTTAACTCCACTGTCATGCACAATTACTCAGAACAAGGCTAAAGGTCTTTACACACCAGGGATGTTTTTTTCTTGCATTTAATTTGTGTAAAAGGGACGTAAATTTTTTTAAACAAGGTCAGTTTTTCTGAGCTTTTATACCACAGTGGAAGGATTACTGAATGGGTCTACCGGACACAAGGCCAGAGGCCCAAAGTGTAAGTGGGGAACTCTGGCCCTAACCTGCAAAATGTCACTCAAATCAGCACATGCTGACCAGGAAGAGATTTAAAATGACCACAAAGAGATGCAAAGGGACTGCAGAGAGACAAAATAGACACTAAATTACCTCAAAGAGACATAAAACTATTACAAATAGATACAAGAGAAACAAAACAATGAGACAGAAAGGGACTATACAGCTATAAAATGTGTGTGTGTCTTGCTCCTATGCCAGAGAGGTGGGGGCACCTTTTGCATATCTGTACCCAGGGGCCCATTGTCTGCCAATAAAGGCATCACCTAACCATGTTGTGCAGAACAGACGACCTCACAACAATGGCGGACCTGTTGGTTGTTTGTGTTTCTCAGCACCTAGTATTACAATAATTAGTATGAAATTATAATCACAAATTATGACATTTAAAATATTTTTGGAACCTGCCGTGGTAAAGCTTCAGCTCCTGTATGACATAATGGAACTGTTAGCAGCTCTGTTATTATAGGTACACCAAGGCTTTGAGCTACACATTAACATCAGCTCAAAATTAGCTTACAATTAGCTCACAATGGCAATGCTAATGTGCTGATGTCCCCCTTGTTAACCTACAATTCCTCCCCATGCCCCCAGTCTAGACCCAGATACTCTCCTATCCAGATCCAGACGTATAACCAATAACGTTTTGAGAATTCTATGTAAACACCTCATTCTTCATTCTTCCCAAGTTCAGTTTAATACCGGTATGTGCCATCATACGTTCAGATACTGTGCAATTATTAAAAGTGGCCATGTTATGCGCCACTACGAGACAAAGCACAGAACATCCTTTGAGCAAACCTACCCAAACGAATCTTAACCAAAGGGTAACAAAAATAAAATATTTAACACCAAATCAAAAATAGGAGGGCATCCCCATGTTAAAAATCAACACATCACCTACTGGTGATGGAAGATGAAATGTTAAGGGGCCCTGAGGGAGACATACATGTCCCTTAAAAAAATTAATGGCAATCAATCCAATAGGCCAACAACTATCCAACATTGCCACCCCTACAGCCCAAGCAGCAACCTCCAGGGCTGAAAAATGAAGCCATCACCGAAGTGTCAAAAACTGTAGTTCCTCAAACGGCCACTTGAGGCTGGCTCTAAGTGAGTGGCTCCCCTAAGACGAAAATGTCCGACTTTACAGTGGAAATAAACACGTTTACAGCCTGGTACAAAAACAGTTTGGATCTCTATTGCTAATTTCAACATTCATGAGAACTGTACAGGAGGTTAACTTTTATATAAATCACCTGTTTACATTTTATTAAGATTTAAAGTTGTACATGATTAAGGGTGTGGATGCTTTGAGTGACAGGCTGCAGACACCTCACTCCTTCCCAGCTCCACCCTCTTGTCAAAATATGGCCACCTCTGGCTCCTAAAAAACAAGATGGCGATGCTAAAATGCCAGAATTGAGGCTTCAGAACTTCCACAAACCAATAGGTGACATCATGGTAGTAATATTCTTTATTTTATCCAGCCTGTGCTACAGCTACGGCACTAGCTTGGCTAGAAAGTGGGACAGATTGACACACAGGGCTTTGAAACCTAAGATAACCTCATCATCTGCTGTCTTTTGGCACACAACGTATAACACAGTGATATACTGTAATGGCCGTGGACTGATAATAAGATAATAAGAAAATGTATTACGTGACAGACACAGAGATACAAGTTTTACTGTCGACATTAGCATTCATACGGCTTCATCCCACTGAATAAAGGAAATCCAGATAAAATTCTTATTTCATATCTCACAAGATCTCCAAAATATTTTGGCACCGATCCAGCCCAAATGAATTCCTCCAGCCCTCTATGCATCGCAGTGAGGATGGGTTTTTCACTCCATGAGTTGAAAATACTCGTGAGGACTTGTCAAGCGCTTGAGGCAAGGTGCATAGAATATTCTGGTGTTTGAACATTTATTGGCGGCTGACTGTACACTTCAAAAGTAGAGGGGGCCCGCTCTTTCTCCAAGTTCTGATTAGGCAGTTTGTCTTCCGCTTTGTCAGCCATCTTGTCAGTCAGCCCTTCCCTCCTAATGACTCCTGTCAGTCAGGGATGTAACTGTCAACCCGAGTCAATGGCTGCACTTCCCACTCCTCATGATTGGATAATGAGCTGTGTACATCAACACATTTAGCCATTTTCAGTGCGAATGTCAGCAGGATGAAAGGCTCACAAAACATGTTGCTTGTCATGCAACGTGCAGAAACTTTGTCTGCAAAGGAAACTCTGTAAAACTTCAGTAGGAGGAGACAACAGTGAGATCTTATTCAGGAGGAGAAGGAGTTAGCTGTTGAAGAAGAGAGGAGGGTTGACCGGAGGACAGCGAGGCAGCAGCAGCAGCAACGAGGAAATGATGTCCTCTTTTGCATAAGGGAGAAGAGGAGGAGGGGGGAGGGGTGAGAAGGAAGGTGAAGATGTCTTCAGATGTGGCAGTTGTGATGAAAAGAGAGGCGAACGACTGAAGACAAGAGGTGGAGAAGAGAAGAGGAGAGAGGTAGTGGGGGGTGTGTGTGCATTATTCATCCCTGCTGACACATCAGAATCTCTGATTCATCTGGAGAAGGGCATCAGTCAAGTCACAACCTATCTCTTTGCCTTCACTCATATGCACACACGGAGACGCAGACACACGATGGACACACACGCACACGCATAATTGCAAATGACCTCCTGGTTAATTATGGGTCTGGCTCGCTTTGGAGAGAGTCAACAGACTCAGATTGGCCTTTGCAAAACAAGGTTATCGCGGAGTTTCCATCACTTTTAGTTATATATTTAAATGGAAATATAAATGACCTGCCTGCATAGTTCACCTGCAGCTGAGGACATCTAACCAGGCAAAATTAGGCTGAAGGAAGGCCGACTTGTGCTGCGTTCATGTGGAATCAGGAGGACAATAGACAGCAAGGCGGTTATAATTTTAGTGGATGAGGGCGGAACAAAAAATTAGGTGAGGCCTGTAGAGAATACCGGAAATGGTAATGGTAGACGGCCGTAGACAGTTGCTAGAAAAATTACATCAAATATAAACACGAAATAATTTGATTTAATACATTTAATCCCATTCTTTGTAAACACAACATCCCCATTGCATAATACTGTCATGCATGTTTCTTTTTACCGTCCTGCCATTCTGTCGGACTGTTTGTTTCCCTGTGCCATCCAGAAGGTGTTTTGATTCTGCGGTCTACCATCCTACCATCTGCCTGATTCCATGTGAACACAGCACTGTTCCCCTAAACAAACACGGGTGTTCGGTCAGGGGATGATATTTCTTAAATCAATATGTACATAATTTTTTGTTGATCCATGTTGTTGTGAAACTGACTGATCATTTACTGATTTAGATTTCTTATAATATTTTTTACAAAATTCTTTTTTACATTATCTGTGTTGAACAAATTGGGATTCAATGGTAAAAAAAAAGTTGTGAATGAATTTGTTTTTGGTTTACACTCTTATGTACAAAGTTTTAATGGATAATTATGACACACACATTCAGTATCTGTTGTAAGTACTTAATATTTTTTTAATTATATATGTATACTTTACTAGCCCCCAAGGGGAAATTCAATTTTTTCACTCCGTTGTCATATACACACAGGCCCGAAATACACACTCATGCACAAACAAGACCTATACATGCATTAAATGGGCAGATGTCAGAGTGAGGGGACTGCCCATGGGGGTTTTGGCATGTCTCCAGCTACCAGTCCACGCTCCATATTTGGTCTGGAAGGGGATTTGAACTGGCGACCCTCTGGTTCCCAACCCAAGTCCCTAAGGACTGAGCTACTGCCGCCCAACTTATGAGTTTTTATCATTAAATGCGATTATTAAAGTGCAGTTAGGCCTGGGTCATATAGAGGAAATCAAATGTCACAATGAGAGAATACCTCAATATCAATATTGTAACAATATTGTAGGGTTGACTATAGTTGCTTTTGCAAAATATTTGCACAACGACATTTTTGATAAACAGTCACCAGTAACTTGGATATAATGACTAAGAGAGTAAAGACAAATATTAGAACAGCAAGAACAGTCTGGTAAGGTCAGAAAATTACTCTACTGCAATGCAGCCTTCAAAACCAGCAAAAGACATTTGATATTACGATATCCAAAATCTACAACATCATGTTTCACATCACAATATTGATATAAATCTATATATTGCTCAGCTCTAGGTATGTTCAGTGAATCTAATCCAAAACACTATTTGTCAAATTCAGTGAATACCTCCTCACTGTCCACTAGCTGTCCCTTCTGTGTAAAAAAAATCCAGCATTCACACAGCCTCTGCAAATGGGAAACAACCAAAGCAGCTCGGACTGAGCCACACAACACTATTCCAACCAATCAGCAACAAGGGGCGTTCATGCTCATGCACAAGACAGGGCAAAGGTCGTGGATGTATAAGGAGAAAAGCAGTGAGAGCAAGAGGGACGGCAACCTGGCACATGATGGGAGGGTGCAATTGTTTGGGTGTTGACTTTATATATTAACAATCTATCTTTGAAATTGGTGACGTCACCTTTTAAGTGTGGCACAAAATCAGACATTAAAACTAGTCTATTTGGTTGAAATCAATACAGGAGTATTTAATCAACATCACACATTATTATATAGATAATGCATGTATGTTCACACATAAATTAATCAGAGTGATGTTCAGTGCAACGAACTGTGAAGAAAACTGTTCACAAGAGCTTAAAAACCTCCTTTCTAACTGTCCTAAATAAAATATGCTCAGAATTATTCAATTGGCCTCCAGAATTTTGTAAAACAATAAAGCATAAGAATCATGTATCATAATACGAATCCACAGAAAGTCTAGAAACGATCATGCTGATTTGTTGCCCTATACTAGAGATAATGTTTCTCAAGGGACTCCCTGGTTAAAACAAAGATTAAATTAATAAATAAACCTTATTGTTTCATTGCGAATTCTGAATAGTGTGTTGCTACTTCCTGAAGATTAAGTGGTGTGTTTGTTTGTTTGTCTTATAAGGGGGGGGGGGGGGGGGGGTTCCTGATCCAAATTAAGGGTCTAAGGATGGAGGGTATTACAGTACATGCTGTGCAGGAAGTAAGGCCCTGTCATGATTCTGGGTAACGTGAATAAAACTGACTTGATTTGACATATTTTAAATGG
This sequence comes from Epinephelus lanceolatus, assembly GCF_041903045.1. Taxonomy (NCBI): domain Eukaryota; kingdom Metazoa; phylum Chordata; class Actinopteri; order Perciformes; family Serranidae; genus Epinephelus; species Epinephelus lanceolatus. Next base: position 30,708,287 of record NC_135745.1, on the reverse strand, counting down.
GCTGTGCATGAACACCAGTAGGAAATGAGTTAGTTATAGGAATATGCTGAGTAGAAGGGGTAGGTATAATAACATTAAGGTTCAGACAACATCTTTTTAGTCTATATTTGTTATTTTTTAATGCCTTGATGTTATTTATTCTTTATTATGAGCATTCCTTTTGGGAATTTGTTAACAAGGACCAAAATAAATTACCACTAACTAACTAAATTTGGATTAAAACTGTCAAGTTATCACAAAATATATATTTGAATATCAGAGCCAGTGTTTTTCTTAATATTGTTATAATAATATGGACCATATTGCCCAGCCCTAATGGGTTCATTCTGCATGCTGTATGCATTGTCTTCTGCAGCCCCTGAATAAACAAGGAGCGAAGCGGAGCAGACAAAAGCTCACTGTTTGGAAGGCTTTGAAAAGGTCAATTAATATCAATGCCTAGACAACAACAAAGTTTCTGTCTGCGTGTAATACAGGTGGCTACGCTCCCAGCATCAAAGTCTCCTCTCCAGCTGACTGGTGCAACAAAGCTAATGGAGAGTGTACACAGAGATTCTGACAAAAACCCACGGACAGGCACGACACGTAACACGAGGGAGGGAAGCAAGAGAGCGGAGTAGTTAAGGGTAATGCCGCTGCGAGAATCTGGAAATAAGACTTCAATGAGGCCTTTGACGTGGAACCAGAGCTGCTCCACTGGGAGCGCACGTCATCCGGCATATTCAAGTCTGGATGGATCTTACAGTGCTATCTGCTTGGAAGAAGCAGGAAACCGTTGAGGCCCATGGTTGAACCCTGTGAAAAGCTATTTAAGGGAGAACATGCCATCACTGATTTCATAAGCTACTGCTCCTAACAGATGAATACCTGTGGGGCCGAGCATCTCTTGGCTCATGGAGGAGCGTATTTGATCTGCTTCCCAGAGACGGCGACAGACAGTGAAATCTGCCAGTTGAATTACTCTGCTTCCACATAATGACTTTTCCCTGTCAAAGTAGAGCAAATATGTAGATCCCTGGTCCTCTCATGAAGGTGGGGTGCCTTGCATACTCCTCTGTCAGGCAGGAGAAGGAAGGTGAAAAGACAGGAGGAGGGTAAAATGTTAAGTCCTGAAGAGAGGAACCCATGTGTAAAAATGACTGATTAAAAATAATTAGGGAGGTGGAAATGGTCTGGAACGATAACCAGCAAACGCACGGCGCCCCCAGGGAAAATTCCCCATCTGTGTGTGAGCAGGAAGACCTCCCTCGGATTCACCACGACAGTGCGATTTTCCAGTTTACACAGGCCACGCAGCGGAAATACAGAAAAACCTAAACAGGCATTTGGAGTGTACATGATTAAATCCCAAACAAGCAATAGCCCTCGGAAAATGTGTCAGGATGAATCGATGTATCATTAAATTACACTCTGCCTGTACGCGTGAGTGGCTGCTTTAACTGCAAATCCTACTGCGTATAATTATAGACATATGAAAGGTCTGTGGACTACAAAACACTGCCTATATGTGCAGATGGGCTTGTTTTAAGTAATGCTCGGGAGTAGCAGATGCAGCAGCCACTCTATTGTCTAGAAAACAGTCTTGTTAAATAAGTCCATCCGCCTGGCCACCTGGTGCCTTTCATACCAGACACCAAAAAATCACACTAATATTAGAATAATAAACCATTTGGATTATTAATATGCCTGTGATAGAGCTCCTCAGAAGTGTTAAGCATTGCATTATCATAATCTTTGCTGTGGCATCTTTGAAGGATCACTAACAGGAGTCACAGCTTCCTCTCTGCTTCACAAATCCATAGGATGCAGGTGCTCTATTTATTTCTCACGAGGGGTTTTGTTCTGTAATGTTATTATCTTTATTCTTGCCTGTTTTCCAGACTTAAAAAAATGCACTTAACACCACTCTTTACACCTGGAGAGTGCTTTAAAGGGCCATCAGAAAAAGCACTTTAAATGAGAGTGGATGAGGAACAAAGGCTTTGCCAGTGTGCCCCGGTCCCTCATGCTGCCCAGCCAACAATAAGGAGGGGGTGAAGGGGGACGCGCTCACTGTTGCCAACCAGCCTGCTCTGCACAAACCCCGCGGTCTGATTCTCACCTAAAGTCTCAAGTGATGCTGAGATGATAGAAATAAATTTTAAAAAAAACGCACAGAAAGACTCCCGGCCCCGGAGACAGGCTAAACGGTGAAATTTCACCCCGGCGGGCAGATACACTTACCTCATTAGTTTCCAAAAGGCTATTCGACAAGTGAGAATAACCCGGCTGGGTGGGGTGCACGGCTGCAAACATTAAACAGTGTATAAAGCATGGAGGATGCTGGTTACCTTGGTAGGAAGTGCTCCGTCTTCTTTACTGTCTGGTAGATTCATGTGGGTGGATTTGCAGCTGGAAGCTTCCTCGGAAACAGCAAGGATAAATGTAATCCAGTGGCAGCGGAGCTCCACTCACAGAAAGGTCTGCCTTTGTGGGGGATGCATGCACACATCGCCGGTGTTTCCCCCCCTCCACCTCCGACAGCACCACCAACACCTCCAGCAGCACCGACACCAACACCGTCCTGACTGTCGACCGACCTCTCGGGAACGCAGCGGGTCACGGCTGCTCCTCAGCCCTTTTGTCGGGAGAGCATTGCCGGTCGAGCGGCCTCAGATACTGCTGGTTGATGTCATTGATACTCCCTGCCTTCTTCCTTAATGCCCTCCTCCTTCCCTCTCCTCTCCTCCCCCTCCCCGCTCTATCTATCTCTCCCTCTCTCTCTCCTCTCAAACACACACACACCGGAGCTCTCCCCCTCCCCCCTCCTCCCCCCCAACACATGACGTGATGCAGGCAAGATCTCCAATAGCAACCGTATCCCCCATCACCCCTATTACCCCCGTTTCCACCCCACACCTCCTCCAGCTCTGGCTGGATCGCTGACTGGTGCAAAAGAAGTGGCTGCTGAGGCAGGTCGGCCCTGTGTATTGGTGACTGGTTTTTTTTTCTTTCCACTGTGCTCCCCAGGGGCTAAAATGAAGATAAGCACCTTGAAACCTCGTAGATTCCCATAATATAGTGTCTAATTATAGCTGTTGGCAGGAAGTCAGAGTCAGAGCTCCCTATCAGCTCCTACAGAGCAGAACTCTCTCACTAAATTACAACTGGACACTTTAAAATATTGGAGGGTAAACACCACTCACTGTGGGACAATATGGGGACATATTAATAACACCATAGGAGGTAGATAATACAGTGGTATAGGATAGGATAGGTCAACTTATTATAGAGGACAATAGATGCATTAGGTTAATAACGTCACTGTTATTTGTTGTGCTCAGTTGTCACTTTATAGGTTCAACCTGTATCTCCTTGTGGTTGTGTCTTTTTCGTAGTCATTTGTGTCTCTTTGTAGTCTTTTGTGTCTCTTAGTTGTTGTTTTGTGTCTTTTTTGTAGTCATTTGTGTCTCTTTGTAGTCTTTTGTGTCTCTTAGTTGTTGTTTTGTGTCTTTTTGGTAGTCATTTGTGTCTCCTTGTGGTTGTTTTGTGCCTTTTTCATTGTCATTTGTGTCTCTTTGTGGTTGTCTTGTGTCTTTTTCGTAGTCATTTGTGTCTCTTTGTTGTTGTTTTGTGTCTTTTTTGTAGTCCTTTGTATCTCTTTGTAGTCTTTTATGTCTCTTTGTGGTTGTTTTGTTTCTTTTTGTAGACTTTTGTAGTCATTTGCGTCTCCTTGTGGTTGTTTTGTGTCTTTTTTGTAGTCATTAGTGTGTCATTGTGGTTGTTTTGTGTCTTTTTTGTAGTCTTTTGTAGTCATTTGTGTCTCCTTGTGGTTGTTTTGTGTCTTTTTCGTAGTCATTTGTCTCTTTGTTGTTGTTTTGTGTCTTTTTTGTAGTCATTTGTATCTCTTTGTAGTCTTTTATGTCTCTTTGTAATTGTTTTGTTTCTTTTTGTAGACTTTTGTAGTCATTTGTGTCTCTTTGTGGTTGTTTTGTGTCTTTTTTGTAGTCTTTTGTAGTCATTTGTGTCTTCTTGTGGGTTGTTCTGTGTATTTTTTGACATAATTTGTGTCTCTGTAGTCTTTTGTGTCTCCTTGTGGTTGTTTTTTTTGTAGTCTTTTGTAGTCGTTTGTGTCTCTTTGTGGTTTTTTTTTTTTTTGTAGTCCTTTGTGTCTTCTTGTGGTTGTTTTGTGTCTTTTTTGACATCATTTGTGTCTCTTTGGTTGTCTGTATCTCTTGTTGTCATTTGTGTCTCATTTTGGTTGTATTGTGTCTCTTTGTTGTCATTTGTGTCTCCTTGTGGTTGTTTTGTGTCCTGTTTGTAGTCATTTGTGTGGTTGTTTTCCCCATTTTTGTAGTTATTTTGTGTCTTTCTGCAGCTCCTCTGCATTTCTTTGTAGTCTTTTTGTGTCTCTTTTTGGCCATTTTTTATTTATTTAATTGCAAACAGACAACCAATTACCAGAAAAAAAAAATACTATATATATTTATATATACTTGCTGATATAAAATGTATTGTGGGTTTACAACAGTTTAAACAGCATGACTCAGGACCTTCTTTCCTCATTATCCTTTTTTAAACAGTGTGTACCCTGTAAAGTTTTCTTTAACTATTTTATATTGTGGAAAATGGGATGTGTAACCAAAGTTTACATTATCAAACTGGGAGACATTCCACATTATTTCTACGTTGGTTAGGAGACCAGGCACTCATTAAGGGATCTATCAATTTGTCAGTTCCAAAAAATGGTTAAAACAAATGCAATCTAATTAGCAATTAGTCCTACTTTCATAAAGTTTCTTAAAGTATCATTTTGTTAAATTATACTGTGTTATACTTGGAGGTGTTATGTTATGCACCCCATTCATATAAATGAGTGTTGACTCAGCAATATTAATCCTAATTAAGGTCAAGGAAGCACATTGCTCAAAATGCACTTCAGTCTTAGGCAGGTCATACTCAATTTACGGCCCACAACAGGGTGACAGATGGCCCACCAACCATTCTCTAATTCACCATGAAAATATATTGATTCACACTGGGATTTCTGTTTACTTTGAATGTAATGATGCATTTTTAAAAAGCATCAAAACAGACCTTTTTTATTATTATAAATAATAAAACAAGCCCCAAATGTCCTCAAATCCTAGAAACACTGCTGCATACAGCAAACGTCAAAAGGTTAAAAACAGGCAATTCATTTATTATATATTATTGTTTGTCATTTTGCAAACATGGCCCCAGGACTGTGGAGCAAAATGGTTTAAAAATACAAAGAATATTTTTTGGAGTTTGTCCCTTAATTATCTCTAATTGCCATGCGATCGCTAGTCAGGCCACAATTACAATGTTTGTTCTTTTGTCACATTATACCTCGGCAAAACCCCTAATGAACCAAAACTTTCTGGCAGCTAGGTAGAAAACATCACATGAAAATGGCTGCAGGCAAACCCTCCAACAAGGAATGACCAGCCTGTAATTGCCAAGAGACTAATTTTATGGAGCAACTGACCTTTGCTTGATAATATGAACAATAAAATACTGTGGAAATGCATCATAGCTGCCCAGAGTAACCCGTTATACCCTGCATGCCACTGAAAGATGCTGGTCTGCTATAATTATCATGGTAACCCACTCATTTTGCTTGAGAATATTAATAAAAATGAAATTAAAAAAAGAAATCAGTCAAAATGAAAAGAAAGCCATTTGTTTAAATTCTCAAAGATGCCACACAGATGAACACAGGCTTTTGTTCTTTAAGATTTGGTCTTATTTAGGTCACACAGCGTGACAGAAACAAACGCCACAAGGCCAAAATCTGAGGTGTTGGGAGCGTGGTGTTGGAGGTTAGCGTGACGCTTCAGGACTGTGTGAAGGAGGCTTTATTCTAACCTCTCTGCTGATCCCCGAGCAGCGCTCTGCAAACAGAGTCAGCAACTCTGCCTGCCCAGGTTTCTGTTCATCCAGATAGATTACAAATGCATAATAAGCCCCTGCCTAATAGCTCGATAAAAGTCGCTCACAACAACTCATTCTCTCTTTCTGGCTCTCTGACACAAAGGCCGCTTGACAAAGTACGAGAAGGAGACGGGGAAATGAACCAATCACTTGTGAGGGTAATTGGAAGCTACAGTTTTTGAGTCCATCACATGGTCTTCAAGGGACAAAGGCTGCCCCCTCGCATTGATTTTCTTTGTCGCTACTGACATCTAGTGGGCAATTACTATTACATGATGTAGCATTTACTGGACATTGGGAGCAAAAGGTTCATAAATACAGGACCAGGTGTGACAGTGTTTCTCTGGGGAGTTTCTTTTGTTGGCAGGAGAAATGCTCCCAAAAATAATTTTAACTTTATGACACAGAGAGAAAGGCTCCTGCACACTGCCTCACTTATGGCTCAATTTTAAACATTTTAAGGTGACGTTTTGGGCCTTCAGACTCAGGCAGGGTAGGACCAACTCGTTACCTTAATCAAATCAAATAAATTAGCAATAAGCAAGACAGTGTGCAGAAGCTCTCCCCTTCGACTTCAAGACTGCACCTCCTATGATGCACCTGTCACACACTCAGGTGCAGAGAGATTTTTCAAAATAACTTTTGGACACTAAAAATGAGCACTGAAATTACACTTCTTTTTGTCTATATGCAGGACAGGAGACGATTTTTCTCGGTTTGTCCCAAACATTAACAACAGGGTTTCTATAGTTTAAGGAAAGATAGATTTAAGACTTTAAAATACCCCCAAATTAAATTTAAGACCAATTTTACAATGACCAAAATTGAATTAAAAAATAAATAAATAAAAATACCAACATAAGAACCAACATAGACAAGGGGAAATTTTTTGCCATAATATTTACTGTAACATGAAACCTTACTTTTTGGTCCACTTAATATTTTTATTATTTACTTCATTTATTATTTATTTTACTCATATGTATTTCCTCGTATTGGTTTCAGCCATGCCATGAAATCTGGTTAAATTGCCAATTTTTATGAATTTTCACTTCCCTTATGTCTTCTAGGGTACAGTGTCAGCTAGCTATCAGACAGTGGATCCTCTGCAGTGAGGATGTGACCTGATGTGGTGACGCTAAGGTGAGAGCCATTAAGTAAATTATTAAATTATAAAAAAAAAAAAGTGACCAATTTTTAAAAATATTTTACATTACACTAACATAAAAAAAATAAAAATACAATTACCATAAAAATGAAGACTTTTGAAAATTTTTTTTGAGACATTTAACACCAGTTAAGGCCTTATTATTATATTTTTAAATAATTCAATCCAATGCTTTTTAAGGCTTTTTAAGTATCCCCAAGAACCCTTAACAGTTGTAGCCTTCTGTGACATCTTGACATTAGGGTCCTGCTTCCAACATCTTAATTTACGTCTGCACGTAATGATTACCGCAATCACTGGCACCCTTTCCAGAAAGGTCAGACATCAGGTCAGCTATAAGAGACCTCTTGGATGTCTGATTTTATTCAGCAGGGCAGATACGTGCTGTCACAGAGACTGAACCCCTGTTTACCAGCTGCTGTTTCTTAACTCACTATTAACTCACACACTTGCCCCATGTACAGTAACAACAGCACATTATTAATATTTTAGATGATTTTTCTAGAAATCCTCATCTTTAAAATATTTGTTTCTTATATTGTTTGTGTTTCCTGTCAGAATAATGCAGCCTCTGTTGTCTGTGTACTGTCACTGCCAGTCACTCTGTGACCTGACTGACTGTATAGCGTTACAGTATTCCCATTTCTAGAGTTTAAGCTAGGGCAAAAGATCCCTAAAATTAGCAGGGTAAGTGCCCTGTCTCTACCGCTGCCCTGCAGCAGTGACGTTAATTGCGCTCTATTTATACTTTAAGAGTGCAGGACTCCGAAAGATCAAGTTTCTGTTATGCTTTATTTCTGTGCCCTCGAGTTTATGTGAGCAGAGCGGTGGAAAGCCCACGTTTGGTGCAAAGAGCTGAAATAAGAGAGGCACTGATTCTTTTTTAATATTCCGCTAATGTAACACTTTGTATGCACTCCAAGCAACGTGTCTTCCACTTTCTAAACAAGCTCATTTTATGGGCTTTGCTGCACTGATGGGGCGTTTGGGTCTTTTATGTTCTGCTACTGCAACCATTTCAATCCATCTAAATGTGTATAATGATGCTCTTAATGCAAATGCTGCCATTGTAAGCAACAGCACTCAGGCTAAAGAACTCGTGACAGAGCCGAGGCACAGAAAGAGAGATTCATTTTCAATTTGCAGATACTACTTAGCGCTTAGTTCCGAAATCAGAAACAATTCAAGGTACCGCATGCAGAAAAGACACAGTAACACTGAGATCACCCACACACACGCAAGCACACACAGATAGTGTTGCGATACTGAATTTTATTCAAGTATCTCCAACGTCCTTTTGCTCTCGAGTTATCATCAGTTAAACGAATCAGTTGAGAAAAAGAAAGGCAGCCATAGTTCATAGCCTGAATGTTAAGTCGTCTATTTAGGATTTTAGAGCCTCTCGGTGTGCATTCAACTCGGTGGTGCTTAGCACGGACAGGACAGATAAAACATTCATGATAACACAAGATAAACAAAAGAGAAACTATTTAAAAATAAGACTAAGATGCAGGAATGGCCGGTTCCATTTCTGTGAACTGCATCTGAGGTTAAAGGGAAAATTCAATTCAGAACAGAACTGACAAGTGATCTTGGACAGTTGGCTTTTCCTCGTAGACAGAAACCAGAGGGTTTAATCACAAAATGCTCCGGCTCTGATGCTGCTTCTTTGTTAATGAATCAGATATCTTTGTTGATGTTGACATTACCCAGAAGTAACAGGGTGTAGGCACACTTTAGGCTCTTGCTTGAGATTGTTCATTCAGACATAGGCAGACAGTTTTAGAAAACATTCGTGAATTCAGAAGATTCATAGTCAAAGAGGCAGCCTCAGGTTAGAGTCATTATCCTGTTAAGATAGGCCTGTAAAATCTGTCTATGTAGTGGATTTTGGCTTGAAAAGGTTGCCTCTGATTGGAGAATCCCAAACTGCATAGGTAATAAAAGTCTGTGTGGAGACTGGGGAGTGTTAGCTCAACAGTGTAACCAGCTGTTCTCACTGAGGACACCGCTCATCCTCAACATCCTGATCTCCTTCATGCACATCTCCACTTTAGGTTATCACTTCTGCTTATAATTAGGAGGATAAGTTAGTCGCTTTTTATTTTGCCACCAGTTTATAGTCTGTAACAGAACATGGCTCCGAGGCTGACATTTGGCACAGTAAATTCAAAACACCCTCCCGGATCAAAGAAACATAGCAGATGGTAATATGTGAACAGGCGAAACCAGCTAAAAATTGCCAGCGAGCAAGTTTGAGTGGTTGAGCTTGTTCAAACACTACCGGTCTGAATGAACTTGCAAAACAACAAGTGAGCTACCGTATTCACTCTTCATCTTCATGCATGGCTAGTTTGATCAGATGCTTTCCTGTCAGTAATACTAAAACCCATTGTTCATACAGTGCAGCCACCACCAAACACACACAAGCACCCTCATACTGTAAGTCTCCTTTTCACTGGGACAAAAACAGGGAAGATGCATTAAAGCCTATGTCAAGATGAAGTTTTATCCAGCTTTAAATAGCAGTACAATCACGTTGAGAGTCTGTGTGATGTAACGTTAGAATCAAGCGATAACTGACCAGATCTCAGCCAGAGATTAAGCCCACAGGCTGATGTGTATTGCTATGGTTTGGTCTGACACAAGGTTGGAAGGGCCAGGAGCGAAGCAGAGGTCAAAAGGAGACAAGAGATGAGCAGAATGGTGTGGAGGGGGACTTTTTTGGCGGGTCATAGTAAGGTATGGGGGACAACAGGAAGAGTAGTGCAGGTGTGTCTCATCAGGGGACAGTAGTGGAAGTCAGTGCAGCTCAATGAAAGCCTCCATCTCCTCAGAGATGAGTCCCCTGTAGGGCAGTCTGTGCTTCTCAATTGCACGCGCCGCCAGGCACTGAAGGGTGACGTAGTTCAGTGGGTAGAGGGCCGGGTGCCCGCTGCTCTGCTCATCCAGCAGCTCGTAGGCCGTCTTCCTCTGTGCATTTGTAGCGTCAAAGTGAGCCCCCGCCTTCATAAGTAGTGCCATAATCTCTGGACAACCGTTATTAGCAGCGATGTGCAGAGGCGTGTTGTTTTCACTGTCGCGTGAATCTACGTCTGCGCCACACTCTAGGAGCAGGGCAGCCACCGCCTGGGAGGGGAAGCGGCCCACAGGGTAGCGGCCCACAGATGTGGTCTCCTTGTCTACAGCCATGTGGAGAGGAGTGAAGCCGTTACGGCCCCGGGGGTTCAGCTTGAGCAGGCGGTACACTGTGTGTTTCTTCTGGTGCTCCTGCTCGGGGCTGCACTCCAGCTTCTCCAGGAGGAAGATGAGGTGCAGGATGATGGAGAGAGCTTTGGTGAACTGGGGAGCCTCTGGAGGGTTGTCCCTCTGTGCCACAGCTCTCTCTACCTCCCTCACACTCTTCCCAAGAACAGTCATAAGGTCATGGAAGGTGACGCGTGTTGACAGGGTGCCTTTGGCCCGGTCTTGAAGAACAAAAGAGAAAAGCTCTGCAAAGGACAAGAAACTGGAGGCTGTCATGGGACTGAGAGGGTCCAGGTTGCTCTGCTGCATGTCTAAAGCGTATTTCCACAGGCTGATGCAGCGCTCAAAGTTGCCTGAGTCTGCATACACAGCTCCCCTGTAGCGGATGTAATAAGAGGTGTCTGGGTGCGATGGCCCCAGGATGCGCTCTCGCACCAACAAGGCCTGCATCCTCATTTCATCAGGGTCTGTGATCAGAGCCTCCAGCTCCTCTGCAGTGCTCACCTCCTGGGCACAGCCGTAAGCAGGGATAGGAGGGCCAGGTGGAGGCTTGGCCAGGGACCCAGCTTTGTCCCCTGGCTGCCTCAGCTCCATGGCCCTTCTCCAGTACCTCATTGCCCCCAGGAGATCCCGCTTTTTGTCCACAAAAGTAGCCCCAAGGAGTTCTAGTGCATCGATGCGTTCCTCTCTGGAGGTTCGAGGCTGGTGGGCGAGATACTCCACGATGTTGGTGTGACCTGTGACACTGGCAGCGAGGAGAGGGGTCATCCCGTATCCATCTCTCTCCATGCGAGCATTGCACTTTAATAGCATCTTCATGATGTCCAGACTCCCTGACTCAGCACAGTCGTGCAGGGCGGTGTTGCCCTTCACACTCTTGCGGTTCACATCAGCACCACGGTCCAGGAGGAACTTGGCGATCTCTTTGTGGCCCTTGTAACAGGAGATCATGAGGCAGGTGTGGCCGTGGCGGTTGGCTACCTCCATGTCGGCTCTGTGCTCCACCAGGTACCGGACGATCTCCAGGTGACCGTCGAAGCAGGCAGCTCGGAGCGGCGTTGAGTTAGTTAGTGTTGCGTTGTTGACTGAGGCACCGTGTTTCAGTAGCGTCTTCACCACAGGGAGGTGGCCTGCTGCCGAAGCTGCCCACAGCGGCGGAGCCCCCTCGATGGTCTCGCCGTCAAAGTTAACCGCCCCCCCGAGTTCAACATTCGCTTTACAATGTTCAAGGAGGTAGTCCACAACCTCTAGGTGTCCATACCGAGAGGCTATCAACAGCGGGGTGCCTCCCTGCGTCTTCTCCTCGGCTAAAGCCTCCAGCTCCTCTGGAGTTTTGTTGCTCAGCAACTTCTGGATAAGTTTCAGCTTACCATCTCTGGCCGCGTTGAAAACCGCCGTCGGTATATCCATTTTACAGGCTCTGTGCTGCCGCGTGGGGCACCAACCCCATAACCACCCGTTTACGGAAAAACTGTCGAGTCAGTTGTTAAACGGCCGAGAACAGGAATCTTAGTTTGGACTCGGTTTCTAGCTCGCATCTTACTGCCATTTTGAGGGTGCTGTCAAGATGGCGATTGTGTTGTTTGACAGGTCTATGTTTACGACTGCGGCGAGGCATTGTGGGTGACGTAGTTTTGATGGAATTCTTTCCTCCGTGAGCGGAAGGCGTTTCTCTTTAAACAGAACTACATTTCCCATGATGCCTGGGAGTTGAAGAAGCTACCAGCTGATGGGTTCGTTTGGTATGTGAGTTCGGACCAACAGTATGCACCACCTTAGATAGACAGAGATAGAGCCAGCTGGTACCGGTTTACAAACCAAACACACCCTTTAAAAGTATTCACTTTAAGAGGTAAGTTGATCCCCATCACTGTTGATACATTCAAACCGTGGTTGTAAAAAGGATAATTCACACCCATTCAAGTGATATTTACTTAATCCTACAATAATGTGTGCTTATTTAAAAATCAACAAATATATTTTTTATCAACTCTTGAGTTGTGCTTTATCCCAAACTCTCATTATTATAGTTATGACAACAGTAGAAAAACCGGATGGGGTCAGTTGAGGTGGTTCAAGCATCTGATCAGGGTGCCTCCAGGGCATAGAGGTGTTACAGGCAGAACCCACTGGTCGGAGGCACTAGGGTAGACCTGGACACACTGGAGGGGATTATTTGTCTCATCTGTCCAGGGAACACCTTGGGGTCACCCAGGAGGGGCTGGGAAGTGTTGCTGAGGAGAGGGACAGTCTGGAGTGCTTTGCTTGGCCTGCTGCCCCTGTGACCTGGAAAAATGGATGGATGGATGGATGGATGACCAAATTTTGTTAAAGTTAAAGGGGAACTGTGCCCATTTTCTAAATGTATACATGTTATTCCTATGTTCTGAGACAGTCCAAAAAAATACTAGGAGACGTTGACAGCTGTCTCCTAAATCTAATGTTGTGTTCCCACCAAATGTGATGCGAATTTTCTTGTCACGTTACTCACGCAAGTTTGAATGCTTGAATATTTTGTGTTGACTCACTTCATATGCGCTCATGACCTTGGCGTCATATGTCACCAAAGGATCTCAATGCTGATTGGCTATCGCAACGCAAATTGGTTGCTAAAGTTCAGATTTTTCATCTTACTTTATTAGTGCTGCTAATGCCACCCGGTGCACAAATTGTTTTATTCGCGCCTGGTGTAAACACAACATTATTCCTTTGTTCTAGGACAGTTCAAAAAATATTAGTAGACATGAACAACTCTTTCTTAAATCTAATGTTGTGTTCACACCAAACTCGTGCGAGTTTGAATGCTAGAATATTTTGTGGAGACCTGCTTCATGTGTGCGTGAAATCGCTGACTGAACTTCCGCTAGTACATCCTCGGCGTCATATGTCACTGGAGGATCTCAGTGCTGATTGGCTATAGCAGCCCAAATTGGTCGCTGAAGTTCAGATTTTTAACTCTCCCTAATAAGCGTATGACGCCAAATTGCACTTCTTGCGTCATTTGCGTTGCCTCCATAGCGTTCATTGTGCCACCCAGCAGGAATTTGCATCTAATCACGTCTTTACATTAACTTTACATGTAATTCACTCACGCAAAGTGTTTTATTTGTGCCTGGTGTGAACACAATATCAAAGCCAGAGTGCTAAAACTCAAATTTGTGATGTCTCAGGGTAGGGTGGGATAGCTCTGCAGGCAATGAATTGGAAAATATGTTATAGATGACACTGAGAGCATGCAGGGGGAATGTGCTGAGTATATGGGTACATTTTTTGTTTCAGAACTGAGAACACTACAATAAAATAAAGCTCATTTGGGTATAAAAAAAGAAAACAAACTTTATGTGGGTCCACAAAATAAGTCTCCCGTTCACTGGAGCAGCCCCAGACATATACGCCTATGACATCACAAGTTTGAGGTTTCTGGCTTTGAGAGAGAGCAGCTCATGTTCACAAATACTGACTGAACCTCTCTAGGCCATAGACATAACATATTGGAGTTCTTAATTTAGGTGGTGTTCCCCTTTAAGTAATGGTATAGGTGTCATTGCAACATATATTAATATTCACACAAAACTAAGATGTTACTTCCAGTGATACTCCTCCGTGAAGGCAAAGTAAGAAACTGATTTTACAGTTTACCATTTACTCACAAATTACCAGAGAAGTTTGCATTTGTAACACATTTTTTAAAGTCAGACAAAAAGCAATCAACAAACGCTGTACCTGCTATCATTGCAGATCATTACTTTCACTCTTGAGTCTAAGTTATGCAGAAAGCTATAATAACCAGCACAGTCAGATGACACTGAGGCCCTGTGCACAAACATCATACGCTACTAACAGCATCAGGCCTCTGCAGTCATGTCACATTAATAGGTAGTGAATAAGCAGGTGGCTCACCCACACTCTTAAAGCAGCACTGGTAACATTGTTTGGTAGCTTTTTCACTGTTCTGTAAATGTAGGGAAGACAACACAGCATTTAGGTGATTTTATTTTACTCTGTGTCCTGTGTTTGTTGCGGGATATTATTGGAGCAAGCATTACGAAAGTCATTTGATTTCCTTTATGCTGTTTCATATTTTTAGAATGCTGCTATTAAAAAGGTGGGAAAGAGTCAAAGATCAGTTTAATGTAGACACAGTTAAGTACAGAGTCTTGCAAAAGTATTCACACCCCTTGGTGTTCCTTTCTATTTTGTTGCATTACAACTTGTAATTTTAATGGATTTTTATTTGGATTTTTTGTAATGGACCAAAACAAAAGCGTCAAAATTTGTGAAGTGAAATGAAAACACTTTTTTTTTCTTTTTTTTTTAATTAAAAAAGCTGTAGATTTAAGCCACTAAATAAAGCCTGGGGCACGTTCAATCTGAAAATGGTGTGCCCGTCTTGCTACAGTTTCCAGGTTGAACAACATGTTTGCTTGAAACGGTGTGAAATGGAGTGCAACAGGGCAGGCTTTCAGGTATGTTTTTTTTTGGTTTGGTGGGTGTGTCAGAGGTGTATCAAAACAGCAGTGATGTGCATATAAACCAAATGTTGGTAGATCTTTTCATACCGTCATACAATCTTTGTTTTCATTTCACACTTGCTTCAGCAATGTAAACATAAGTTCTCCCATGCCAAAAAAGCCCATTTGAATTGAATCGCATACAAACCCACTGTATCGGAGGCAGTGTGCCTGTGTAACACATCAGTGTTCAATGCACCTCTGTTTCTGGTTAGATACTTGCTTTTGTTGGAGCTGAACGCAGCCCCGGTGCTAACATTTACCTTTAGAAGTCACATAATTAGCTAAATATAGTCACCGTGAAGAACAAAGAGCCCTCCAAACAGATCAGGGACAAAGTTCTGGAGAAGTTCAGATCAGGGTTGGGTTATAAAAACAGCCCACTGAGCACCATTAAATCCATTCTTACAAAATGAAAAAAATTTGTCACCACAGCAAACCTGCCAAGAGAGAGGCACCCACCAAAACTCACGGACCAGGCGAGAACTAAAGGACCAGGCAAGAAGGGTATTAAATCAAAGAGACAACAAATGGACCTAAAGATAACCCTGAAGAAACTGCAAAGCTCCACAGCGGAGATTGGAGTATCTGTCATTGGGACCACTAAGTCGAGCAGGGCTGGGCTTTATGGAAAGGTGGCCATGGCTCAAAAGAAAGATGTAAGACCGTGTTTGGAGTTCACCAGAAGGCACGTGAGCGACGCCTCAAACATACAGTAGAAGAAGGTATTCTGGTCATATGAGAGTAAAACAAAGCTTTACAGCCACTCTTCTATAAAGCTGAGCTCTGTGAAGTGTACAGCTTTATGTGGTCTGAATGACAGATACTCCAATCTCTGCTGTGGAGCTTTCCAACTCAATCATTGTTATCTTTAATCTGTTGTCTCTGCCTATTGTCCTCCTTGCCTGGTCCTTGAGTTCTGATGGGTGGCCTTCTCTTGGCCAGTTTGTTGTGGTGCCACTTTTTAATTTAACGGTGCTCAGTGGGATGTCATTTCACCTCACCAATCTTGACTATTTTGTTTTGGTCCAACACAAAAAAATCCAAATAAAACAGGTTGTAATGGAACAAAATATAAACGCCAAAGCTGTAGCCTATGTGGAATTAAGCTGGAAATATATATGACTGATCTGAACATCTTGAGCCTTGAGCAGATCCCATTACTCTCTCCGCCTACACAAAGCCTGTGGCCACAATATCCACTTGAATATTGACATGCATGATGCCATGCACCGCCAACACCAGGACCTTACATTCATATTGACTTTTTCCTTCTGCATCTCTTCACAGTATGAAAAACCATCTACCTACTTCCACATGCATTAATGCAGTGTGGCGGGCAGTATATCACAGAACTGAGCAGTAGGATTTCAATATCTTATAAATTCATCGGAGAAGTTTTACTTCTGTATTTGAATACCAATGTGATGCAACGACACCTCTGCTTGCCGACAGCATCACAAAGATCTTTAGTTCTTTCTTTGACTTAAAGAGTGGAAACACAGATCATCCTTAAAAAAATGTGACTACACAGTAGTAAGACACACTGGCTTTGTGGTGGTTTTGCCTCTTTCTTATTGTTATTTTTTGTGTCTCCATGTGGTCTTTTTAAGTCTCTTTCTGGTCGGTACCAAGGAGGTTAAAGAGACATATCCTTGGGGTACAACACATACGCATTAAAATCTGGTCTGCAGTTCCATAAGGCTCAGTAGCTGACACACTATCACAGAAGGTGGGCATGATTGATTCGTTTCACTGAGGCATCTGCAGTCGGCCTTGGGTCCAAATATATTTTATAGGAAAAATAGAGATATGGGTGAAGACTACAATTGTGCAAATATTGAAAAGGTCCTTAATAAAAATCCATAAACAAATGCTTTATATGCTTTATTACCCAAAAACAAATCATCCCCTTATGTCTAGCACAGATGGACCTGCATTTGTATACCGCCTTTCTAGTCCTCCGACCGCTCTCTTTTTACCCTATGAGTCACATTCACCCGTTCACACACTGGTGCCGGAGGCTACCATACAAGGAGCCACCTGCTACTCAGTTTGTAAGACACTCACACTCTGGGAGCAATTTGGGTTCAGTATCTTGCTCAAGGATACTTTGACATGCGGTCTGGAGGTGGTGGGGATCAAACTTATGACCTTCCGATTAGTGGACGACCCACTCTACCTTCTGAGCCACAGTCAGCCCCGTGGTCCCCTGGGCCTGTGCCTGGTTGGTGTCACTCCGAAGTCGCCGAAATCTGGCACTTGGGCAGTGATTTGTGCTGTCAGAAACCAACGAAAAAAGGCGTCCTTTAACGTCCGCATGATATGTGGCCAGTTGCCGTTTCAGTTTAACGGTGCCCAGCGGCGTCAGGGGGAAACACGGCGGGACAAGGACGAAAGTTAAGGCGACAAAAGTCCAAGTGGGGTGTGTGGAAGGGGTGGTTGATGGGTCCAACAAACACCAACCTTCACCCGAGAGAGCGGTGTTCACGTCCTGTAAGATTCTAAACCCTGTTCTTTTTTCCTAAACCTAACCACGTGTGTTTGTTGTCGAAGGAAAAAAAGTCGATTTGCGGTGTTGTACTGACGTAGTGTGTTTATTTTGAAAGAAACTGTATGTATAAACGTTAAATTCTCCATGAAAACAGAAGTGTATCTTGAAAGAAGAGAACTTGACACAGTGTCCCAGAACATCAACAGCCAACGCACCCAGGGCACCTTGCACGGCGTATGTAGACGTGGAAAGTCCATGACAAAACGTCAATATGTGACAAGGTCAGAGAATGTGTTGGCCCGTTCAGTAAGCCGTCCATGAGCAGATGTAATCATTATTTAGCATGAACAATTTAAAAGCTTTTAAAGCCCCTGAACTTTGGGTTTCATATCTAAAACCCACCGTCATCAGATTTTGATTACGAAAGTTGCTAGATGCTAACTGGTGCACGGAAATATGCTGCGTCACCTTTTCCAGCAGAGCCCTGAGCGCAGAGACAAACTGAACAGATGGAAATATTTCATGAGAAATAACCAAAACTGCTCTAACTTCGGCAGGAAATGTTCTTTTCACGTAGGACTCCATAACTGACAGTAAGATGCTGATTGAGAAAATACATTTTCATGGACTTTAATATCAACGTGGAGGGGAAAAAAAGTTGATTATAATTACAGGCTGATGTTTTGGTTAATTTAGAGATTATTAGACAATCACTTCTCAATAATTTGCCTCGCTGAGTCTACAGAGGCAAAAATAATGACTTAATTTTTCTTCAGCAGTTTTATCTCTTTGCTCTCAAGTCTGCTGGAAATAAATATTCTTTAAGCTCACAGATGAATGTGTCCCATGTGGGTGCTTGTTGGGACTTATCTCGGTACTACTTATAAGCAAATGGCTGCAGATCACCCTCGGGTATATGCCTGAGAGCGCTCTCAGAGTGTTTACATTTTTAAATGATGCATTTTTATTTCCTGTTCAGGATTATAGAAGCGGCAGCCTGTTTCGGAGAATATGGACAAAGGGACGGAGACACTCAGGAGAGGTCACCATGGTTTTGAAGTTCAGTATTTCTTGGGCATTGAGAGGTGTCTTTCTGATGTTTCACCAGTAGAGGAGGCATGAGATCCACACTTGGCTAATGCTCTTCATTGCTCAGTGGGACCATCCCTGCATGCTTGTAATGTATGAGTGTTGGCTATGGGGGTCTGCATTTCCATTCATCAACCCAAGCATTTAAACATATGAATCAAGATACAGCCTCACTGTACAGATGAATTATATTTCCAGCAGAAGAGAGCGTGCCAACATTTGTTTTCAGGAGCCGCAGCTCTACCTCCTGCCATCCTTAATAACTATTTGAACCTCACTGGAGGACAGCCTGAATAAGAAACATGTTTTTAAAATTAAACAGGGAGTTTGAATGCACAGAGAGACAATATTGCGTGCAGAGATTCAGGATTAAAAGCCTCACAAATGACACCCAGCCTGTGTCTGTCTCAGAGGACCCAGCCTCATACTTCTTTGCAAAGAACAGAGAGCTTGGGGGGAGCAAAGGACGGGTTTATAATAATTTCCTGGGGCTTGCTCTTGATCCTGTGGAATTATTAGGACAAAACCACTGAGACAAAGCTGCAGGGTTGAAAAATAAAACATCAGTGAGAGTGTAGTGGTTTTATTCATAACTTCAAAATCATGTCACATACTGTAGCAACAGTCATATTAATATTACATCCACTAGCAATTAAAATCTAATTCCCAAATATAAATTCTTACAGAGGCATTATTAGTTTCCACAGGAACGTGCAAAACCCACATGTAATATTACTACGTTATTACAAAAAATACAGCTTCATTTTTAACAAGATCATCGTTGCATCACAGCTGATATGATATTGAGGCACATCACAATGCTCATGAGAGAAGGCAACACTGTTTATAACGCAGTACTTCGGGAGAAATACACAAACAAGGACAACGGCTCCACTGTTCACTAATATACTGGTGAGCACAGGTGGTTTCCACTTGTTTAATCTGCAGAGGCCTCTGAGAAACTTGATAAAGTGGGACTTTTAATTCTACAAAGGCTTCAGTTTTTGGTCCATTGATGTACATAACACAGTGTGCAAGATACAGCCCCCCTGTCATCAGCAGACTTTCACATGCCCGGTATTTATCTGAACTGTGCAGTGGGATGAAAAGGTAGCCGGAGAAGAAAAGGGCCCTCAAGATGTTGAGCTGCTTGTTTTCACCGAAGTATTGACAGGGGCTCCCTAGAGGCCTGCGAGCAGCTCACTGAGCAGCACCTCCCTTTCTCCTAGAAGCACGTCTCTCCTCAGACTGGTTCCTTTGTTCACCACCTTTATCTTCATGGCCAGGCTCTTTATTTGTGCCTGGGGGAGCGCGTCAAAAAAAAAGTCTTCGTTGAACACTGGATTCCTGCTATTCTTGATGATGGTGCTCCTCTGCTTCTGCTGCTTGCCAGGGTTGAGGTAGAGCGCTACGCAGCAGTTGATGCTTTTAGGGTCCGTCTGCCTGTCATACAGGGCCTCGGCTGAGAGCACGCGCACCCTCAGGCGCGCTGACTCCGGGTCATAATGAGTGCTCAGCCTCAGTGTCCCCCCCTTGTGGAGGTTGATGGTGTGCTCACGCTGCAGGAGGTCGGATGCTGCACCCCTCACGCCACTGCTTTTACATCCACGGAAGGCGGGAGAGGGGGGGCAGCGCATGCGGCGCCGCTGCATGTTGGGACTGTTGTCTGCTGAGCTGCATTCATCAGTGGAGAGAGAACTGTGGCGAGCCAGGGAGCGCTTGGCACGAGACACCTTGAGGGAGAGAGAAAGCAAACATGCAGAGAGAAGCCTCGTGGTCAATGAATGTAACATGGTAAAACACTTAAGTAACACGTTCATTTATAGTTTTATAGCAGCCAGTCTGTACACACACACTGAACGGAAACAGTGCTCACCTTGGCTTGTGTCTCCTGGGTGATGGAGCGTAAGAGAGAGGCTGAGCGGGACAGGAGAGGGGAGTTAAAGGGGGACGACTCTGCTGAGGAGCAGGTGTCGCTTTCGCCACCGCTGAAATAGCGATAAGGGTTGGGGTCAGCTGGGGCGAGAAGAGTCCCCCCTTGGGAGCGCCTCTGTGAGTTCGGGGAGGTGAGAGGGCTGGTGGGGTCGCTGTGGAACAGGCTCTCCTTACGGCGGGTATGGGGCGACTCCACCAGGGTGGAAAAGCCATATGAGGTCTGAGCTTTGGGCACATACGGCAGAGACATTGCAGTCTGCGACTGGGGGTCAGCATTGGTGTTGACCCTGTCCACAGATGCGGCACCTGGCTCATCAGCACTCTCTATCTGGATGATATGACGGTTGGCTGACTTCTGAAGATTACGTGTGTCTCCTCCCATGCGAGAGAAGAGGCGAGGGCTGCAGGGGTTCTTGCTGCTCCGAGCTCTGGGGCTCTGGCTGCAGATGGCATGGTCAGACACAGATGGTCGTAATGTGGAGCAGGGCTGAGGCTCGGGGGTGAGAGATTCTTCCGGTGGGCAGCAGATAAGTTTAGGGGGGATGAAGAAATCAGGGATCTTTTCTGGCGTGAGGACGTTGGCATACACAGAAACAGGAATGGCCTCTGCTGTCTGCGGGGGCTGGGATTGTGTCCCACTGCTCTCCACAGAGCTACGGAGCTTCTCCAGTAGCCACATGCCCACTCAGACGCCTCAGCTCACAGTATCTCTGTTAACAGAAAAGAGATGCATGAAGAAGAGAAAGCACATCCAATGATAACAAACAGATAAAATCAACTGAATTGCATCTTTTTGTTGCAGTAAAGTAAATATTACTCCCCTTAAGACAAAAACCTTACACTAAATCTGTGTCTTTGCACCTAAGTAGGAAAAAAATCTCTTAAACTATGCAGCAATTTAATATAGAAGAGTAAACATTTAAGTTGCAGATAATAAGCAAACATTTCTTCCACAATTCAGTCATTAAAACAATGTCTGAGCATCTCCAAAGAGCACTTTAATGAATCAATGCGCAAACATAGTGAGCTAAAAATAATACTCCAAACAATTTACACGTGCGCCATTGAGCTGTGTAGCATCTCAAACAAATTCAGAATATGTAACAAATCAAACTACAGCTATTTTTAAAATATTAAAACCACTGAAAGTCGTTGCAGTTCTGCGAAATATTTAAATGAAACTAGTAAAGGCGAATCTAGGTAACTTTTCCCTTCAAACAAAGCCACATAAACATCCCTCGCGTTTCATATATAACACGTAATGTACCAACCTGTTGACTGTGTAACTCTTCTCCCTCTCACAACTGATCGCAGGCTGCGCTCGTCCTCAACCTCTCCAAGCGCTCCGTGCGTAAAAGGTATTTTCCCGTCAGTTGTGTGATCCAGAGCGCTTGCCAGCGGGAAAAGAGCTGCTAGATCAGGCACCCTCGCTTTATATGACGGGGGTCTCTGACTCCTGAGCCAATGAGGAGGTTGTGGAAGCTTCCCATGATATTTACCATGAAAGTATTCCCTGCGCAGGCACGGGGGGGGGGGGGGGGGGGGACTCATTTAAAGGCTTCATCACGCACAAAGTGCTCCAAACGGTGTGTTTGTCATACCTCACGCCTCATTGATTTTTAAAGAGAGCGTCACCATGATTTCATTTGGCGTTCACGTGACGCCTATTCTCTCTTGTTATCGCCTCATAATACAGGGTGCGCCTTAATTGGATTTCCGGCTGATGATGATGTGGAGTGACAACTTGCTGCGTTCAGGAGCACTATCTGAGCTCATTTACCAATTACAATGGGAGGGGAAGCTCTAGTGTTTGGGATTTTGTACAGGCAGTGGACAAAATAAACACATCACGACAAAGAAGCTGCAGAAGTTTCACAGTCACAAAGTTGAATTACCATTATGCTAATGCTGAAAAACTTTTTATACCACATTGTTCTCAGCTCTCCCCAACAGGCCTATAAATCATCACAGCTCCGCCTAAGTGGAACAAAGACAACAGCTCACATCCTCCCTGTTGTGAAGTCCCTGCACTTGCTTCCAGTTAGTTTTGGGATAGTTTCTTAAACTCCCACTGTTTGTCCATAAATCTTCTCATGGATGCGACACTGATGTTGACACACTGCCAGGATATGTCTCTCCTTGAGCCGTCACATCCAAAGACTCTCGGCTCAGCTGCTTGCTGTACCCAAAACCCTGACAAATACCTGCAGTGAAGCTGCCGTCTGTAGATTTGGACCCAGTCTCTGGAACTGTTCTCTATCTCTGATCTGAGGACAGCAGTTTCAGACGAGGGCTTTAAACCCCCACTGAAAACTCACTTTGTAAGATGTGCTCTCATCCATAGGCATACATTTCACGGGGGATGCAGGGGGCATGTCTCCCTCGATATTTAGGACATGTACATTTGTCCCCACAAACAAATACATGCAAGTAGCAGAGGGCTTCTACAACCCTGTATACCTTTAGAGACATTTACACCATAAACTGATACAAAAAGGAACATATTGGTGCATAGAAAAATCCTGGTGCAGGAAATTATGTATTTAATGCAAAAAAGATTCTGGCAGAGGACCCCCAAATAAATAGAGTGGGTCGTCCACTATTTAGAAGATCAATCGAAGTATTCTTGGGCAAGACACTGAACCCCAAATTGCTTCGGAAGGCTGTTCCATTGGTGTGTGAGAGTGTGTGAATGGTTACTGAGTTGCAGGTGGCACCTTGTGTGGTAGCCTCGGCCACCAGTGTGTGATTGTGTGGAATTAAACACACATTAAACATGGCTTCATAGAGACAATTTCAAACACAAGTACACAAATCAGCTTCATTATAACTGGCAGCATTCACAGACAAACACTTGTCTTTATCTGGACACATTTTCCCCACAAATACAACATGCTAACGTTATTAGCACAAGCCTATGGCATTTTACATTGTATAAATTAGCCTAGCAATCTGCGATCTTTCCCTCTTCTCCTATAAAACCAGGGACAACAGCAACATGTAGCAAAGGTAACGGCACACAATTTGGCTCCATTGCAACTGTAGGACTCGAGGCTTGTCCTACTCTCCAGTGTGCTATGTGTGAGCTCAGTCCTGCGTGTTCTTTAATGGAGCAATAGGAGAAGATATTCGGTCTCAGTTAATGTAGTTTATTAAGCAGTAAAGGAATAAAATTACAGAGCTCTGGGTCTCAGCTTCTTTCCCTGACAAGCAACAAAAGCGTGCCAGTTCACGAAGTCTGACCAACTCTCTCTTCCTGACCCAGTGTATTTAAGCATCACGTGAGTCATTGTGCACGCGAGGCGTTGTCCTCTTCTCATTGGCGGTTCCACTTCCTCCTTCGCCACACCACGCCCCTGCCTTGTGTTAACCTGACTCCTTCCCGCTGATGGTGGGGGCGTGGTTCCTGTTTTGAAAGACAAGAGAACAACACAACTCCCTACACGTGCTGTACCTTACTATCTGTACATCACTTTTTATTCTTTTTACCATATAGGAAACTAATTATCTAAGCATTGCGGTATGTGCTCCTCCGACTTCACGTCTCTTCGTCTCCTGTACTTCTCCACTTCTGCAAAGCAAACACATTCAGATCAGCTGAAATCATCTCAGTATTCTCATTGTTCACACATCTAAAACTTATATAGTGAAACACAACTTATAGTAAAACAAATAAAATCATTCTATTCCCAACACAACTCACAAAGTTCACCAGCAAAACAACCATCTTGTACTAAACACGTTTTCCAGACAAATACAACATGCTAACGTTATTAGCACAAGCCTATGGCGTTTTACATTGTATAAATTAGTTCTAAAACTTTATTGACCAAAGGATCAATCGATGAATCAAGAAAATACACAGCAGTTAAATTGAATCGTGGTTGTTGTTCTCACTCTTCTGCCATTCCTCTAGAGGCCCACCATTTCCCTTTTTTGACTGTGACCAGCAGCTTCACAGCCTGCTCTGTCTGTCACCAATAATTTCCCCACTTTTTGTGGCCACAGTTTTCCCGAAGGCGGCTAAAATTTGGCATGGAGGTCAAGTGTATGTAAGCCTGTGTGTGCCTGAATGCATGAATGTACATGGTCACAGCTATTGCAAATGTTGACTGTGTGGGTCAGGGGTAGGCAACCTGTGGCTCTGGAACCATATGTGGCTCTTTAGCCCCTCTGCAGTGGCTCTCTGTGGCTTTGACAAAATATATCACATTTTGTCAACTAAAATGTGCATCATACGTCAAAGGCCTGGTGCCTTTACCTCTAATATTGCCACACCCCAACAGCAGGGGCTAATCTTGAGTCTCCCTAGATAGGCTATCAGTGGATTCCAAATCCATAAAAGTAAAAGTCTCAGAGGAAAATACAGAATAGAGTGTGGAAAGATTTGTTTGCCTTTACTGCCAACGCTGCAATGTTAAATTGCCAAATTATCATAAGTACCCCACTGCAGAGGAGCCATCATGTGGTAAAACTTATTTTTGAATGCTCATTTAGACCTATTTTTAATGTCAATAGGCTTATTATTTAAATATGATTTGCGTCTCCAGGCAGATTTTAAATAGTTTTTTGATAGTTAAGGTTGCTGACTCCAGGTGTACGTATTTTAAAATGAAAAAGTTGTTTTGGTTCCCTGCGTTAAAAACAATTTGGCAACACTTTAACCGCCTGTTTTCAACATTTATAAGCATTATATAGACATATAATAAACTGTTTCTAACTCATTATAATGTAGCTGTAAGCAAACAAACTGCAGCCTAATAAAAAGTTAAGTGTAAAAGTAAGTGTTTGAGAATGTTTTAAGCTGTTTGTGTTGATACTCATCACTTCAAGCTGCGTCTCTTGTGTGAAAGAAGACCTGACAGTCACTTTTCTTTTCAGTAGCAGCCCAAACACGCTGCCTGGGCGGCAGCTTTGATCACAATAACTGCAAAATTAGCAACATAATGTGAAAACAGGGGAGCACTGAAAAATCATGATCACACACTGACAAACACACTCCAGTAACACTCTGCAATGTCAGCTCAAAAAGATGCACGATGTTGTGTGCGGGCATTAAACCTGTAAAAAAAAGTCATCTGGATTGATGAATTGTCTTTGTTTTCTAACTGGACCAGTTTGTGGTCAGAGAAAGCCAAAGAACGCGTTCAACCCACAGTGTCTTTTACCAGGTGTTAAACATGGAGGTGGATCTGTCATGGTATGAGCAGTCGTCTCGTAGGAGTCGTTTGGACCAGTCAATGTTCTGGAGGGTTTTAATTACGGCCTACTTATGTGAGGCCTTGTTACAGGACCACTAGTGCCGTACTGGGAATACTGTCCCATCATCATATATTTCAAGTTGACACCCCCCCCCCAGCACCTTCAATATCTCTATAATTTGTTTTTGTTATTATTTTGTCCATAGCAGAAATACTCTTCTAGTTACTGTGTATGACAGGATCATTATAACACTGTTGTTTATTTTAATTTCTCCCCTGGATCTGCGACTTTTTGCTTGGCTCCAAACTCTGATATTTGCATGTTTATTTCTCCTTGCGGTTAGAGTCTGATCTGCTTGGCTGGATGCACACAAGCTCTCTATGAGTGTGTTCAAGCCCTCTGCCTACGACAGCATACTGAGCAGAGATTTATGCCACACAGTATCTTAGTCTTGAAAAAGTAATCAGCATTATTATTCCCTTTAATTAATATCTTCTTTCCCTTTTGGTTAAATGTTTTTCTCCCAGTTCAGCACAGTAACAAGCCATCAAAATATTTCTTTAACCACAGTTAGTTTTAAGAGTACTGTTTTGTTTTTCAGAAACCCATTTTAGTTGTAAAACAAAGTATGTGTTTTTATGTTTTAATGGTGTATGCTTTTCATTTCTCCTTGACTATTATTATAGGACAGCAATACTTGTGCAGCTCCTGAGTCCAAGACAAATCTCCCCGCAGGAACAATAAACCTATATTGTATCGTATCGTATCGTATTGTATCGTATTGTATCGTATCACATCGTATCTTAGTTCAACAAGGACCTCATTAGGAGAAAATAATGGGCACAGAAATGTAAATGCCTACACAGGTGCATGACACACACATTTAATAGTTGTTTAGACTCTTTTTGTGTCATTGTTTTGCAACTCTTTGTAGTCATAATGCATCTGTTTGTGGTTTTGTGTCTCTTTGCAGTTCCTTTACATCTCTTTGTTGACTTCATAAATCCCTTTTTTGGTCAGTACATTTTAATTTGAGTGACATTTTGCAGTTGAAGACCAAGGGTTGGTGATCTAGTTTTTTATTTTGCCTTTGAATATTCAGTGAAAACTAAATAAAAATGATCTCTCTTTTCTTTAGTATGTATATATGTGAACAACAACAGTAACTGAGAGTGAGATTCAGATACTGTTTACAATATAACAGTTCAACAAAATAAAATCTACCACAAATTACACATTTAAACAGTTTCCAAAGCCAAAAATGTCCCCTGGGATCTATTCTTTTAGCAAAATCCTAAATAATTGAGTTGGGGTTTTTTTCCACCTGGACCTTTATGCTCTGCCATTTCTCCTCTAATCATCACACTGTAATCTGTGACAGGCTGTTATGATACAGTAACTATCGCACATTCACATATATGTAGTGTTTTGTCGAACTGCGAGCGTCACGTAGGTTTACATTACCAAAGGTTTATGACAAAATCACTTGATGGCACCGACTCCTGTGTGCGCACAGCGAGAGAGGAGAGGGAGAGACGCTGTGCTGCTGCCAGAGGAGCCGCTGAATAAGTTCCCTCTGAACTGTAAAAGAGTCTGAGAAGTCCAGGGCTGTTCATAAAGCATTCAGGACGCCACAGTTTATTCCACACTACTGAAGCTGCTCCTCTTTTTGGAACCACCGGTAATTTCGCTTTCAGCCATGCTTGTTGTTGCCATGGGTAACAGTATGATGTCAATATGTCAACGGGCCAAAATATCAGGAGTATCACAATAGGAAATTTTCATGATATTAAAAAAAATATACCAGTACCATAGTGATCGAGATGATATGGCACATCCCTTAGCGTCACATACATAATCAAATACAGACTTAGACCACATCAGCATACATCTTACTAATCATCACTGCAAATCTGTATGTGACATAAAATAATATATTATTCATGGAATGGATTTTTAAAATGGCTGATTTATAGTTTATATAGTTTATGTAAAATAAACATATAATTTTCTACTGACGATTTCACAAAAGACAAAAAAAAAGAAAACATTGACAGAGATGGGTTTGCCTTCTGGAGGACATGTATTGCAGATAACAGCATTTGTATTTCTGAGGTGGCAAGCTGAATCTCATGAGGCCCACTGTCTGCCCTAGAGAGAGCGGGCCCCCCAACCATTCTCTCTACAGGCCCCCCCACCCCATGGGCCCCAGTGCAACCGTACTGCCTGCACTGTCAATATTCATGGCCCTGTCCCAGGGCCTGTGCCCGGTAGGCCCGTTCTGTAATCCTGTCATAAGTCCAAATATTTACCTCTGGAACTTTGCCAGTATAACTACAGTCTAATCTGTTAAACAAGGGTTTAAAGAAGGAAAAATATACAACCCCTATTTGAAAGATTACTAGGTAGTTGGTTCTTAGTTCAGTTATCTACAAAAACATTTATCTGAGGAGCTGAGGAAGATGTCACCACAAAAAAACATGAGAAATCATGAGTGAGAAGGCTGTTTTGTTAAGTCCTCAAGATTTCTTTCAATTTCTTGTAAAAAAAAAAAAAAAAAAAGTATAGTGGAGAAACCTAAATAATACAAATCCACCGACATGCTGCAGTAGCTCAAATGCAGGTGTGTGAACCTGAAGGACAAACACTCAAAAAGACTTAATTGCTCTCAATGGCAGCTTTTCAAAGAATACAGGTTCATAATGCTTATGCAAATGAGATCCATTCATGCTTTTTTTTCCCTGAAAGTAGATTGTAGTCAATTATAGATTAGTGATGAGCCATTAGATTAGTGCATCAGGGCTGTGATTCATCCACTGGTCTTGCCATTTAGACATTCAACCAGTCAACTATTGACAGAGTCCACAGAGACATGTGCACCCCTTTTGCCCCTGAACCAACAACACTAATTTAGTGTAACTAAAAATCTGTAGCCAGGAGCTAGATGAGACTGTAATGTTTATTACACATCATTAAAAAACGCTCGGGTGAAAATGAAGTGATACATTTGCTATTATTAGATCCATAACCGTGAATAAAAAATGAATCTGTGGAAAAGACCATGTTTTGTAATTGAAACAGTTTCTCCTCTGCACATCTCAGTTTGTCGTTGGATTAAACTCTGCAGAGATGCAGCGCTCGTCAGTCAAAGATCAGTCTCAGCTGTACCGAGGCTCAGTTGCCATTATTATTCTCACAAACTTGCCAAATTAGGGGGCGGCGGAGGAAAAAACTGTCATTGTAGAGAAAAACGAAAAGGCACAAAAATAAATTAGGTTTTAAAAAATCCTCACAATATGCCTCTGTGAGTGTGCATTTATTCATGAATTTGCTGTGCATGTAATTCAATTTACATTTCATTTTTTTCTATTACCAATAAAACTGTAAAAGCATTAACATACCTTTGTGATAACTTGTAATATTATGAATAATAATATTATGTAAAATAGAACTGTGGCCTGTGTTACAGTTAAAAAATAAAAGAAGCAGCTGCCTTGCTGAAATGCTATTATTGAACGTGTTTTGACTGTGCAAGTTTCCTAATATATTATTCAGTAGGTTCCACACAAAATTGTCAGATATAGAAAATGCCACAAATTATGCATCTCATCTTATTTTAAAATGTGTAAATGTGGCGTAAATCTATAAACTTGCTGACTGATTTTTTAATTGATTCTTTTAAATTATGTTTTATGTAACATTGTGTAAAACCATCTCTCTCACACACATAAACACAATCACATCTCTCACACACACGCAGAAGCATGTAGGATAACGTGACCCTGTGAGCTTTTAGTGGTCCGAGGCTGGTGTGCTTCTGTTTATAATGAGGCCTTTCACACTTCACATCTGATTCTTCCCATCACCTCTCCAACTCAACCAACCTGCAGGATTGAACACGCCATTTCTTGCTCCAATTAAGTCCCTGCAGTCGACAGTACTTAGAGTACCTATCTATATCGACACGTATAGCCATGCTCGTCACTTCAGCTGACAATAATGGGCAAAGACGTCATTCCTCTGCAGTTGCTATACCGGCTGAATGTACGTGTTGACTGATCTTGTTCGACCTTCTCCTGTTGCTCACTGTTTAGTCCATGGCTTTGACTGGCTTCATGTATGAGGCAAACGAGGGCAAACGTGTTACAACGGCCTTAAACACTTCTATTAAGAGAAACGTGCCGCAGCTTCAGGAATGATGCCAATTCAAAAATGCATGTGAAAATACAACACTGGAACAACACATTCTCACTCCATTCGTCACATATCGACGTTTGGTCATGGACTTTCCACGTCCAGATACGACGTGCAAGGTACCCTGGGTGCGTTGGTTGTTGACCTTCTGGGACGCTGTGTCAAGTTCGTCCTGTTACATGCATTGTCTTCTTTTAAGATACACTTCTGTTTTCACAGGAAATTTAACATTTACATACAGTCCCTTTCAAAATAAACGCACTATGTTGGTACAACACCGCAAATTGACATTTCTTTCCTTCAACAACTAACGCAAATGGTAAGATTTAGGGAAAAAAAACATCTTACTGGACGTGAACACCGCTCTCCCGTGAAATTTGGTGTTTGTTGGACCCAACGACCAGAACTAGGACTTTCGCCACCTTAACGTACGTTCTTGTTCTGTCATGTTTCTTCCTGATGCAGCCAAATGCCGTTAAACACACAGCGACCGGCTGCGTGTCATGCCGACATTAAAGGGCGGCTTTTCCCGTCAGTGTCTGACGCCGCAAGTCACTGCCAAAGTGCTGGATTTTGATGACTGAGACTGTGTTGACTGCAAATGTGCTGCAAAGGAAAAAAGTTCTCCAGACCTGTAGGGGGAGCAGCACTAAGTTAAAAGATAGTGATTTCTGACCAGAGAGAGAGAGATTAGACGAGAGAGTGTTTGTTTTTGAAGCAAAAAGAAAAGTGGAGTATAGAGGCAACATTTAACATTTGGTCTTAGTTAGTTACTTACACCTTTTTCTGCCATAATTAGCATGTGTATACAGGTTTTTAAAATGTGGGTTATCCAGTTTAAAATAGACAGACGCTTTCCCATTGCCAGTAGACCAGAGCCGCGCACGGGCAGTAGACGAGTATGCTTTGCTGTGTTGTTTTTTCCTACAGGTGTGTCACAGTTGACATCACCAACAGCCGGAAAAAAGGTTAGTAAACAGTAGAAAGCAGCATGAAGGCCAGTAAAAAGGTTACACTGGTTACTTCTTTTTTTATCTGTCAGTTATTCAGTCTTTCTCTCAAATTCGTTACCATTGGAGTAATGTTTGAGTGCTGCTTGGAGAGGGACGGATGGTAATTTGTGGCTGCCTGCCCCAAGTCCTAAAACCCAGAAATGAGTTAGCATTTTAGCACTCGCGGTTTGCTCGTCTCTAAGTCAGTGGGTTTTTTTTAATGGGTTTTTAGTTGGATGCTTGAAATAAGGTTTGTGGTTAACACAAACTAAAGAGACTTTCAAGTTTTGTTCTATGACATAAAATACGTAAGTAAGTACCCCACTCGTGAACTTTGACACTTCTATGTGTCTTAAAAAAGGTGATTGCTAGCAAGTTGCTAATGATACGACAAAACATTATCATGCCGGGTCCATGTCATTGGTTCGACAGCCCATTGGTTCGACATCCCATTAGTCCGACTGTCTGTGGTGCTGAACGGCTCGCGGCGGGCGTATGGTGCACCGCGACTGGCTTGAGGCAGAGCAGGCTCACAGCTTATGTGTTTGTCACTTTCTTTTTCATTTTAACCCACACCATGATCTTTTCCTAACCCTAACCAAGTGGTTTTTGTGCCTAAACCTAACCAGACCTTAACCACAGGGCATCATGATGATTTCGGAACGGACTTCGGAACAATGAGTTTAATATGGTTGGAACAATGGGCTGTCGAACCAATGGGCAGTTCCCATCATGCCAAACACAGTTTTACAGCCTCCTTGTGGTGGTGACATGAAGTCATAGCTATAGCCACTGTAGCTTTATTACTTCTAGTATTTCTTTCATGCTAATTATCTTGCAGAGCAAAATTTGTAAGTATCATAAATATTTGTTTGCCACAGAGCTTATTTTCTGCATTAAACCAAAATCCAACAGAAAAATCCCATAGGCCTTTTGACGAGGGAACCATGCTGGGTGACGTTAACTTCTGTATCAGCCTACAACAAAATGTCATCCCCAGAGCGCTCTATTGCATCAGGCCAATGAAGGGGCTAAAATTAGCGCATCCATCTGGGTGCTGGTGCCGTAGCATTGTTCCGACCTCTCATTAGTCTGACGTCCCGTTGTTCCGATATGTGATTATACTAAGCTATACTGTATTTGTGTACCATAGAGGATCAGCAACACAACAAAAGTAGGCTACTGGTCGAGATACAAGTGTCATAGAGAGGAGAGAATGAAACACCATAACCTCCTGTTATTAACGGCTGAATGGCTCCCGGCGGGCGTATTTCTGCTTTGATGGTGCGCCGCGACTGGCTCTGGGTCAGCTGGGAAAGGCTTGAGGCGGAGCAGGCTCACAGTTTATGTGTTTGCCACTTTCTTTTTCATTTTAACCCACACCATGATCTTTTCCTGACCCTAACCAAGTGGTTTTTGTGCCTAAACCTAACCAGACCTTAACCACAGGGCATCATGATGATTTTGGAACAACAGGACTTCGGAAAAATGGGTTTAATATGGTCGGAACAATGGGATGTCGAACCAATGGGCTGTCAGACCAATGGGCAGACCCCCGGGTGCTGTGATTCCATCATTGCCGATCGAAGCTTTAGCCAATAAACACTCGTGACTGCTGCATTTGTCAATGCAGTGAATGTCAATTGTAACCTTTCCCATTAAGTACAAAGACCAGATGTAAGCAAGTGTTATCGCTCCACCTAGAGACCTGAAGTGTTGACTGGATATGCAGCGTTTTTCTGTTGCATTTGTTTTTGACTTTGCATCATATCAGTATTTGGAGTGGTTAATTTATTTAACCATTCATTCCATTTTATTTAACCATGCTTTCCGCAGCATGTTTTTCCTGTACTTATTTTTATATATCTGCCTTTATGTCCAAGACAAATCTCCCCAGAGACAAGTAAAGTAATTTTGAATCTTGAACAAATATTGGATAGACTGCAACAGGATTTTGTAGGATGATTCCTAATGACTTTGGTGATCCCCTGACTTTTCTTCCAGCGCCACCAGGAGGCTGACATTAGCTTTATAATTGAGTGAATTGATCCAGAGAAGCCAAAGCACCATTATAAATACATTTTTACTCCCCCTTCATACCTCAAAGGGAAGAGTGTGTTCCTTCTTGATTAAGGCTGAATATCCAACGATTAGCATTCAGCACCGTTACAGCACCAATCTGAGAGGAATTATAGTAGCTCTGGGGGCAAAGCATGTCCACTGGTGTATTGATATTATGAACTGTTATGAGGTGCAGTCATTAACTACTCAGCCAGGTTTATTTAATTTACTTAGTTTTATAATATTCCCTCTACGTGGGATATTCAAATAGAAATGTCTCTGTATATTTTTGTGGTATTGCATCTGAATTGCAGAAACACTCTGAGTGGTTGAACAGTGTTGCTA
This sequence comes from Epinephelus lanceolatus, assembly GCF_041903045.1. NCBI lineage: Eukaryota > Metazoa > Chordata > Actinopteri > Perciformes > Serranidae > Epinephelus > Epinephelus lanceolatus. Next base: position 30,675,113 of record NC_135745.1, on the reverse strand, counting down.
TGATCTCTGATCCGTTCTAAAAATACTCATTCCTTCAATAAACAGCGCTGTGGCTCTAGTATCTTAAAGTGACTGCTGTTCAATATTTCTAAAATTCAATATGCTCACCTGCTGTCTTTGCAGCCGTCGTTTGCTGACATTACTGGCAGGAATATGAAAACCAGGACAAAAATTACCATGTGGTCTATAAAGTCAAAGTGCAGTTATATTCTGGGTTATTTCATATCGGAACAAAGGAAGTCTATAAATAGGACACCGGGCACAATAGGCACAAATGTTAAAGATCACCTATGCATTTCAGCAGCGTTGCCTTCATATGGGTGTATTCATCACTGCATGTGCTTTGGCTGTCATTATGATAGGCCCTAAAGGCAAAAATTGATCCCTCAGAAAATAGCACCTCCGTCTCCTCACTTAGGCTCATTTTTTTTGCACAGTGGTTGCCAGAATTGTGATGGCAGTAAAAGAACATATTGATTTAGTTACTCATTACTGACACAGCCAAGGCTGGTTACTGAATTCCTCTCCAAGAAAAAGTAAAAAGCTGAAATGTTGCAGGGATTATTGCCACTACATTACCATGCTCCTGTATTTTTATAACGTTACCATTGTAGATTTTTAGGAGCCACACAAATATACTTTCAATATTTAGCTTGTTCCGGAACAATTTGATATTGACCAAACTAAAATTACAAAAAAATCAATGGCCGCAGTTTTTATGTGTTCTCTTACAAGTTAAAATCTGTTTCAGATGAAATATAATAATTAGAATATTTGTTATAATTTAGTGTAATTTATGTATAATGTACATGCAAGCTACATTAATGTGTGTATCTATAGATAGTTTACAATTTCTTAACTTTAAAGCCTGGACATAGCTACTCTAGATCACAGACTGACTTGAAAGGAGCTCTTTTATTGTTACAGTAAACAGTATAGTATGCTGTTTTTTGGTAGACGGGGCTTAGCTGGAGGCAAAACAATTCTCTTACATTAGCCAGCAGAAGTTTGTCATGTAAGTTGTTACATGTTAATACAAAAGAGAGAGACCACCAACTTTATGGGGATGAAAAACCACAGGGAATCTGGGTTTGCAATACATTTTGTAATATGTTAAACAGGGAGATAATGATGTGTGTTTTTATGGCTGGTTTCCCTCTGGTGTTTTTAAATGCATTGTTAGAATTTTGTAACGCTGGGTATATAGTGACTGTTATTATGTGTGTTGATTACATTATTTCTATTGAGGGAGGTGTCCACCGTAGGGGTATTTGATGATAAGTTGTTCTGGGGAGAGGTAAGGAATGTTGGGGGTAGTTACCACAGTTCACGACAGAGGGGGTTGGAGGGAGAGTGGCAGGCTGCCGGACCAGTTGGCGGGACAGTTTTTAAGAAGCAGGAGTTCAGAGAGTTAGAGAGCCTGTTTTGTTGTTTTTCCAGGGACACCTCAACCTCGGGTTAGCTGCTGCTACGGCAAGGGAATAAATCGGGGCTCTGTTGAGCTAGCAAACAGCAACATCGCCTCCTCCTCGTCCTTCCTCTACCTACCTAGCTACCCCGCAACGCTACAGTATGAATGTTTCTGTAAAAGTGAAATACACAAAACAGTTCAGTACATGAAACCTCTTTTGTTTTCAATTCTATTTGTTTTGTGTGCTGTAATTTTGAGAGAGGCAGCATTAGCTGTTTATTTGCACACATTTAAAATCCACTGTCACACACTGTATGACTTTATTATTTTATTGTACAATTTGTGTTATTGTACAATTTATTGTACACGAGGTCACTGAAGCGGAATTTATACTTCTGCGTTAAATTGACGCCGTACCTATGGCGTAGGCTCTACACTGACTCAGAACCTACACCATGCCTGGCGTGCACCTCCCCAGAAATTTAACTACATATTGGAAACAAAGCTTTTATTTACTTCATTTTAATAGATAAATTGTGAAGACAATAAAGCCTCCACAAAATAACATTTTAAGTCTTGTGTGTGATTTATTCTGGCTTCATATGAGCAGAGGAAATCTCTGCTTGTTGCTGGGCTAATCTATACAATGTAAAATGCCATAGGCCTGTGCTAATGATGTTAGCATGTTATATACGTTTGGAAAACGTGTTAAGTATGACGGTTGTTTTGTCAGTGAACCTTGTGAGCTGTAATGGAGCCGAAATTTGTAACGTTACCTTTGTTAAATGTTGCTGTTGTCCCTGGCTTCATATGAGAAGAGGAAAAGTCTGCTAGCTGCTAAGCTAATCTATACAATGTAAAATGCCATAGGTTGTATTTGTGGGGAAAATTTGTCCAGATAAAGACGAGTGTTTGTCTGTGAATGCTGATTTGTGTACTTGTGTTTGAAATTGTCTCTATTAAGCCATGTTTAATGTGTGTTTAATGTGTGTTTAGAATCAGTTAATATTTACAAACTTTACACCCCACCGCCAACTAGTGTGTTGGAGGTGTAACTGCAGAGTGACACAGACACACCACTGCACAAGTATAAATGCTCACAACAGCATAGGTGCGGTGTGTAGGCTACGGGGTAGGGTCTGTTGCACAAGTATAAATCTCGCTTTACATAGGGTTTTCCATAAATTCTAATTGGTAACTTTAACTTCTACCAAAGTCATTTCCTCGTGAGAGCTTGTACTAATGTGGCTTACAGGTACTTCATCCAGCACTGCGTATAGACCTTTAATTTTAAAAGCAAATGCTTAACTTGAGAGGCTACTACAACATATGTGGAAAAAGTTGTTTGAAGTCTTTTATGGCATAAGAGGGAGCTGCATGATGTCTGGAAAATTTGCCACAAGTTACATCACCTGACTACAAGGCTTAAAGTCTGAAAATGAAAAAAAAAAAAAAACCATGAAGAAAGACCTCTGTAACCCTCTCCAAACTCTGCTGGAGGCTATCAGCTCGAGGCTACATTAGCTGCTACTTGCATAACACACTGAATCTCTGTCCAAATGATGTTGGCTGTCAGTTTTCATTATGGGTAATGGAGGCCCCAGGCTTTGAAAAGGAAGAAGAATGAGTGGAATTAAAAGACAATATTTCTGGTTCGGCTTTTTTTTTTTTTTTTTCCATTTTATGCTGTTGATCGGCTGCACTGGACCCAACAGTCCATCGTGAGTCTGGCAGTGTTATAGGAGTGCAATACTAGTGGAGCACTTAACATAGAGTGCTTCTTTTTTCTTGGCTGGAAATTCTGTCTGGTGAGTTTTGCATGTTCTGTTTCACTCCAATTAGTCTTATCGGACACTGTGTACTTGCTGGGATGTATTAGCTCTTTTACCAATCTCTTTTCAATCCTTATCTGTTACACTATCTTGCACATACTCCTCCTTGGTTGTTTTTAAGAGCAGATAATAGATAATAGCCCGTAACAAAGTCAAAAGCATTCAGTGTGAGTCATGGCCTCTACCAAGGCTGAGCTAAGAGGATGGTAGTGAGTTGAGTCATGTTGATACAAGAGCATCACATTGAGTTGGGAAGGAATCCAAGCACTCGCTGCTGCACTACAGTAATCAGCACGTTTTCACAAAGTGAAGAATATTCTGATGGATATTACTGTACACTAAATATATCCACACTGCACTGCACAGAAAAATTAAATTATGCTTTAACCAAGAGCTGGTTTATACAATGTGACTCATACACTAAAGATAGTTGACCATAGATGCCTGTATGTTTCCATACAGTGCATCTCATGCAAAACTATAACATTTGTTTTACTGCAGCAGTGTTTCAATACCACTATAGTGAGCCTGGTAAATATATTAATGTTGAATTTTTAAAGGAACATTAAAGGGACAGTTCACCACAAAATCAAAAATGCTTATTTTTCCTTTTACCTGTAGTGCTATTTATTCATCTAGATTGTATTGGTGTTAAATGCAGAGTATTGGAGATATTGACCGTAAAGATGTCTGCCTTCTCTCTAATGTAATAAGAGTAGATGGCACTTGACTGATGGTGCTCAAAGCGCCAATGAAAAAACAAACAAAAAACAAACATATTTGAAATTGACCCAGGTGGTCAAGATAATCCACAGACTGTTGTGAGCTATTTTCTTTCTACTGAGATACACCCACCAACCTTATCACCGTGCAGAAGAAAGCGTGCATCTACTCACGGGCGAGAGGCTCGTGCTTGTGACAATGCAAAATGTAAACATTAATGGCATCCGCCTGCATTTGAGTGTTAACATTAGGTAGCTCAGTGGTGCTAGGTGAGCTAACAGTAGATGCACACTTCCTTCTGTGTGTTGATACAGTGGGTGGGTTAAACTATCCATCCATTCATTCTCATCCGCTTATCCACGGCAGTGTCATGGGGGCAGCAGGCTAGCAAGGTATTCCAGATTATGTTTTCCAGCTCCTCCTGGGAGATCCTGAGGCGTTCCCAAGGTAGATTAAATATATAATCCCTCAATACCGTATGTTCTGGGCCTGCCCTGAGGCCTCCTACCAGTTGGACATTCCTGGAAACCTTCTAACGGGAGGCCATCAGAAGGCATCCTGATCAGATGCCCGAACTACCTCAACTGACCCTTTTCAACGTGAAGGAACAGCGGCTCTACTCCGAGCTCGATCCGGATGTCCGAGCTCCTTATCCTATCTCTAAGGCTGAACCCAGCCACCCCACGGAGGAAACTCACTTCGGCTGCTTGTATCTGCAATCTCATTCTTTCAGTCCCTACCCAAAGCTCATGACCATAGGTGAGGGTTGGGACGTAGATGACCAGTACATAGAGAGCTTAGCCTTCCAGCTCAGCTCCCTCTCCACCCAGCACAACGCCTGCATCACTACTGATGCCACACCAACCACCTGTCCATCTCCCACTCCATTTAAACTTCACCCATGAACAAGACCCTGAGATACTTGAACTCCTTTGCTTAGAGCAGAAACTCTCTCCAAACCCAGAGGGTGTTGGTGGGTTTAGTTTGGTAGAAAGAAAACAGTTCCTACATGAAACTCACAACAAGGTCTGTGGATTATCTTGAATAACTGGCTCATGAATTCTGAAAAGAGACTTACTGTTGAGTTTTTCAATTAGTTTTTTTGGCGCTTTGAGCACCACAAGCTGAGTGTCAGCAACTCACACCAAAACAATCTAGACAGATAAGTAGCGCTACAGGTAAGAGAAATAAATATACATTTTTATTTGGGGTGAGCTGAACTTGACACCAATGTGCTTCTCTTTGTTCCTGTTGATACCACTTACAACATGTGGGGTATCTTTCCTGTAAACCCTGTAAGTGTCTCAGTGAGCAGAGAATACACGCTGTTTAATAACACTGTGTTGGCTGGCACGAGGCTCATTCCACCGCCGTACTGATATCCTCTTTATGGCTCAGAGAAAACCGACCCATCTGGTTAGGGGCCGCTGGGCACCGAGGTAAACAAACACCGAGCACACACAGCTAACGAGAGAGTGGATCCCACGTTGCTCAGCATTGGACTTTGCAGTTATGATGATGAATTTGTTTGAGGATCACATATACAGACCAACACACCAGAAGCCATGAGTGTACATTGCACAAGCAAACATGACAAACAGAAAAAACAGAGGAGACAGATGGAGAGGGGGTGAAGACGATAAAAAGTGAAAAGTGGACCTCTACCATCTGTAAAACAGTTGCCTACAGGAGACGGGAACAAGAGCAACAAACAACACACAAAAAGCGTAAGTCATTTAATTTTATGTCAGTCTGAACAATCTGAGCACAGTTAACACATAAAGCAGATGTTCTCAGCTCTGCTGAAATCAGTCAAATCCTCTGAAGGCACAGCTTGTAGCAACAACTTCTCCTAATTTTAATGAGATTACACATCACTCACAAGGTGTGAAACGAAATGGACAAACCTGCTTGAAGTGCAAATGCTTTAAAGTTATTTGGGATTTAACACACTCTGTAATTTAAGCTGGGCATACACTGTACGATTTTAGCCCGTTTCTGACCTGGTGTGTATGCCCATGGCCTCAGTTTCGCGGCGCAGTGCAGGGTGGCGAACCCCGCGCAGAGCTAGTTTCGAGCAGCACAACCCGAGGTGCGCTCATTTTGGTAGTTTGGCAGACCAAGGTGCGCTGAGATGGGTGTGGCGGCGCAGCAGGGGGAGGTGTCGACAGATCCAGTTTGACGCATTGACAGTTTCATGCCAAAAGGCTTCGCCGAAGGTGCACTAAAAGCTCCCCCGCTGAAACCAGGTCTACTGTCAGCGCAGGCGGAGCGCAGCCGGTGTAGCGGAAGTTTGACTGACCGGGAGACAGTGCGCACACGTCATCAAAACCTCACAGGCAGGTTTCCAGAATGTCAAGCACATTAACATTGCAATAAACACCCAAAAAAAAACACTATTCAATGCAACTATCTGCAATCAGCACATAAATGTATCTCTATATCGACTGTCCCGTCACATCTGATGTCAGATCAAAGAGGATTGACACTGTTTGGCACGCGTAATGGAAACCCGTGGAGGTCTGCTCGCAGTTCCGTATATTCGGACACTGCGACCTCCCAGACCAAAACATCAGTTTCCTCCTGGGAGAAGTTTGACCGTCTGACGCTGCTGCTCTCTTCTGCCATGGCGAATTGAGTAAACTCTCATTACGCCTTTGCGTGGCGCATTTAAGGGCGAGGAGAGGGGTTTATTTGATTGGTGTGATGTGAATCAGCTGTGTAAAACCCACTCCACGCCTTCTCTCCTCCCTCTTTCTGACTTGTGCAGGAAGGAGGGATGGAGGTAGCTGCGCCAGCGCACACAGTGTGCCAAACTTGCAAAATCTGCCTGGCCACACCCAGTTGGCGAAGCGCAGGTGTGCTGCACCTCCACCTCGCCCGGTCTGCGAAACTAGAGGCCCATGACTGCAGTGCAGTGTACGGGGGGAAAGGAGACCAATTGTAGCACTATTAACTCCCAGCCAGCTGTCGGATACTTGGATGAATTTCTGACATTTCAGAAATTTTGGTCGGCCATTGCCAGGCTCTCACACAGTTAAACCAGAGTCACAAGTCGATTCCCCAATATTGGTGCTTTTCTAATCACTCAATCGTACACTGTAGCTGAAAACCCAGCTAGTTTGTTTATGCTGCTAACTTGCTAACTTGTGTGTGTGTGTGTGTGTGTGTGTGTGTGTATCAAGACATTATTGTGAATTATACCTCAACTAGCAAACAAATTTCTACCTGCCCATGGATGTATAAAGAGACCTGGATACAGCGTTTGAGCTGAGGACTGTTCATTCCTATAAAGTTGCTTAGTGGCACACGAGGCCAAAAAAGTCCAACTGCCACGTAAAGAATTACCCAGATGATTGGCAGTACTTCCACGCTGTGTGGCCCAAAGAGCAGATGCATTAGAGACTTCCAAGCCAGCTACTCCCCTTAAGTGCTCAGCTAACTTGAATAGGGATAAAATTATTTGATTGTGTGACTCTTCTAGACCTCTGTGGGGGCTGTGATACTCAAAAAAAATGTAGCCACTGATTTACAGAAGTCTCTTTCTGTGATAGGATAAAGTATTTTTTGGCCCCAGAACATAATGTGACGCTGCAATTACACTGTTTGGCCACTATGGAAACTGACTTTAAAGCCTGATGCTTCCCTAGGGGCACAGCTGCAGCCACATTCTGCTTGAAGCCTACACAACACACTCTCTACAAACTACGCTCACCACAAGTACAAGACAAACCGACGAACGAAACGATTATTTGAACTTTGCTTCAGTGCCACTTGTAGTGACTAAATATGAGGCTAAATTTAGCATTAATCCACTTTATCCATTTACTGTATTCCTAATACATTAAGATGTGATTTACCCCATATGTAAAGAGGTGTAACCCTGGCCCTTACCCATATCCTAAACTTAATTGCCTTCTTTTTTTAACATAACACTTCATAGCTAGCTAAATGCTAACTTAGCATTATCCTCAGGGCGTCTGCTTCTGGATCAGGAAGCAAAGGAGGCTGATAGTGGACAGGTCATGTAGCCACAACTATACCTACTTGGTCCTGGAGCTTTCAAACAAATCTTTACTGATATTTGTCAATAGCCAAAAAGATTTTCAGGGGCCAACGGACCATTTTATTGTCTATTTTAGACATGGTCGTGGCTTATCAATTGGACCGCACAGTGTGAGCACATAAGTTGTAAGTTTTGGCTTTACATTGTAGATGATTTACTCGTACAGTGGGAGTTGGAATTACAACACCAACATTTCCAAAATGGTCTCAAATCATGCAGTGTTTGCCCAACTTTACTCAAACTTTAAAGCATTCAATACATTTACCTGGGACTGCTGCAGACCTTTACTGAAAATGATACAGCAGAAATATAGATGCAGTTATGTGAGAAAATAAATACCAAAGCCACATAAGTAGCAGACAAACATCCCAATAATTTTATTCATTATCACAGTCTACACAGACATTTACAGCTTGTGTTTAGTCTATGAATCATATTCAGGTTTTCTGAACATATAATATGTGTTATGTTTTTTCCACCAGGGTAAAAAAAATCTCTATTTTGTAGATGTCAACAATAGTTTTCGCTACATTAGTTGTTTTATTAGCCTATGAAAATAATATAAACCCTGCAGCTTTGAGCAGCGACTCCAGACTGCGCCCTCTAAACATAATGAACACAAAGTAAGCACAACTAAGACGGATCAGCTTGCTTTTCACTAATTCATATCTCCATCACTCACTCACAGCAGAGTAAACCTGCCCACAAACAGACATTAAATTCTCCCCCATCACTGCGCATGAAATGACACATCAGCAAATAAACCACACCGCTTCTCTATTTATACAACAATATATGCCTACAGCTTATATGAGATCACTCATGTGGGGTAATCAAGTGTGCCGCATGCTGAATAAGGTCTCAGGGGTTGTGTGTATCAGAGCTGTGATATTTTGTCTGCCATATAAGAAAACTGCATCCACCAGATATTAAAACAACAGCTGATGCTCTTATGTGTGTCAGTGCATGTTCTAGATTAATATGTAATAAAATATAATGCGCACATTCAGTAAAAAATAGACGATTTAATCAGCACATTGTCCTTTTGTCTTCAGCAGGTGCAAACTCCAAATGCCAATGTGACACTTTTGCTTCTCATTTTGTATTTTTATATTTCCTTAACCAATTTTGTAGTCAAGAACACCTCAACCAAGACCAAGTCGTGACCAAGACCAGAGTGTATCGAGACAGAGACCCATAAAACACGTTGAGATTCACCCTTTTAGGCTGCGTTCACACATTTATACCAAACCCGGCGTGTGGTGATTAACTGCAGGGTTGTGTGGCGATGTGGGAGTGTCACTTTAATGGCCTATTTGTGGAGGAGTGGAGGTTGGAGAGAGAGCCAGTCTCCTCTCCTCAGCAACTAATTTTTTATCTTTAGTAAGTCTGTTTATGCAGGCTTAAAATATCTCATGATTTTTATTTTTATAATCATTTTAGTGGTAACTTTACTGCCGCCAAAGACACGTTTGCACACACATGAACAAAGGTCTCGTTTGTAGGATAGTAGGCCGACACATGAGCTGTTAATACATGCTTTATTTCTTCTACTAACTGTACTATTTATAGGCAGAAATTGTATTACGTGTTCCAGCATAATTCAGGATTCTTTCCGACCTGATCACCAATGAATGATTGACTACTTCAACATGACGTTGGGCTGCATTTCTCCAAAAGTGGAGTGTTTTTTATAAGCAAGCAATATACAAACAAACAAATATACAAACAAACACTAAAGATCTTAATCAAAAAACCTTGCAACGACTTCAGACTGTTCTGAACTCAGCCGCAAAGCCTTTAACCAACAACCAAGAAGCACGACCACATCACACCAGTTTTAGCCTCTTTATATTGGCTAACTGTTTGTTCTAGGATTGACTTTACTTATTGATTACTTTTAAGGCTCCTCATGGCCTGGCTCTAGATTACATTTCAGACTTGCTAGTTTCTTATGAACCTCTGCATAGTTTGAGATCCTTGGGCAGAGGTCTTCTGTCTGTCTATTTTATTGCTGTTTTATTGATTTTATCTCCCATTTATTGTCTTGATTTTAGTTTTCCTTATTTTATCTTTTACTTGATGACATTTTATGACATGTTATTTGTTTGTTTTAAGTGTTTTGTTGCACAGCACTTTGTAACTGTGTTTTAAAGGTGCTATACAAATTAAGTTTATTATAAGGAGCTCAAATCAGCTTAATCGTCGTTATTCAACACTCTTTTTTTGCACTGGTAATATAGTGATATTGTTGCAGTTGTGGTCTTGAAATAAAATTCAAAGTCTACCATTTGCCTGCAATGCTTAGATAAATAAAACATGATTTGTCATGATGTGTCCTAAATGTGGTTAAAAGGTGTTTAACAGGTCTTAAAAAGCATTAAATTTAACTGTCTGATATCTAGAGACTCTGATTAAATAACAACAGTATTTTTTTTATTAATTTCCATAAAATATATATCATTGTGCAAACTAACTGGCTCCAAAATTGTAGGTTTGATTTTTGACATGTTATTTTGGGGGGTGTTTTTGCAATTGTTGACCAGATAAAAGTAAAAGGAAGACAGGGATTAAGTGGGGAAAGACATGCAGCAAAGGCACCCGACAGCTGGCTTTAACTGTTGGCAACCAGAGGGCCTCAGCTTGTGAAATATATATATATATATATATATATATATATATATATATATATATATATATATATATATATATATATATATATAGGTATACCTTCACAGTTAATGGCTGTGCTGTACAGGACAAATTAGGCTGAGCTTGGTATTTATCAGTGCGGGCATTAAAGTAAAACTGTAAACACCAACAAAAGAAAATGCACTAAATAATGTACAAAACCAAAAGATGTATATTTGTTTATCAAATTACCAGTAACACCAGTAGTCTATGAGTCACGCCAAGTCACCTGTTTTATATGAAAAACAATATATCCTCCTGAGACCCCAGCTTTTGTTTGGTAAGCATTTTTAATTTCTCTGAGCTATTTGGGAATGTAGGGTCTGATAAGTATAAATTATGAAACTGTTTATTTTAATACCTGAACACTGTTGCGCAAAAACAAAATTGCAAATGGTGCAACATATCTAAAAGAGTTGCGATTTGTTCATTTTGTAACTCTGTATTAAATTTTCCCTGCTCTGTACTAAATATATATGCCACATGAAACTACAGACGTTATTTAGTTTCAACCATAAAATCTGATCAGGTTTTGTACCTTGTCTACTTTTGTGTTGGTGTCAGCTGTAGACTGAGCATAAACGTGTCCACAAACGAGGACAACAGGTCTAAGTTAAGCAGAGGGAAGTACAAGGTGCAAGAAACCCATAATGCCTTCATGTAAGGACGCAGGGTCTCAGGAGGATATGTTTTAAACACGTTAATGTAACCTTACTGATTTTCCTCCTCTGTCACTCACTTGTCTGATAATGTGCTTCTTAAATGTCAGAAATGTTTTTGAGTTGATTTGTGCTGCTTTTCCTTTTCCCATCTTACCATCCTTTATGACCACTTTGGATCAGCCCCGCCTGCATTCATCCTCACGCGCGTGTGTTTTGCGAGCGCATTCTCTCCATCCCTTGTCACTGCGTGGCATTTTGACAAGTGTGTGACAGTCAAATCTGTCAACAACGGCAGCATGATGAATCCTTACACAATATGCTGGCACTGAGCAGCGTCTCTCCGACAGACAGAGAGACAAGAAGGGACGACCAAATGGTGCGCTGTGTATTTTTGACAAGAAGATAAACACAAAAGCCTGGGTCCATCACCAATACAAACAAATTGATGAATGAATCATGGCAGTCGCTGATTGGCTCAGGGACAAGAGAGGCTTGATTAGATCCTCAATCAACAGATGTCGTTACTTCTTGAAACTATTGAACGATGTCCACTCTGTTCCAGGAGGCATGCCATCGCCTGTAGGTAACAAAAAGACAAAGAGAGTATTTAGTCATCACACAGAGTTTAGTTTAGGACATCAATGACTTTGGGAAAGACACAATAAAAATGGTGAAAGCTCTGTTGACATGCCGTCTGTGGCTCGGCACTGTTTTTTCTGTTGTTAAGCAAAGATTTAGTCATGTATATACTCTATTTTTATTTCTCTCTGCTGCAGTAAAAATATCCTGCTGCCTCTGAATTTGCTGCTGATTGCAACACAAAGCCCGAGGGGAGAAAAGGAAATGGTGGGATTGAAGTACCCTGCTAATAGGAAGAATTAAATGAAACGAGGAACCTTTAGGCTCCTTATGTGGTCCCTGTCTTGAGTCAATACACCCTGAACACTGCTTTCTCCGCTCTTCCGTAAGGGGCAACATGTGGATGACTCATTGCCCTGCTTCACCAGGAACATGTGAATGATTGCTGGTATTTATTGTGCGGCTCTGACGTGGTGAAAGGTAAAAGGTTACAGCAGGGCTGGAGACCCACAGTGCTGCTGTCCTCAACACTTCAAATCTATAATTAGTTATCACAGACCTGACCATGGATGCTGTGTGATTACGATGACAATGTAGAGAGTTTAATTTACAAAATGTAATCATTTTAATCTGTTACTCTTGTAGATATATAGATATCTATCTAAATCTGTAGCTAATTTCCTCGTTGTATGGGGGGTTTTATAGGTTAAGGGGTTCTAAGTTTTATATAACGCACCCATTTATATTTTATTAAGGCTTAAAATGAGGCATAATTAAGGGTGGGCTGCTTTGAGTGGCAGGATGTCTGCTGATAGTGTCCTTGGCTTCTCAGTCACATCCACCCCTCGTTCCTCCACAGTGCCCGCCTCTCCTTCCAGCTGACCTTGAGGCTTCAAAACCAGAGTCCACAAACCAATATGTGTCGTCATAGTAGATACATCCATTCTATGGTTTAATCTCAACAGGGGTGCGGCCAGGGATTTTGGACCCCATGAAAAGAAGTTTTACTGGGCCCTATACACAGCTGGCTGGGAGGCTGCCGAAAATTTTTGATGCTATTTGACATAAAATTATGCATTTTGATGATATTTTTGACTATCATTCCCACATTTGTGAAAAAAGAACAATCTCTTCCTCCACTTCCACATTCCTCCCTGACAAACTTGAAGAGGATCCTGGACCTGGCTCTGTAGAGTGTACGTTATAGGGCTGACCCAAAAAATTCGAAGCTTCGAAGCTTCGTTCGATGGCATGGGAGTCGATTGTGAAAAAAAAATCGAATATTCGGCCTTTTTTTTCCTCCAGTTTTTTGGGGGGACCTTTAAAGCAACACCATCTCCGAAAAGGAAATAGAAAGCCCGACGTGCAATGAATGGAGACCTATTATCCTGCTTGAACACAGACAACTAAATTCTTTCAACAATGTGACTCAAAATAATGATAAAATAGATTTTATTGATGTAAAATAATATGCTGATGGTGACATTTTCCACTGGTCTGCTGCGCTCTAAGTCTGGTGTCAGTGACACATGTTGCTCTGAGTTGCGCATCTGTCTGCTTGTGCTGCAGTGTGCACAGAGGGTTTTAATTTTTAGTGTTAAATCAAAAGTTAAACACTACTTATGAAGTAGTTGTTTCTCAATATTTTTATCTTAATTCTAGGGTTGAAAGGAACTACCTTTTCGCCATAATTTGTAAGTTATGAGTTAGTTTTCGCTCAGCAAAAAAAAATGTTGTTTGCTTGCTCATCCCTAACTAAAATGATCACCTTCTTCTGAGAGTATGGGCGGGGCGTTAATGTTTCCAAAACAACTAAAGTTATTGGTACCAGTACATTGTAAATAAAATATATTTGTGATCATAAGTTAGTTGTAAAGTGTGTAGTAGTGTCATATTATTTTTTGTCGGTATTATAATTTTATTAGGGGCCTCTCTGGGCCCCTCTTAATCATGGGCCCCTAGAATCCTTCTCCTTTTTCCCCCCTTTTCTGCGCCCCAGAATCTCAAACAGTGTACTGTATTTTATTAGTTTATAATTTGCCTGTAAACTTAATCTTCAAAGTAACTACTAAAAATAGCTGTTAAATAAATGTAGTGGAATAAACTCTGCCTTCTTTTATCTACATTCCAGTAGAGGGTATATCCATGTTCTTCCATAATAGAGTAATTATTATTATTGCTTGTAAGTGTCCGAAGTCATTGAGCAGTGACTGCTGCAGAGCTACAACAAAGTCTTCAGGGTATAGTCCCAAGTCACAGAGTTTGCCTTTCCAATTACAAGGCTTAGACGTTCAACTACACTCTTGCAGAGTTCTTCAGCTCTGTACACCCCCATGAAGAATTATTTAATGTACGTTTATTCCCCTCTACACTTCACACAAGTATTTAGAATATTAGGGAACATTTGACTTTTACATGTTAGGTGTAAAATGAATTTGCATCAACCATTTGTATTGTAATAACCTACATTTTGTGTTAATAGATTGTGTCTTGGCCTAAAAGGTCTACTGCAGTGGTTCCCAACTGGTGGGTGGGTCGCAGGTTTATTATTCTGAATGGACCGCAAGTGAATCACAAACATGTTGAATTTGTAAAAAACACACTTAATTTTTAAGTCCAGTGAATTTCTGATACAGACTTTTTATTTTGAGGTACTGTTTCCTGTTGTAGAGTGCGTGACTCATGAACAGCTACTTGACAGAGACAGCAAACTAGCTCAACAACATGGTGCAAGTATGACGCAAAATGTATTATACTGTGTGGACTTAAAACTAATGACTAAGGAGTAGTCTGGACCCTGTGGCTGGACCATTTGGGAACCACTGGTCTAGTGCATGGGATTTAATGACATCTAGCAACCCAGTCTCACTTCAAAGTTGTTGAAATCCGGTGCTGGGTCAATGACTTCCAGTGTTAGACACTGACAAAAAAAGCCGTCCTTTCATGTTGGCATGATACGCAACCGGCCGCCATAACTTTTTAACGTTGCCTGGTAGCGTCAGGGGGAAACATGGTGGGACAATAATAAAAGTGAAGGTAGCAAAAGCCCAAGTGGGGCCAGCAGGAGGGGTGGTGGATGAATCCAACAACCACCGACTGGCACCCAGGAGGTTGTTGTTCACTTCCTGGTGTTGTACCAAGGTAGTGCGTTTATTTCGAAAGACACTATGTAAACGTTAAATTCCCTGCAAAAACGGAAGTGTATTTTGAAAACAGACAATGCATGTAACAGGCTGAAATTGACACGGTGTCCCAGAACGTCAACAACCAACACACCCAGGGTACCTTGCACGTTATATCTCGACATGGAAAGAACATGACCAAACGTCGATATGTGATGAGGTCGGAGTGAGAATGTGTTGCATCTCACAGTGAGGTTACAGACTGCAGCCAACTAAAACTTCTCCCATGTGCCAACCACACTACGGTAAACGATGCCAAAACTTGGTATGGCCCTATCCACAGCCAGTGTTTGGTTTGTCCATTCTTGGCTACTGTAGAGACAAACTGGTGGACTCTGGGGAAGAAGACTCCATATGTAGATATAAACAACAAAACACTTATTTTCAGGTGATTATATGCAGAATAAAACATAGTTATGAAAATCGTATTACATTTTTGCAAATATATAAACCTAAATCTTACACACTGGACCTTTAAAACAAGCAGTTTTCCACTCTGCTTCATTAATATCCTTCTTTATGTTAATTATTGATTTCTCTAGCTTATTGATTTGTCTTTGGAATATGTCAACAATAACTCATAGAACAAAGCTGACCTTTACAATTTATGGAGTTGAGTTACAGACAGGAAAATTACTACGAAATTTGAAGTGGTTAATCTTTTCACCATAAACTGTGTATGTGTGACGGGAGAGCTTGACAGGCAGGCGTAGCACCAGCAAGTCGGCCAATTGTTGAATCGTCCCCTCAGCATTTGGAGACAATGTATTGAAAGTTGCAGCTTTTGTCTGATGTGAAAAAGCCTGCATGATAATACCCTCTGAACCATCTCACTTGACATGCCGTGTCAAAACACAGAGCGATCGTCAGCATGTGTGATGTAACGGTGAGAAATGTGACACCTGTCTGATAATAAGATAAGCTTGAAGACTCAGCAGAGGTGACATGCTTTGGAGAACAATCATGTCGAGAGAAAAGGTACACATACTTGACAAACCTTAAACTAATGCCTGGCTTTGATTGTTAGATTGTAATTGTTTCCTGGCTTGCTGCATGCTCTGACTCATTCACATTAAATTTCTTCTTGGTTGTACATGAATCACTGTTGCCGAACCATTATTTGTAACTTAAAAACAAGCCTCCACACTTGTGACCAGCCTGGCCTCTGCTATGTTGTTAAGTCTTTCATGTAAACGCTCGCTGTCCTTGCTGCTGTCTTTGCCCATTATATTTCTTGCTCACAATGGCATCCTAGTGATGAGGGCGTTTGAGATGAAGGAGGACCTGAGGTGGTGAGACAATAACAGGCCACACTTAGCATGGTTTTATTTATATTGTTAACACTCCCACAAACTACAGTTGGAGTCTTACCAGCCTCCAGCTAGCTGCGTACAGGTGCCAACAAACTTGGATGTCATTAAAAAGCCATTGTCTTTCTACAGCATCTTTAATATGGATAAAAACAACACAATGAACTCTTTATTAGAGTTTGAAAGCATGTAAGAAAAATTGAAAATTCAAGAGTGTGATTCAAAGGACCTGTTATTGTGCCACTCTTGTTGTTATGCAAATAATCTGTTATGAGCCAATAAAGGACGGACTTCAATTGTGACAACCGCCCACATAGCTCCCTCAGTACTGATCACAAAAACATACATAACCAAATACATGCATGCTGTTCTTCCACACATGGCTTCATGCACGCAAAACATAAGGGACTGTACTATATTTATCAAAGAAGGGGAGTGGCTGGGGTGTGATTCTTTTTTTTTTATCTTCATCCTCCCTGAAGCTACAGATATGTTTCCTTTAGCCTCCCAGAGTGACGGGAAAAATGCATGACCCTCCCTCCACCATAAATAACCACATTTTCTTTAATATTCGCAGCACATGTACTGCAATGCAACTAGCAAACAGTGCAGAGGAAGAGTCATCACCAAAAAAAACTCCTTACAAATCACACTTCAGTAGAATATAAGTGCATGACAGCCACCCGTTTGACCACACAAAGCCATCCGTTTTAATAAGCCAAGACATCTCTCACACACATACACACATACACACACACACACACACACACACACACACATTTCAGCGCGCACAAAGCTGGAATAGCAACATGTGCATGTAATGACCACTTTCCCAAACAAACTGTAGCCTAATTAACAGTGACAGCAGTGTCTTTTGATGTTTGAAAGTTAAAAGAGTTGAAAAAAAAAACACTTGTAAAACCATGCATGCAAGAGTGCAAAACTTAATTTTACATGATCTGGTTCGTGCAAACAGGTTATTTTTGGAAATTTTAAATAACCCAGGTATGGCAGCATTGGCAGCTGGAATTGGCCCGATTAATGTCCTGCCTCATTTGAGTCGGGCAACCCAACACGGCCCCACTTATTTCTTCTGGTGTGCCAAGTTTGGGCAGGTACTGGGTCAGGTCAAATTGGACATTGGACCAGTGATGGCTGTGTTGGCAGCCGGAATTGGGACAGTTTATTTGCCCCAATTCTGGGGCATCATTCATGCCCAGTCTCAGCTGAATTGGGCAACGAAACATGGCCCAACTTGATTCTTCTTGTGTGCTGGTTCTGGGCCGATGCTTGGCCAGGTCATATTTGACAACAGCCCAGTGATGGCAATGTTGGCAGCCAGGATTGGACCAGTTTATTCAGTCGAAATCTAGGTCGTAATTTGTGCAGAGTGTCAGCCGAGTTGGGCATCCAGACATAGCCCGACTTATTTCTTCTGGTGTGCCAGGTTTAAGCCGATGCTGGGCCAGGTCAAATCTGACATTGGATTAGTGATGGCCATGTCGGCAGCCGGAATTGGGCCAGTTTATTTGGCCCAAATCTGGGTCGTCATTCATGCTGAGTCTCAGCTGAGTCAGGAAACTGGACATGGCCCAACTTATTTCTTTCGGTGTGCTACGTTTTTGCCGATGCTGGGCCAGGTCAGATTTGACATCGAATCAGTGATGGCCATGTCAGCAGCTGGAATCGGGCCAGCTTATTTGGCCCAAATCTGGGGCGTCATTCATGCTGAGTCTCAGCCGAGTCAGGCAATGAGAAGCACCTGGCTTATTTTTTCCAATGTGCCAAGTTTGGGCTGATGCTGGGCCAGATTAAATTTGACATCGGACCAGTGACGGTCATGTCTGTAACTGGAATTGGGCCAGTTTATTTGGCCTGATTCTGGGGCATCATTCATACTGAGTTCAGCCACGTCAGGCAACTGGATACAACCCGATTTATTTCTTCTTGTAGCGTCCCAGTCAAAATAATGCAAGTCTGGACTGATGGTTTAATGCAGTTAATTCAGTTTTCAGTTTACTCCACTGATTAACGTAAGAGCTGAACAGAAATTAAATAAACAGAAGACAAAACAATGCATTAGACTTAGCTTTGGAAGTAAGCAAATATACCAAAATCTCAAAACTGAATATTGGGGTCATTTACACTTCTGGTGTGCCGAGTTTGGGCTGATGCTGGGCCAGGTCATTTTGGCTACCTGGGCAGACAAGTTGAATAAAGTGACTTTAAGGAAATCTCACTATGTTAAGCTTAGATTTGGTTGTGTTTTATGATGGAAGCCTTCATTGTGCATGATGTGTTCAAGGACCATCAGAACTTTGGCAATGATAATTTGCGTAATTTTGACAATTTATTAAAGAAAACATACCATTTAACCCTGCCGGCGGGATTCAGGTTTCAGAGGCTATTTAAAAAAAACCCACACATATACAACCATTTAATGTTTTATATCTCTCCCTTAAGCTAGTTCCCCAGTGCTTAAAAAATATCTAACATGCCTCCCACACTTTGCATCACCCCCTTCAAACAGTCCCTAATTAAAAAAGGGAATGAAGGGATATTTTACCACGAGAAGAAGAGTGGGAGATGCTTCTCCCTGTTGCTAAAGCAACAAGGAGAAGTCATGCCTATATACAGTCTACTGAACTGAAACTGAGGGGAAAAGAGAAGAAGATCTCATTTACATTCACTGTATCTACTGTGTCTGTTCAAACCTGACATCTCCACCTGTCAGAGTGCTCCATCCTTCCACACTAGTCTTTAATATAATGTCAACTCCGGACAGTTACAGAAAGAGAAGACTGTTTGATTAGCACTCTTCTCCAAACATTTCAAAAGTCTGACAATACCGTCAGAGGAGGGCCTGTTTTTAATGTATGCACTTGTATTTGTTTGCTGTGATGAAACTCCCTGCCAAACAATTATCCCTTCAATCAAATTTTATTTATAGCATGGAAAATATATGCCACCTTGTTATGCTTCATAGCCACAGGAGCGCGTAATTACTCATGTCTCGTGGTGGTATGTGTCTAATAGTTTCTGCAGTAGTCCTCATTTCAGTCTGAGCAGATGACAAGTAAGAAACATCTTTCTTATGGAATCATAATAAAGCCATGAGTGCAACAGACACATCGGCTCATTGTGGTCACTGAAATGGAGAAATGTGATTCTGTGTGACCCTTAAATAATGGGCTTCGATCTCTCTTTAATGCAACAGCAAAGGTGGAAGAGAACAGATACTTTTTACTCAAGAAAAGGTACAGCTTGTGTGCTGCGGATAGAAGAAAGCTCATATAAGGACACTCACAACAGAAAATATAGAAATTAAATATTTTGGAGATTTGAAAACAAAATTAGCAAACAGTTTTGTCATTGGGTCATGGAATTTCCACGTCGAGATACAACATGCATGAAACCCTGGGTGCACTGGGTATTGACGTTCTGGGGTGCCGTGTAAAGTTCTGCCTGTTACATGCGTTGTGTTTTCAAAATACACTTCTGTTTTTACAGGAAATGTACAGTTTGCATACAGTCTCTTTCAAAATAAACGCATTACATCGGTAAAACACGCAAATTGACACGTGGTTATGTTTTGCAAACACGCACGTGGCTGGGTTTAGTAAAAACAAGAGATTGGCTTTACAATATTACGGAAAGTGAACACCGGGTGAAAGTTGGTGGTCGTTGGACCGATCCACCACCCCTCAGACCCGCTGTATTCGTATTTCCACAATCTTAACTTTCATCGTTGTCCCACTGTGTTTGCCCCTGATGCCACCAAGTGCTGTTAATCAATAACGGATCATGCCAACATAAAGGACGGCTTTTTCCTTGAAATCTGACGCCGGAAGTCACTAACTAATCACCGCATTTCGACGACTTCGGAGTGAGATTGGATTGCCCTTCCACTTAGGCTTTAATTCTCTCTTTTGCATGTTCACATCTCGGGGTAGGGTGTCATGATTCTTGTTGGGATAGAGGGGGTTGATGTGTTTGGGCTATGGTCCTCCAAATGTAGGTTTTTCAGGGACGCACATGAAACTGAGTACTATGAGAAATTTTCAGCAAGATGGCTCCATAAGCAACTAAAGAAACCCACAAAATGTGTTTTGTTGTTGTGTTGTGTTAACAAAGATGTAAAAATTATGATAGCTATTGTATTATCTCACATTATGTTGTTTCAATGTATTATGGTCCATTACTTTATAACAAGCATAACAAAAGAAATCACTAGTATGTCGATGTCTCGGTAGCTAACTGGATTGTGCATGACAGTCCCACATTTTGACATATATCCATGTTGCATTCTCCCTTTTGACGGCATATGACACTCGAAATTTAACTTACCTAGAGCAGTGAAGTTGCTGCATTTGTTCCGACCTCTCAAATATCAGCGCAGACTGGCAGGATGGGAGCATGGGTTGCTAACGAAGCAATGTTCTTTTTATTTGATGTTTGATCGACTGATAGCGTGAAACTAAAATGTGAATGAATCACGAGCATCCTGACAACCGCAAAACGATACCTATAGTCCACGCAAGAGACACCAGCACAGCAGAAGACGGCATATTTCCACTGTCCAGCAACACTCGTCAATTGTTTATGTAAACAGCAGCACTGATGACTGCTGATGACCTATCAGGGTCCTCAAGGGTTCTCCCATTTTATAGGGGAATATTTCGACCCCTAGCCCTTGGAATGGTTCTGAGGGGTATGGTAGCCCTTGAAAACGGTTGTAGGGATAAATATACGAAATGGGATTGGGCCTTAGTTTTCAGAATAAACTTCCTCAATAACTGTGATCATCTACATCTGCGTTACATTATATAGACAGACAATGTGTCAGTCATGGTTCTAGCTTTCTCTTGTCTTTATCTTTCCGCCATAGTGAGCACAAGGGAACCTTCTCTACATAAAGGAGCCTGAGGACCTTTAAGCCACAAATGATAAAAGTCACAGCTGGTTATGTGTTGAAAAGGCCTCACAGGTCTTTTTGATATTTACCAAGTTAATTCCTGTAGGAATATCCAGAAAGGTCTTAGATGATTGCAGATGATGAGGAGAGGTGGAATTTACTGAGATTACTTTTCCCCGCTATGTGTCAGTATATCATCTAAGTCTGTGTGAAGGAGCCAGTCTATATTAAGAAGAAAAGGAGCATTTCTCCTGTACCTATATTCATCAGCTATTTTTTTCAGTCTGAAGTACATATTAATGTTCTAGTGTGTGTTTTGAGGCAACAGAATAAAGGAAGACTTGCAATAGATCAACGTCGGGTACACTGCTTATAAGTTGTTGGGTTTTTTTTTTTCACATCACAGGAAATCACAGTGTTTTATCACATTCGTGCAGGGTGATATGAGCTGATGAAACAAACAAACACACACACGGGCATCGTGGCAGTTCCTCGCACAAAAGCTAATTAAGCATTTCTTTGCGCATGTGTTTTTGCACTTGTGTATGCGACTTGTGTGCAGTTGAGGAAGAGGAACCATTACAGAGAAACTAATTTGCTTGAGGGAAAGACAGGAAACACAGCAGGGTGTGGACCGCGAACGAGAGAAAGTGGGAAGGGGGAGGGAGCAGAAAAGACAGGCGCAGGGAAAGAGAGAAAAAAGACGAGGGACTATAATAAGAGAAGCTAAGGCAGAATAATAGACGGACATGAAAGAGAAAGGCCCCTTTTAAAGACAGCTGCAGAGGTCAGGCTTGCTGTGAGGGAGAAGGTGAACAGATGTACTCTCCCCTTTGTGATACTGCTGATACACTCATTCCCCTTTTGAAAGCACATCTAGAGCAGAGGTGCCGTCCTGTGGCAGCCAGCAGGACATTACGCGCCTTGATAGTCCTAAAATCACATGAATCCAAACAAGTACATTTCCAACTGAGGCACTTTTCACGATTGTTTATCCGCATGACTCATGTTCCCTGAACATTTGAACCAGTAATATTGTTGCTCTTCAGACTACAAAACCTTTGTGAATAGCCAATTCATTTATTTATTGACTGTTAGGAAGTAGATGCAGCCTCTGTTCCTTGAAGTCAATTTTCTATAACAAGCTGTAGCAGAGCAGCTGTTCTCCAGCAGCTTGTTCTATGCAGCAATGTGTCAGTTTCATTGTGTGAATGTAAGAAGTGGAGCCTGGAGAGTGTTCTGCCAATCAGCTGAGATCCAAAATTACCACCCTGCCTTCACCTTTAGCCAAAGTAAAAATGAGAATGAAACGCAGCTCATTTGGCTTGTTCCATCATAGTGCAGTTACTGCCTGTGTGAGATTTTGTGAAAAACCTCCACAGGATCATAGATTCATTTTTACATTCAGCTGAAGCAGAACCTTTTTAGAAGCCTTTGATAAAATTTTAAAAAGGCATGACATTTTACGGCCCTGTCAGATGGCTCTTTTTCATTGCCTAACAGCTGAGAAGTGACTGTAGACATTTTGAAATGTTATCTACTTTACCTCGGTCTCCAGAAATGCCATACCCGTCGCTCAGGTACGCGTAGAGTGCCTCCAGAAGACTTTTGTGCTTGTCAGGGACATTTCCTCAAATTAAAACAGATCACCCAAGATTTTTGTTAAAATGTGATGAAAAAAATCCAACATAAATCCTCATACAAGTTTGTATGATATCTTACGAAAATGCATATTCACTGGTTTAAATGATATTTAACCAATTAGTGCCCACAAATAATGGTACGTACTTTAAGTGCTTTTTGTGATCATATTTTTATTTAGTTTCTTTGCAAAATATTAATAATAAATCCTATATACATAGCCGCATCTCATCCACATGTGTCCATACGTTCCATAAATTTTGCAGTTGTTGAAACTCAACCTATTGTCTAACCCTTCCCTCCCCTCCCCAGCCGGCTGGCTTAGGATGACCTGTGATGGTAACAAGAGAAGGAAAAATAAATAATAAATACATGCAGCAATAAATAAGACAAAAAAAAAAATCAAATAACTACAAAAAACTAAAAAAAAATATATCCATACATATATGCACATATCACCACATTCAGCAAAGTGAACCACAGAATAATGACCAACCTGATCCATATGTGTAAATGTTGCCTGACCTTCTCCATTGCCTCAGCCTGAGCTCCGATGTTATTTACCATGGCCCTGTTTGACCAGGCAGTAGAGAGTTCCAGAGATGTTATGTCATTCAGTTGGTTAACCCATTGAGTAATGTGGAGTGTATGGGGGACTTCCACCTCTGTATTAGCATTTTCTTTACAGCTGTTTCTGAAAAAGTTTAAGTTTAAATGAAAAATCAGCATTTAAGAGTAAAAGAAGAACAGTTATGTAGGTAAGGTTTAGGAAAAGAAACATGGTGATGACCTGCCTAAACGTAACTCAAATTTCACTCGTATAACACGGGACACAAACAAAGGTCTCTTTGGGAAAGTCCTATGTTGTTTGACCTGTCCACCATACTAACCTGCCGTCTAACATGGGCTTTTCCTTTTTATACTACTTCCTTCTTTACTCCAGCCAGTGCATTGGTCGTATGATTGCAGCCTTCCCAATTACACAGGTTATACACCAACTGTGGTACATTAGTTTTCGTGTGTAGATGTATGAACAGTGCGTGAGAACAGCCTGAAAAATCATGTATTAGGAGGGGAGGTAGATGAGTCCAACGATGGTGTTTCTTAGCACAACCCGGTCTCACCTGGAAAAAGCTGTCCTATAACGTCAGCATGATATGCAGCCAGTCGCTGTATAGTTGGGGGAAACATGTCGAGACAAGAATGAAAATTAAGGTGGCGAAAGTCCAAGTAGAGCGGGTGGGATTTGTTGTGGATGGGTGAAACAAACATTGATTTTCACCCAGGAGAGCGGTGATTGCGTCCTGTAAGATTATAAAAGCCAACCTTGTTTTTTTTCCCTAAACCCAACCACGTCACGACAAAAAAAAAAAGTCAATTTGCAGTGTTCTCAGGATGAAGTCCTGTTGGACAACAACATGCTGTCCCAGTCAAGTCTTCAGCACTTTGAGTCAGCTTCTCCCAAAGATTTTTCTCACATGTATTACCATTTATATTTCGCCTCCCATTCAGGAGTCCCAGTCCCTGCAGCTCTCAGCACCAGCTGCCTCTCAGGTTCATATTAAATGGTTAATGAGCTGTGCCTGCTTTCTTCCAGACCTAGCACTTTGAGTTACAGCTGAAGAGTTCAGAACTTGTTTTTTCATCAGAACACAGAGTTTCTTACTGTTTGTGCCAACTCCAAGCATGCTGTTTCTGAATGTAGTGCAGCAGAGTTATAAAGTACTTCACAGATTTTTGTTTTTCCACAACGATCTGCCATCACAACCAAGTTAATCTGTAAAATACATTTTAGTTTTTGACATTGATAAAGGAGATCTCTCTTTAGTTACTGACCAGTTTGGTCCAGTAATGACCTCAAGGAACAGTCCTGACAGTTTTATATACTGTACGTTCATTTCCAACCCAATTGTCAGAGTAAATGTTGGCATTTTTCTGCAAACCATGAATACATTACATTTGTACATTATTATGTAGCGGATACGTTGAAATTTTGTGTCTTTATGTTGCAGCAGCACTGTGGTTAATGTGTGGTTAGGTTTAGACACAAAAAACACTTGGTTATGATTAAAAAAAGATCATGTTTTAACCGGTTTTGGTGGCCCAATCCTAACTAGGAACACAGCGATGTCTTGGTGAAAACCACCCACCTTTCGAGGCACCATCCCAGCAGGAAACACAGCAACAGGTTGCTAAGAAACACCCTCATTGGCTAAAACCCCATCTGAAACATAGTGATTCACAAAACCAACCAGTGTTGTTTTTTGTTGGTCTCTAACAGTGGTCTGTAGCTGGGCAGGCATCTTGTCAATATGATGTGTATGTAACGTACAAATGTAACGTATCCTTGGCCGGTGACTTGCGGTGTCAGACACTGACAAAAAAAAGCTGTCTTTTAACATTAGCATGATTTGTGGCCAGCCGCCATTACTGTTTAAGGAGTCCTACACATGCTGCGCTTTTTTGCGCCTTCAAATTCATTGTTCTCAATGTAGCTGCGTGGCAGGCATGCTCAAACCCCAGAGTGACGCCGTCACACTGTGCACGTGTTCCCAAGCGCCCATTTTTCAGGGCGTGATGCCTGTGCTTTAAAATAAACCAAGTTCAACTCTGGAATGCAGCAGCGTGCACCGCATGTCATCTGACAAGGACCACCCAATCATAATCGTCAGATATCTTTCCCTTCTTCCATAGATGTCAGTTGGGATAGATATGGAGGAGAAGTTGATCATTTTAGTGCTGCCAGAACTTTACATCTGTCCCATGGATGATAGACCTACACACTTATAAACAGCACCTGGAGGAAAAGCAACTCTGTACTCAGGATTTCAGGTAAATGGGATATGGTATCGTGCTTGTTAAGGTTGCTTAGCAATCTCAGACGCTACCTGCCACCGCGCTCTTGAAAGCTGGCACAAAAAAGCAGTTTAAGATGCGGCATGTGTACAGCCCCTAATGGTGCTCGGCAGCGTCATGGGGAAACACGGCAGGACAAGAATTAAAGTAAAGGCGGCGAAAGTCCAAGTAGGGTTGCCAAGGGTTGCGGTGGATGGGTCCAACAAACATTGGCTTTCACCCAGTAGAGCAGTGTTCACGTCCCATAAGTTTTCAAAGCCAGACACTGTTCTTTTTTCCTAAACCCAACCAAGTGTTGTTTGAGGAAAAAACATCAATTCCTGTTGATGTACTGATGTAGTGCATTTATTTTGAAAGAGCCTGTCTGTCAATAGTACATTTCCTGTGGAAACGGAAGTGTTTTTTGAAAGAAGACACTGCATGTAACAGACAGAACTTGACACAGCATCCCAGAACATCGACAACCAACGCTCCCAGGCTACCTTTCATGTCGTATCTGGACGTGTAAAGTCCATGACCAAACGTCAATATGTGACAAGGCTGTGGTGTGAAAATGTTGCTTTCTGCGGCTAAAGTAAACGGGGTAAAAAATCATCTAGCTACTGCCAGATCAATGAAGTGGGCACCAGTCATACACACTACCCTGTGTCTGTATCTGGCATTTGGCATTTCTTCCCACACTACAAATACATTATATGTAACACAGTAAGGAGACATTCTCATTTCTGTAAGATATCTAAAGTTTGGGTCACATTTTTGGTATGATAGACCATGCATCTGCAGAAACATCAAATTTCCATGAGCTGAGAAAAACAGCCCTGTTTCCAGTTTAATGATGCTTTTCTGAGAATCCAGTGGGTTTAAATGGATTATTTAGCTTAAGAAGTAGAAAAACTGTCTCAAGCCTTGAAGGAATAATCCGTCTGTTTTCTTGGAAAAGTTGAAAATCACCAGAGAGATGATATGTAACTCCACATAGAAACATTTCTGATGTATCAGAGTGCATTTTACCCCCACTGATTATTTAAAATAAGGCTTTAGGAAACATCTGTGGAACAGGAACATAATACTTGGGAGGCAGGTTGAGATTTCTAACTAACCTCAAATATATTTGATTTATTTAAGGCTCAACGGTGGCGGGCAGGTCAGGCAGTATTAAATTGATCGCGGGGATGGATTTGAGAGATATGGGTGTAGGATGTAGTGAGCTGCCAATTGCCTGTCAGCGCAACACTGAAGCTTTGCTGTTACTCAAGGAAGATGGAGGGATAAGGAGGCAGATCTGGACTATTGAGATGCAGTCATGGGAAACAGACTGCAGAATCTGTTGCCTTGCCAACCAAGCCCCTCAGAGCGAGAGGGTTAAATGTAAAAGATTCTCTGCCAATGCAAATATAGGTTGCCATCTGTTTTCATTACTCTCCTTTTGTTTCATATTCTAAAACATGCAGGAACGTGGTGGAGGTGTTTGGATAAGTGGTGCTTTTTGGACTGATCCTGATTTTGTTTTAAAGTGAGAGCAATATGCACACCTGGATAGTGATTACAAGACATCAGTATGCCTCCAAGGGTGTTGGGATATGATGGCAGAGATATGTAGGCTCCTCATTTTGTATGCCATCACTGCAAGTAGTACAGTATAATATTTAAAATATGTGCTGACGGTTTCTTAAATCTGTTAAACTTTTTAATTCAGGAGCAATAGTTTGCACTTGTTGCACTGATTCTTTCAACAACTCTACATTTAAAAAAGAAACCCTAAACATTTAATGTAAAATGGAGAATTTCTCTGTCCTCAAGTGATCACATGCGGCTCCACATAATCAGCAGAATGTCACAGAGCATATTTATCCTGAAATAAAAGTCACACATCTTTTTTTAACCGCCAGTGGTCCAAACCAGGTGATGCCAATTTTAACTCTGCTCTGAAATCTAAACACAAACTTCTCGGAAAATTGAAAAGTTTTGTGGTCGACTTAATTTCTGCCTCTGACTATTAATCTCCAGCGGCGCCGACAGAGATATGGCGAAGGCAAAGCAAACTTGTTGCTTAGGAACAGTGAGAAATAACCCTAACTTTTCTCCAAGCATCTGATCTTATCTCCCATGGTGTGCATAGCTCCGTATGCGAGTGTGTGTATTTGCGTGTGTGTGTTGTGGGGGGTGGCGGTGGTGGTGGTGGGGGGAGTCAGGTTTAGCAGAGGCTGTTTCTAGGCAACTGTTTTTTTTTTTTTCTTTTAATATGACACTTGTTTGTTTTTCTGTGTTTTCCATCTGCTCCTATTCATTATAGCCCGCTTTTTCATAAATACGATTTCTCATCATTTAGACAGGGTTAACTGGCTCTCTGGTGTATGACCCAGCATAACTCTCTGATGGAAAAAAAAAGCCACAATAAAGCTGCTTTCTGCAGTTCGGAACAGGTCCCAACATTCATTAGTATGATAAATGTATTTGTCAGTAATACAGATCAGAGGTAGCCATGTGCTGTATGTAGACTTTCATATTAACCACGCGCTGCACCAGCTGTGTGTGGATGGAATAAGAACACTCATACTCTTAACTCTGAGTTTTGTCTTCTAATTTTTTAGTCTTAAACTTAAGCTGAATATGTATTTTGTTTCATCACACTAGTGACGTGTGGGAAAGTGACCAAACAAACCTTATTAGACCTTATTAGATTTTCCAGTGATATCAAACCTGTTGTACAGCTGTTAAGATGACATATGTGTGTCACGCAGCAGTTTGAAATGTCATCTCGTGACCTTAATATCCTCCTCTTTTAATTATAACTACATTCGTGAGTTTGTGTGCAGGCTTGAAAGGTCTACTTTCCCTTGATACGCTGCGCTCCTCTGCAGGTTCACTGTGTCCTCTCACCTATTTTAAACATGCTGTACACTTACAGCTGCAGAAGTTCCCGTCCTGGCAGACACATTTTGAAGTTCACACATGACTCACTCGTAGTGAGCCTGTTACAGAAGAGCGATTCTGCTCTTGGTAATGTGGTCGGCTACTTTGTCATGTGGTGTGATAACTTTTAAAACTGAATTTCACTAAAACTAAAGATGCTGTAAAGTTTAGAAGAAAACCCCACACACCCATTCAGACAGTTATTAAAGGGTAACTTTGGTAGTTTTCAATCTGGACCCTATTTTCCCACGTCTTTGTGTCTAAATGACTAATGATCAACAATTGACCTATGGCTAAGCCCCGCCCTCAAACGCGATGAGCCAATCACAGTGTGTACTGCCATTCCCATACACTCGGACATTTTCTGCCTGGATGTTCATTGAAATGCATTACAGAAAGTCAGTTTTGTTTGGTTTTATGAGCTTTTCCTGACATTTTGGGCTCTAGTTTCCCGGCGCGGTGCAAGGTGGCGAACCCCGCGCAGAGCTAGTTTCGAGTAGCGCAACCCGAGGCACGCTCAGTTTGGTAGTTTGGCAGACCGAGGTTCGCTGAGATGGGTGTGGCGGCGCAGCAGGGGGAGGTGTTGACAGATCCAGCTTGGCGCAGTGACAGTTTCATGCCAAAAGGCTTTGCCGAAGGTGCGCTAAAAGCTCGCCAGCTGGAACCAGGTCTACTGTCAGCGCAGGCGGAGCCCAACCAGTGTAAGCCGAAGTTTGGCTGACCGGCGGACAGTGCGCACACGTCACCAAAACCTCACAGGCAGGTTTCCAGAATGTCAGGCACATTAACGATGCAATAAATACCCAAAAAACACTATTCAGTGCAACTATCTGCAATCAGCACATAAATGTATCTCTATATCGACTGTCCCGTCACACCTGATGTCAGATCAAAGGGGATTGGCACCATTTGGCACGTTTGGCACGCGTAATGGAAACCCAACCTGATTTGATTAACACAGCTGCAAACTAATGAGTTCACATCCCTCTTAGCCAACCACAAACAGCCACAGCATCAGATAGGGAGTATATATTCAGCATCTGCCATCTTTGAAAAGTCAGAAGAAAAGAAACAGAGTGAGACTGCGAGAGAGAAAGAGAGAGTGCGTGCACGAGAGAAACGCAACATTGATTTACAGTTGTGGTGACCTCCTCCCAGGCTACCTTTGCATCATCAGCCCATGGAGGTCTGCTCGCAGTTCTGTATATTCGGACACTGTGAGCTTGGACCTCCCGGACCAAAACATCAGTTTCCTCCTGGGAGAAGTTTGGCCGTCTGATGCTGCTGCTCTCTTCTGCCATGGCGAATTGAGTAAACTCTCATTACACCTTCGCGCAGCGCATTTAAGGGCAAGGAGAGGGGCTCATTTGATTGGTGTGATGTGTGTAAAACCCACTCCATGCCTTCTCTCCTCCCTCTTTCCGACTTGCGCAGGTAGGGAGGTGGAAAGGAGGTGGGAAAGACGAGTAGCTGCGCCAGCGCCCACAGTGTGTCACACGGTGTGCATGGGGTACATGCAACTCCGACACAAGGTATCCTGAGAGGCTGGGCGACGGGGTGTATTTTTTACCCTTTAAACCACATGTCAACGGAGAAAAGTGTCTCCTTTGGATAAAGTTGTGTGGTAACGTTAGACCACAACATCAACTCAACGTGAATAAGATTAACAAGGATGTCTACATCTGTTTTAAGGTAAGTCAACATCGTGTTTGACGCAACATATTGTCACTTTGCTGGAAAGAAATATGAAGTTATCTTTAACATCTTTAGCTAATGTTAACTACAGTTGGCCTAACATTAGCTCCGAGCCGCGTTGTTCATCATGTCACCTTGTTTGCTGGGAGTTCATTAGAATATTTTGATCTAGTTTTTGTACTTTGGTGATCGTACATCATTGTTAGCTGTTGTCCAAAGGGCTCCAGTTAAGCCATTGTTAACTTCTGGAGCTTAGCTTCATTAACTAATCTGTAATGGCAGAGATAACAAAGGTTGGCAAACGTTATGCTGAATGATGTGTAAATACTGTGGCACTTTGATGCACCAAAATTTGATCATTATGTCTCCAAAAACCATCAATTGCCTCCTGCGAAATGCCGTGTACTGTGACACCTGACATAGCGCCTGTCACTGAATGTTGATATTTTGTCTGTGAGTAGAGGGGGCTGTGACTTAGCCATAGGTCAGTTACTAAAACTGGTTAGCATCCTCAATGTATGTCTACTTAAAGTGCTCATTTGTGCCACTGACAGGCTCAGGTTGTTATTATAAGTGTCTGACAACATGATGGAAAGGATCCCTAAAGAGAAAGATCATTTTTGTTTTACCAGAAGCAGCCCTAAAATCACCACTAGCCACCAGACTCCATTTACATAAACAGTAATTTTAGAGTCTATAGAAGTGGGTGGATTAAGGGTTTATTTCAACCAAACCAGAGCTGGTGATTGTTGAAAGAGTGGAAAGACTTTTTGGAGCCAGCGCTCTTTTGTGATTTTGGTTTTGTGTCTGTCAACTTTGGATGAAGTGTGTTTTATGATGATGAAATTGTTATTTATTTAAA
Source organism: Epinephelus lanceolatus (assembly GCF_041903045.1). Classification (NCBI taxonomy): domain Eukaryota; kingdom Metazoa; phylum Chordata; class Actinopteri; order Perciformes; family Serranidae; genus Epinephelus; species Epinephelus lanceolatus. Next base: position 30,643,775 of record NC_135745.1, on the reverse strand, counting down.
TGGAGTTTGATGGGTTTAGCAATAGCCACTTCAGGCCTGTTTCTGGTCAAACAAAGCGGATCTTATTTTTTATCCACCACCAAACACTAGACCTGGGGCGACAGAGCCTTCTCCATAGCTGCCACCTCCCTTTGGAATTCTCTCCTCGAACACATTTGAGGCTGCACCGACCTCTTCCAATTCAAAACACTCATCAAAACTCATCTTTTCAAAACAGTGAATTATATTGTGTCTTTTACTGTATTCTATTTTATGATTGTTTTTAACTCATGTAAAGTGTCTTTGAGTACCAAGAAAAGCACTCTATCAATAAAATGTATTATTATTAATAACAAATGACAAAAAAGCACTTTTAGTGGACATGCATTGACATGATTGCCCATTAATTTTACATTGAAGCCTGTTGTATGTAGGCTGGCTGCAGCAGTTTTTTGCGCCCTCAGATTTGCAAGTGATGTGCTGAGGACCAACCAATCACAGCTGACAGGTATCTTTCCCTTCCTCTGTAAATATCAGCCTGTGATAAATATGGTGAAGTTGATCATTTTAGTGCAGAGCCGCCAGCTGCCAGAGTTTTTCTTCTGTCCCACAGACGATAGGCCTACACACAAACAGCGCCTTGCAGAAGATCAGCTCTGCACTCAAGATTTCAGGTAAGTAGGCTATAATGTGATGCTTGTCAAGGTTGCTTAGCAACCTCAGATGCAACCTGCTGCTGCGCTCTTAAAAGCTGGCACAGAAAAAGCACAAGAGTAGCACCAAGTGCCTGACCTAGGCGGTTTTGTGTGTATGGCTCTTAAGACTTCCAAAGTTCTAACAGGCTGAATAATTCCTTTATTTCTCAGGTCACCAAACTCTTAAATGCTCATAGTGACCTGACTGATGATTAGTTTACCATTTACCTACTGGGGGCTGATGATGATGGTTTTAGGCATACTCTAGATTTCCTGTTGTCAAAAACTGCAATTCCCCTAATGGCCAATTGAGGCTGCCTCCAGGAACCAGTCAATCCCCCTAGACCTTTGTGTTAAAGTTCCCAACTTTACAGCAGAAATAAACATGTTTACAGCCTGGTTCCAAAAGACAGTTTCCTCTCTACAACTTATGTAACCCTTCATGACAACTTTACAGGAGGTCAATTTTATATAACCCACCTGTTTACATTTTATTAAGGCTTAAAGTTACACATAATTAAGGGCGTGGTCGCTTTGAGTAACAAGCTGTCTGCCAATTGTGTCCTCGGTTTCTCAGTCAGATCCACCCCTTGCTCCGCCACAGCTCCATCTTCTCGTTTATATGGTCACTTCTGGCTCCAAAAAACAAGACAGCGACGGATAAAAAACCAAATTTGAGGCTTCAGGATGGGAGTCCACATGCCAGTGGGCAACATCACAGTAGCTATGTCAATTGTTTGCAACGTCTATGACATTTTATTATGTTTTAATTTTGTTGTTGTTGTATTTTGTGCGGCAACATCTTCACGTGTGCCACATTTTTTACCTGGATGCAAGACAAATTCCCCCTCAGGGAAGGATAAAGTTGAAGTTGAAGTTGAACGGATGCACGTACCTTTTAACATTATTTTCAGGGTAATTGTACAGCTTTGCATGACTCATTTAGAATAAATGTCCCCAGTTTCACGATGTATTAATAATAAGTGAGGAGCTGCTCTGCACAGTTCATATGAGAACTTACTGCATTATACCATATATACACTCTGACAGTACAGGCAGAGCAGAAACTAATTACAGCGTCTACCCTCTCCACACACACACACACACACACACACACACACACACACACACAGTGCATCGATGGTGCTGATATCTTTTACAGTAGACCCCCTTTCATTTGAGTTTTAATTGGCGATGTGTGAGGCTTTTAATTAGGGTCTTTGAACTGGATGTTTCAGCTGGAAACCTGTGGCAGTTCCTCTGTTTTCTCAAACCCTAATTAAAAGCCTCTTCCACAAATGACATGACCCCCACATCACAGAGGACAGACAACCCGCTGCTTCCACTAACAGCGAGTTCACGTGGAGCTTCCATTTAATTATCTCAGGCAGTCGGTGGCCCTCATGATCCCGACGGTGCGGTGCAGTGCCGCATGTTGGTTTGGTCAAATCACTGTTTGTAAACCTCAGAGATGATGGCGTCCTACAGCATGACATGTAAAACTCTACTTAACAAGCTCATGTAAATCATAAGCAGAGACACGACAGGTGAAAACACTTTTTTCATGCACTAATTAGTTTTGAAATTTTGTTGCTGTTGTGCTTCCACAATGTCTTCATTCAGATTAGTGGAAAGAAAGGGTCTAAAATGGGCATTTGCGAGTGCATTTTAGTCTAGATTTCTGTATTAAAGTATTTAAAAAGCACATTTTTAATTAGATAGTGCCTGATTTGCATATTTAAACAAACAAATTCAGAAAGTCTGTAAAACTAAATTAATTGTACTCAAGGAAGTAATAAAGTGGGCTAATATCAGTTATAAATTGACCCTGTAGTGTCTTATTTTTGGTCTGTAAATGACAATGTACATAAATAGGGGGTTTATTTCTATTTTCTATTTCCTCACATACACCAAACTCTCTGTGTTTATTCCTGTGCATGCTCTTAAGGTTTTTTTTACAGAGGGATTTGTCCATATATCATTCATAGCCTGATTTATGGAACATTTTATTCTTAAAAACATGTCGAAAATTGATTTTTATTTTTTTTTTAACAGCTGGTGACTAGTGGAGCTAGTGGAGGGGGGCCAAAGATCCACATGTGGCTCATGATTTGATTGCTATGATATTGTCTACCTTATCTGATTTCCTTTAAAAAAGTATTGATTGATCATATGTTTCTTATTTCTAGCTTTTTGTTCCTATTCTAAAATGTTACTTTAATCTTTTCGCAGTCATGATAAAGTTTGATAAACTGTGTTTTACACCACAGACAGTAATGGCAATAAATCCAGGACGCTACAGTTGGATCCTTGTCAGAGTCTGATATGTTACACGTTCTAAATACATTACACTGTTGTTAATAAACCTCTAGCAGTAATTTAGTAAGTGCACTCTCAAAAATAATCCGTTCAATTTAAACTTAAGGTAACAATTTGCATGCATCTTTTTAAATAGTTCCAACTCTCACATTATTGAGTGAATCCTATGAATCTTTTGTATCTGACAAACTCAATTAGTTTAGTACAACCAATATGATTTGCTTTGGCCTCAAAAAGCTTAATTAAGTTGAACCAACTTAATATTTATCCAAAAGTTGTGTTGATGTTTAGTCGTCAAACCATTTATTTAAGATATTCTACTATCTTATTTATTTTGATTTCATCCGACTCAAAAATGTTTTTGATTTTGACAAACTTGTCACAAATAAGTTGTCACCTGACTGAAACACGTTAATGACACTAATTTTTTTATGCTGAAAAAGTTCTTTATTTTAAGAGTTATCCATTAATGCCATTAATCATTTTTAGAGTGTGTGATACACCCATTTATTTATCCCCTCTGGACACTTAAACTCCTTACTACAGAACATATCAGCAGATAACCTCTTGATTTACACTTTGGAGTGATTCCTCTGTGTGTTATGTCCCACTCCAGTCTCCAGTTTCAGCAGGGAATACATCCAATTAAAGAAGCAAAATGCTGTTTCATGGGGACTTTAATTGTGGCACCAGCCTGACGTCAGACCACTGGAGCCTATTTCCAAGCAACGTCCCAGAACAAGGACGAAAGAAGGAATAAGTCCTTGTCCTAATTTACAGTATGTGCAGTAAAAAGAAAAAAGATACCGTGGTTCTGATGAATGTGAATAAAGATGTGTCGCCTGGCATCACTGTTGACTCAAATCTGTCTTTAAGTCACATTTTGATAAAAGTTGTAAAGTATATTAGATAGAATCTGACTATTTTTCACAAGGCATGTCCACTAATGCAGCCAATTGTTCATGATTACAATATCTTTCCTACGCAACACATACTGTCTGACAAGTCAATAAAATCATAGTAAAGCCAAAAGAATCCCTGCACAAACAAACACTAAAAACCCAAGAGGCACAGGGATACCATCACTACAATACTTTAAAAAAGCACAGCTCACTAAGCTGGGAAAACATGTTTAATTACAGTATACTGTGTCTCGTTTTATTACACAATATGGCTCCTCCACCACTTCACACTTACATTAAAAACATGCCCGACTACTGGAGCAACAATTAGAGGAGACTGTCTTATTCCAATAAGAAAATCTTGGCCTTCTGCTTTTTCTGTCAGAGACTCTCAAGAGAAAGAGAAACTGTGTCGACTCCCATTCTTTCTCCACCACATTAAGAGCCTGGGTTATTAGAAATCAAAGATGTGATGAACCCAAAAAAACTGTAGATCCATTTCAATATATGCCATAGGACATAGTGGACTCCTCGAAAGAAGTATGTGGCCTGGTGCCACACACAGTTTATGGATTACCCCTCTACCCCCTACCAATAAAACGTAAATATGAATTAAGAGCAATTTAAAGATAACTAAGAGTAATTTAAAAGTAGTTTAAAAAGTGTTTAAGAAGTAATTTAAAAGACTAACAGCACCAACTCCAACTTACAGAGCCCTAGGACTCTAAAACGGCTTGCAGGTTCTTTTAAAATCAGAGGTGAGCAGGCTTAAAAAACAAGACAGAGGGTAAATGTTAACAGATTTATTACGATAAAACCATGATAATTAAAAAACACAGATGATGTCTGAAAGGTCCATTAAGTCCTGAGGTACCCCTCTGCCAGTCCTTTGCCCTTCCTCTTTTCAGTCGAGCCACTCACTCACGTGAAACGCCAGCAGCTGCAGCATCCTCAACAGCCTTCTCCTCCCTAATCCGTGGCAGCTCCCCGCCTTCCTTGTCCTTGCTGCTCTGGTCACTGGGTTTGGTGGACGGTTGCCAAACTACCGACCCAGGCTGGAGTATTCTCACCAAACATATACAGGCTGCTGCACTTCAGGCTCCGTTGTCTTTGTCATCTAGGCTTTGGATTTCGGTGTGTCACTGTGTCAAGGGCCTGCTCTTGTGATCGAGAGGCCTTTAGCAATACCAATGGTATAACATGGAAACAACAATCATTTATCGTTCCTGTTATATGGCCGTTGATTTTGTCCTCTGCTCGGAGGGCAACAGCCTCCGGACGACATTGTCTCCCAGGTTGCAGACATTTTTGGCTGCTGTTCACTTTCTTTGAGTTAGCTGCTAACTGCTTCCAGCTGCCTTTGATGGGCGCATTCAGTTCAATTGGGCGGGGAATGCCGAAAAATTTCACACCTTCAGTTGGTTCAGTTCACATTTTAAAGTGGACCAAACCGCCTGGACAACGTCACGCAGTTACAACAGCTGCTCGTTTGGGGGCGGTGTTGCCTGAAACGACCAATGACCAGAAAAAAAGCATGAGGAGGAAGAAAACCTGGCTCATTGATTGGGCAGGACCGAAAACGGAAATCCATCCCTTTCAGCCAGCTTGGTCACCACAAAAACGATGGTCCAATATGACCATATATCAGTAAGCACCTGCACCTCCTTACTACTCCACATCTGCCCACGAGACATTTTCCAACTTTTTCTTTTTTTTTTTTTTTTACCTCTGCTTCTCTTGGTTTGCGCTGTTGCCTTTGTTTTTTTTCTGCCCAAAATGCACTGCGCTCTACGTCACTTCCTGTCTTTGGTTCGCTGGATAGTATGTTTGCATTTGCCACTATAAGGGAACTGCACCAGGGTTCACTTGCAAGTGATCCGAGACCCCCAGTTTTCAAGCGGACCAGGGTTCGCTCATTTGGTCCGCACCAGAGTTTGAATAAGCGTTCACACCACTCCAAACAAACTGACCTATCTGTGGAGGCGGACCAGGATTTGTTTAAAGCGGACCAAATAGCACCAGTGTGAATGTCTCCTAAATCTCCCTGTGGTGGGTCATAGGCATCACATCCGTTGCGTCCTGCCAGCTGTCTCTTTTACAGCCTGTCCCTTTTGGTTCACAGCTGTTACTACGTCTGCTGTTGGCTTAACAGCAACAACCGATTCTGCGATTGTACCTTTTATAAAGAATGGCGAGGCAGAATAACAGGCGGTGTAAAAGGGCCTTTAGTTAATGATGATTCTAAAACATCTTTGAAAAGCAGAGGAAAATTTGTCTGGCTGAACCACAACAAGGAATATGACAGCCCAAAGCTGTCTCCCTCCTTATGCGCTCAGCATTCATCAGTGGTTAGCCTTTTTTTCATCAAATAATGATGCTTGAACTATCCACAGGAAGGATCAACCAAGCAAAGTCCTCAACTCTCAGCTTTCGGAGAGATGCAGCATCACAGACTCCAACCTAATAATCTCAGCGCCTCAGGAGTCAGTGCTTCAGTAGTAATGTGTGATATGTTTGATTTGAATAGAGACCACGGTAGGGGGGTTTGCGGGGCATTATGTGGGTGGGTATGTTTGTGTGGAGGGTGATAGCTTCTCTGTATCAGTAATACAGCTGTACTGAATGAATGATACCAATTAAAAATGATCACAAATCAAGAGAAGAAAATCAAACCTGTGAACTCTTGAACAGTGAGATGTGGTTCGCTGTCGTAGTTTTCATTATTTTTGTCTTGATTTTTGGGTCATAACAGCCGTCTTCCTTGTCTCTGTAGAGCAGACTCAGTTTGTGTGTGTATATTTTTACCGCTTTTATCACTGATTGTATTTTTAATGCTTTTATTCTAAACCTTTCATATCGCCTGCTTCTCAACAACAGATAAAAATGAACCAACTCTGGCATGTTTTCATACCCACTGTCCCTGTTAAATAAATAAACAAAGTGAGTAAAGTATAAGACTTTATATGGCCCCTATCGTCTCGTCAAAAATCAGCTCTAAAAAATATTACATATTTCTATCAGATTAGACTCATCACGTGCATTGGATCAATAAAAGTGTCTTCAGACTTCATCAATCTGTAGGCACAGCTTTCTCAAATCTCAATCTCGTCCTCTGATCATAACTTTCATGTTCCATTCAAAGACATGAATGTGATGAACGCTGCATGTGCAGTCTCTCCTACAGTTAGATAGTGCCCTCTGTTGGAAGAAGGATACAACTACAGCTTTGATAACTGATTTCCAGCTGGTTGTGAGCAAGCCATTTTCACACTGCTCAGTTTTGATTTATTTATACCATTTTTTCTTTAAATAAGGTATTTTTATTGATAATTCAATAAAGATATACAGAAGGAAGGGAAAATGAGGACACATTCATTTCCTTGTGTGACATAAATAGGGGAGTATAGTGCATTTCATTACAGTTTTTCAGCTTCCATATTTGCCACAAAAGTTTAAAATGGGTGCCAGGCGGCAAAGAAGTGTGCAGTTAATCCTTTAATAAAACAATGGATTTTCTCCAATTGTAAATAATACATTACAGCCTTAATCCGCTGTCCATATGTTGGAGGTGAAGAGTCCTTCCATTTACACAGGATGAGCCTTCTAGCCAGAAGTGAGCAGAAAGAGACATGACTGCTTGGGCTCTACTTAATTTAACATCTAAAGGAGTTACTTCAAATATTGCCATGGACATAGATGGAGCAACCAGCCATCCTAACATTGTTGAAAGAGTTTTAAATATTAAATCCCAGGAATATAATACTTTGAGACATAAAGTGGCTGAAGGCTGTTTCCACCTGTTGCACGTAGGATCATTATCATTGCTAATCTTAGCCAACCGAGCTCTGGACCAGTGGAGTTGGAGTACAATCTTAAATTGAACAAAAATATGTCTCAGACAAATAGAGGATGAATATATCCTCTATTTGTCCAGTATCCTCCTCCCATCTCTGCTTTAAAGAGTCCCAAGCTGCAAAATTATGACCATTGAGTAATTTGTAGATTTGACTTATGGACAAGGGCAGGAAGGGAAAAAAATGAGAAGCCACAAAGCCTGTAAAATCGTACTCAGGGAATGTCAAATTTTTTAACCATATGTACCAAATTTATTGTTGAAACACACATTAGAAAACAGTGAAACTACAGTACCATTATACTTTGTTAACTCTGGCAAATCAGAACTATACTTTCAACCTTTGGATGTAAATGTACACAAAAACAAAAGTCAAAAAAATTATTCTTGTGTGTGTATATACCAGCTGAATAGATATCTAGTAGTCCAGAGGATGCTGAATTCCCATTACATGAGATAAGACATAATTTAATGTGTTTATGAACATAAATGTGCTAACCCATGAGGGTGAACTTGGTCACTGCAGCAATACATTACAATATGTACCATTACTGTATATTCCAGAGATTTGATACACTCAATTCCAAATAGACAGAATGAACACATTTAATACAATATTACTGTACGTCCCTCCGTCTCAGCCTCTCTTCCACCCCCAGGCCTATTTAAACCAGCCTTACCCAGACCCCCCCCCCCCCCCCCCCCCCCGCCCCCCCTTTCCTATAGGCTCCAAACCTCCAGCTTAACATTTTTTGCCTTTAACATGAATACGGTTTTCATATTATCCTATGTAAATGTTTATCTAAATCTTAAACACTCCTTGTCACTAGAACTTTGCTTATTTCCCCTTCTTGTCACACACTTTTAGTTGGTTTGTGGCAAGTTATTAAATGTTATCAGTGTTATCATTATGAGTCTAAATAATTAGAACACGAGCATTTGACCCCACCAATAAAAACATGAAAGTAGAAGAGAACTTTTATTTTGACAGAATTAATGACATTTCCACAAGAAACTGATGCAGATATGTATTTTTTCCATTTATGTGTATTAATGTGAAACAAATTTCAACAACTTTTTTCTGATAATAAAGTGATATCAAATAAATGAAGTGAAATAAAAAAAGAATAGGCACAAATTGGTGCATAAAATATAAACAGATTGTGGGGAATTAAATGTTTGATGTCCAAAATTCTCAGGTGGAGAACCCGAAAACCCAATTTTACATGTGTCCCCAATGTTAAAATTAGGCATGTCCCGATCCGATCACGTGATCGGAAATCGGGGCCGATCACGTGGTTTCAGACTCGATCGGAATCGGAAGTTACATCCTGATCAGGGATTGGATATAGGCCTATGACATATCAGATACATGTCAGGGTTTTCCCTATTTGTCTAAAGCAAGACGGGCCGCATGGGGGGCGTTCAGATGTAGCTCTTTTGCACTCTCAAACCCATTACTTTTACTGTAGACGTGTGTCATGTGGGCTCATAACCCAAAGCGACGCCAGCGGCGCGCCTTCGGTGCAACGCGCTTGTTTTTCATGCATGTCCGTGTGTGTGTGGCTGCGTCGTCGCGGACATGTAACGATATGAAATGACGGCGCTTGCGAGAGTGTGAGAGACGATCGTCCGTGTCACCGTGTCAGCTGACTGTTTAGTATGTGTGTGTGGCTGAATTGTTTCACTGCTGACTTCCAAGCAGCTGTTGGGGGGGGGAGTGAGTGAGGTGGGGGCAGACAGGCAGGTGAGGGAGGGATAAAGGGAAAGAGGCTGGTGATTGAGAAAGGCATGATAAGCTATTTTATTTTTGACCAAATGTTCTTGTTATTGACTAATGGATAATGGAATTAATATTATACCGTGGAGCTACTGTACTATTATCATACAGTGAGGTTTTGATATCATGACATGTCTTACAATACTGCAATAAATGTCATGGGCTTGTTATTGGGGTACAGTAGTGTAATATTGTGAGATTGTGATATTGTTACATCCCTAGTAGAGCACAAGAAATAGAAAAATAGTGGGATGATACAGTTAATCTACAGTAAAAAATTTTACTGCATTGCCAAAGTATCGGATCGGGACTCGGTATCGGCAGATACTCAAAATCAAATGACTCGGACTCGGACTCGGGGGCAAAAAAATGTGATCGGGACATCCCTAGTTAAAATGAAAATAATGCCCTATTACCCATCATTAACCTTGCAACAAAAATCAGTGTATACACCTGCTCTCTGTTGCTGTCCAGTGTCACCAAGGCAAACTCCTTCCCATGGCACAATATAGTCAAATTTAGAAGTCAAATGTCATATTCCCCATGTAATCCTACCACATGGGATACTCAGTATAGTGAGTATGGGTCCGCACAAACATCACACTCAGGCTGTTACAGGAAGGAATAAAGTCTGTCATTGTGTCCTTTCATTGTCCTGTTGCTTACAGCTCTACCAGATCAGCACCAGCAGAGAGACAAAGTTATCAACCAGTTTGTGAACATAGCACAGTGTTGAGCAGCTAGAGAGCCAGATATTTCCCTCAGTTGGAGGTGGTGGAGACCAAAAACAGAGCTAAAAGCAGAGTATGTGTTGTTCTACCTAAATGCACCCACCTACTGTATCACCGCACAGAAGGAAGTGTGCATCTACTCATGGACAAGAGGCTCATGCTCGTTACAGTGTTAGATGCAAACATTAATGGCGTCCTCCTTGACTGAGCTTTGACGTTAGCTAGCTCAGTGGTGCTAGGTGAGCTGGCAGCAGATGCACGCTTCCTTCTGCATTGTGATTCTACTGATGTATTGAGAATCACATACAGCCTTGGATGGGGCACTTAAGCTAATAAAGCTCAATTTCCACAGTATGAAAGTACCTGGATCCTCCCTATTGTGGGGCTAACTTCGGGGTCATCCCTATTTTTCCTGGGTTCTATGTTTCCCGGGTTCTATGTTCCCCACTTAACCCTGCAAAAAAGGTTCTATGTTCCCCGCGTACATAAAAAAAAGGGTTCTATGTTTCCTGCTTGGTTGAGCCGGGAACATAGAACCCGGGAAACATACAACCTTTTTTGTGTAAGCGGGAAACATAAAACCTTTTTTGCAGGGTTAAGTGGGGAACATAGAACCCGGGAAACATAGATACGCTCCCTTAGCTTCCACTGGACGAGTGGCTAACTTAGGGTTTAGCGCTCCGCTAACTTGAATAGGGATGACAATTATTTAATCATGCAGCTCTTCGAGACTTAAGAAATGATATCAGACCAAATGGATCAAGTCCCGATAGTGAGGCACTTCACTTCACGAGGGTTGTGGTGCTCAAAGTAATGTATCCACTGATTTTTAGACATCTCTTTCACAGTCTTTTTGGGCTCCACTGCATCACAGACTCAGATGTTGTAATTGTAATTGTAATGTAATTGTAAGTTTGGTTGCTACGTAAAATTGGCTTTAGAGCCCAGGGATGTTGGGGGCTTGGGTAATACAGTCAGCAGGTGAAGTTCGGCAGAAAGAAAACAATTCCTACATGAAACTGCTCACAATAAGATCTGTGGATTATCTTGAATAACTGGGTCAGGATTTCAGGAAAGAGACTTACTGTTGAGTTTTTCAAATGTATTTTTTGGGTGCTTTGAGCACAACAAGCTGAGTGCCATTTAGATCCATCATATTCCAGGGAAGGCAGACATCTCTACAGCTGATATCTGCAACACTCTCGGCAACTCACACCAAAACAATCTAGATCAGTGGTTCTCAACCTTTTTCATGTCAAGGATCCCAGAATTGATATATATTTGGTCATGGCCAGTTGATAAGATTTTGCTTCAGGGACTTCCATCTGAAAAGGTTTTGGTTGTTGGATATGGTTAAAACCAGGACTCTATAGCTGCCAACTACAGTTGAGGGAAAAAAACATTGAGGAAGTGAAACTTGAGATCAGAGTCGTCACTCTCATGACTCTTAGTCACTCTTCTACAGGCCTAGTGAATTAAATAGTGAAAATGACCTATTCCCCATTTCTCTGAGGGCCCCCTGAAACTTCCTCAAGCTCCCTTGGTTGTACCCTGACCCTTGGTTGAGAACCACTGATATAGACTGTTAAATAGCTCTACAGGTAAGAGGAAAAATATGTATTTTTGGCTTTCAGGTGAACTGTCCCTTTTGATGACACAGTTGAGCCTAAGTGCACTGAGCAAAGGAGCAACGCTAACTTCCTCGCGTTTCCTCTCCTTTGTTTGATTCATCTTCTAAATGTCATAGACTCACACTGACTTTTGCCCTTTGGCTTGCCTCGTGGACTTCAGCCCTGACAGCTGTCTTACTCAGTCACACACTCTCACCTATTAACAATTTCCATTCTTCTCCTCTACGAACTGTGCTCACGTTGAAGCCCGACAAAATACCAAGTTAATCTATAAATTCACTGCCAGTTATATTGGTAATAAGATTACTCTTGAGAAATACAGGTAAAATATCATGTATATTTGCGGTCTAATAAAGGAATTAATAACTTTCACAGATTTTGAAGTAACAGCAGCATAGAGTGGAATACTTCTTACAGTTATCATACTTAGATTTCACAGATAGCAAGAATGCATGTGTCCTACGCTGAGAAAGGTTTATGCATCACATTCCTCCTTGGCAACCAGTTTGGAGGGCATGCTACAAGTATGAACTGATGACAACACAGCTTTTGTTTATCTCCTTTATTTTGTTGTAGGCCATATCCTCAGTGTTGCTAAAAGTACAAAACATGACCCTTTAACTGATTCATTACTGGCTGTTTATCTTAAACATTTCATCCAGCTCATTGTTCTTTTTGAATGAAGTGATCTGACAGGATGGAAGTCAGTTGCATTTTAAGATAGGGTGAATACCGGTACTTTCTAGTAAGAAGAAAGAGGAAGAAGATATACTTAACTAATCTACGAGGGGAAATTCAAATTTTGTTGTCTGTTATCATAAACACACAGACCCAAAATACACACACATGCACAAACAGGACCTGTTTGCATTAAATGGAGAGATGTCAATGCGAGGGGGCTGCCCATAGATATTTTCATAATTGTTGTTATTTAATGGATGAGGTACCTTCATGAGCCATTTTTGGCTTCTAACCTCTCCTGCACAGTGTTTAAACTTTTTATTTTCTTTTTCCTGTATTTTCTATACATGTACAGTACAGGCCAAAAGTTTGGACACACCTTCTCTTTCAATGCGTTTTCTTTATTTTTATGACTATTTACATTGTAGATTCTCACTGAAGGCATCAAAACTATGAATGAACACATGTGGAGTTATGTACTTAACAAAAAAAGGTGAAATAACTGAAAACATGTTTTATATTCTAGTTTCTTCAAAATAGCCACCCTTTGCTCTGATTACTGCTTTGCACACTCTTGGCATTCTCTCCATGAGCTTCAAGAGGTAGTCACCTGAAATGGTTTTCCAACAGTCTTGAAGGAGTTCCCAGAGGTGTTTAGCACTTGTTGGCCCCTTTGCCTTCACTCTGCGGTCCAGCTCACCCCAAACCATCTCGATTGGGTTCAGGTCCAGTGACTGTGGAGGCCAGGTCATCTGCCGCAGCACTCCATCACTCTCCTTCTTGGTCAAATAGCCCTTACACAGCCTGGAGGTGTGTTTGGGGTCATTGTCCTGTTGAAAAATAAATGACCGTCCAACTAAACGCAAACCGGATGGGATGGCATGTCGCTGCAGGATGCTGTGGTAGCCATGCTGGTTCAGTGTGCCTTCAATTTTGAATAAATCCCCAACAGTGTCACCAGCAAAACACCACCACACCATCACACCTCCTCCTCCATGCTTCACAGTGGGAACCAGGCATGTGGAATCCATCCGTTCACCTTTTCTGCGTCTCACAAAGACACGGCGGTTGGAACCAAAGATCTCAAATTTGGACTCATCAGACCAAAGCACAGATTTCCACTGGTCTAATGTCCATTCCTTGTGTTTCTTGGCCCAAACAAATCTCTTCTGCTTGTTGCCTCTCCTTAGCAGTGGCTTCCTAGCAGCTATTTGACCATGAAGGCCTGATTGGCGCAGTCTCCTCTTAACAGTTGTTCTAGAGATGGGTCTGCTGCTAGAACTCTGTGTGGCATTCATCTGGTCTCTGATCTGAGCTGCTGTTAACTTGCGATTTCTGAGGCTGGTGACTCAGATGAACTTATCCTCAGAAGCAGAGGTGACTCTTGGTCTTCCTTTCCTGGGTCGGTCCTTATGTGTGCCAGTTTCGTTGTAGCGCTTGATGGTTTTTGCGACTCCACCTGGGGACACATTTAAAGTTTTTGCAATTTTCCGGACTGACTGACCTTCATTTCTTAAAGTAATGATGGCCACTGGTTTTTCTTTAGTTAGCTGATTGGTTCTTGCCATAATATGAATTTTAACAGTTGTCCAATAGGGCTGTCAGCTGTGTATTAACCTGACTTCTGCACAACACAACTGATGGTCCCAACCCCATTGATAAAGCAAGAAATTCCACTAATTAACCCTGATAAGGCACACCTGTGAAGTGGAAACCATTTCAGGTGACTACCTCTTGAAGCTCATGGAGAGAATGCCAAGAGTGTGCAAAGCAGTAATCAGAGCAAAGGGTGGCTATTTTGAAGAAACTAGAATATAAAACATGTTTTCAGTTATTTCACCTTTTTTTGTTAAGTACATAACTCCACATGTGTTCATTCATAGTTTTGATGCCTTCAGTGAGAATCTACAATGTAAATAGTCATGAAAATAAAGAAAACGCATTGAATGAGAAGGTGTGTCCAAACTTTTGGCCTGTACTGTATGTGCAACTAAACTAAACTAAACTTAGACTAATGTTGAGTTAACTCATTTCTGCTGTTCCCAAGAGACCAAAAATAAAAATAAAATGTAATTCACATCCAAAGCTTGATTGCAAAAGCTAAAACAGCTGTTTTTGGTAAAATAAAAAAGAAAAGTGGAAAAGAGGAGATCCGTTAACCCTTTGAAACCTGGAGCGACATCACTTTTCTTGTGCAGCTTTCAGACACCTTTCACAAATATTTAAACCTTTGGTACCTGAGCAAGTTGGTTTGATTACTTGATTATAAAAAAGGCAATCAGCAATTTTGCAAGGAATTATTCAATTTATATATGTATTATATTTTCAATATATGTGTGTGTGTGTGTGTGTGTGTGTAATTTCTATTTCTATTTTTATATTATTTTAGCCCCTTTTCACATCATTTCCTGTTTTGTAGTTAACTTTTTTGTGTCAACTTTTTTTTCTTTGCATTAGTAATAATACATTGGTGTTAATTGTTTTTGAATATTTTCTTTTAGTTTTCACTGTCTTAAATTGTAGTTGTGCTTTGGCAACACATAATAAATGTCATGCCAATGAAGCTTTTTTTAATGTAATTAAATCTAATTTAATATATATTACTGCATTAATTGTATTATTATGAATAAAAAACATTTTTATTATTTTTATTTCTTATTTTATTTTCATTTTATCTTAGACCCTTTTCAGGTCATTTACTGTGTAACTTTTTTGTGTCAACTTTCACTTTTTTTGTAACTTTTTTACTAATATTTTTTTTTGACTTTTTTTGTTTTGTTTTGCATTTGTAATAATACATTGTTGTCAATTGTTTTAGAATTATTTTTTTTTGGTAATTTTCACTGTCTTAAATTGTAGTTGTGCTTTGGCAGCACATAATAAATGTCATTCCAATAAAGCTTATTCAATTTAATTTAATTTAATGTAACATATTTATTATTGCAGTAACTGTATTATTAAAATTGTTATTTCTATTTTTTTGCCACTCCATTAATTTCTATTATTTTTATTTCTTGTTTTATTTTCATTTATTTTCTATTCTTATTTTATTTTTATTTTTATTTTAGCCCCTTTTCAGGTCATTTCCTGTTAACTTTTTTTTGTGTCAACTTTAACATTTTTGTAACTTTTTTACTAATATTTTGCTGATATTTAAGTCATTTCTCATTAGGTTGCTCGTTCCTTCTTTCCATGTTTTTGAGAGACATTAAACCAGTTTGCTGAGGTTTCAAAGTGTTTAGTAAAGTGGAAAATGAAAAGTCTAGGAGAGGCAGGCCCGGTGGGTGCGCAGCAGTCAGTGCTGTCCCTCAGTGGGCGGGGCCTAACAGGTCATATGACCGCTGTCGTCAATATAGCCGCCATGAGGCTCTGGAGACCGACACTGTTGTTAGGTTTGGCCGGCAGCAGAGGAGTACTGAGAAGTATGGTAAGCAGGACAATATGTCTGTCACTGTATTTGTGCTGTGGTTAAAACATTTATGTTTCCGCTGCTGCGTGTGTGCTGTGAACAAAATGTCGGTCACATTTAGCTTGTCTATTTTTAACCGCGGTGTAACGGTCTAAGGGGTCCGGAATGACGCAACCAGTAACGCTAGCTTCGTGTCAAAACCAGAGGCGTTATGGCAGCGTTTGAATGGCGGATTAATGTTCACAGACGGGATTCAACTAACTGTTCACCCCTCCAGATAGACTCAGCTGCTGAGTCACGCAAATTAAACCCGACTTTAATTTGTTCCTGTTAATAAATGTTACGGTAATTGTTAGCTAGCTGTGTCGCAGCGTTAGCTAACAGTCTGTGCTAACAGTCTTCAAGCTAGGTGATGTTATTGGCATCAAATCAGGAGAAGCTCTTCATGTGTAACTCGTTATTTCCTTGTTTTTATGCACTGCGGCAGTTCACCAGCGATTTAACATCATCGTATCTTTCAGTTTTTTTGTTCTTGCTGTGTTGTCTGTCCTGCTCTTGAGTGAGATACACATGCATGCAGGTCACTCACTGTGGAGTTTTCATCCTTAATCTGTTGTGTATGTAACTACAAGGGTGGGGACATGGGTGACACAGTGGGTCAAAGTGCACCATGTATTAAAGGAATACTTCAGCCCCCAGTGGACTGCTTTACTCACTGTGTTAGATTGAATTTGTTTATGTTAAATGGTAAATGGACTTGTATAGCACCTTTCTAGTCACCCATTCACACACACATTCACACGCTGGTGGCAGAGGCTACCATACAAGGTGCCCCTTGCTACACACTCAAACAGCCATCGAGAGCAATTTTGGGTTCAATATGTTGCTCGGGGGATTGAACCACTGATCTTCCAATTAGTGGATGACTTGCTTTACCTCTGAGCCACAGCCACCCCATAGAAAGCCCCTGAGAAATCGTTGTTTTCTTGCATGCCTCTGGTGAACGAAGAATCCAAAATGGGAAAAAATCTTGATGGATTGAAGTCAGTATTCTCAAAACTCTCACACAACTCCTGCAGTATAATCCATTGTCATTTATCCAAATATATGCTCAGCACTACCAAACAGCCATTTCCAAGAGTGAACGTAACCTAAGGTAAGACTTAAACAATGCTAGAGTGAAAGACTCCATTGAGGAAAAACAATATTTTACCTTGCTACCGCTGCCTTGATTGGTTAGTCTGATTGTGTTATTGATTTTGTTGTTTGGTGAATTTGAACTAAACCTGTCAAAATCACACTAAAACACAAACCACAGATCAAGGCAGTGGTAGATCAGCAACTCCCGGTAAAAGGTAAAATCACTTTTTGTCAATGCTGTCTGGCTTTGAAGAAGAAGCACAGGTTAAGTTTCACTTCCAGTTCCCAGTCGGAACAACTGGATAAATGAGACTTGGATTATACTGCACCAGAGGCCTGTACCCCAAAGCAGGATTTGGAGTTGGCGAAGTAACTTAAGAGTTAACTCTGGGTTTTCAGTGCTACGAAGCTGGTTCTCTCTCTCGGGTATAAAAAGAGAGTTACCTATATATTGTCAGTGGTCAGTAGTAAGAGGTGGTCATTTCATTGTTCCAGGGCTCTATTTCCACTATTTTTAAACAGAAATAGGGATGCACCGAATATTCGGTAACCGAATATATTCGGCCGAATATTGCAAAAAAACACACATTCGGTATTCGGGGGAATAAGTTAAAAGCAAGGCCGAATAATAGCGGCGTGTTTTGATAATGCAATCAAACGGCATGCCGTGACGGGCGGAGTGAAATGACGGCAGTGTGGCGATCCGTCCGTCATGGCAATCGCATTTGCAACTAAAAATAGTTTTGAGCGAGCAAAACAGGCTTAAATCATTCAGCACGCTGTGCAAGCAGCCTACAGATTTCAACCACCAGCAGAAACGATAGGTGAATCCCACCAGTTGAACGGGGGTCACAGACACAGACAGTAATGTATTCCTGTCAAATACGGTGGCCATCGGCTTACCGGCGGCGACGGAGAAGTCTGCTCCAATAATATCCTCTTCTTGCCGTCATGACTGCCCAGAAGTACCTGAACAGCCGAGCCAGCCTAACACAGGTATGTGACGTGTCAGAGGAGAAACGAGCCGTTCACGGCCCACAAACCTCACCGCACTTTAGGGACTGTTCTTTACTTATGAAGGGACTGTCAGGGGAGGAGGGTGGTTGGTTGATTTTTATTCTATTTTTTTATTTCAATCCCCCCTATGTTAATCACTTACTGGTACTGTTTTTGAAGTATGAATAAGTCAATAAGTAATTTATTCCATTGAAATATCAGTGATATATTATAGAAAAGTGATTTATCTTTTTATAAAAGGCACATCTGCCTCATTTTCGCTGTGGTATCCTGATACTACTCAGAACCGTGATACTTTCACTGTTATCGTACCGTGGGTCCCAATTTTGGTACACTAATCTGGAGGGGGTTCATCTGCAAAAACTAATGAAAAACTAAACAACAATATTCGGTATTTGGTACTCGGCATTCGGCCAAGTGTTTAATATTATTCGGCTTCGGCCCCAAATTTTCATTTCGGTGCATCCCTGGAAAAAAAGATATTTTATTATAAAAATAATCCATGCAATGTTAATTGGCTCCCATTATTATAAATGCAACATTTCGGTCAGATAGACCTCATAAGTCATTACCTAGACAGTGACTTTTTGGACAGTAGTCTCGCAATCGCAGACACTTCTGGTACCGTTCACCTCATTTACCATGGTTCTGATGATGTTGTAATTAATATGTCCGCTTCTTTCATGCAATTACGGCTTGACAGGAAAACCCAGAGTTGACTGAACTAGCTGATAACCAGCTTTGTAGTACTGGTTATCCAGACGGCCAGTGTTAGGGTTAGTCAAGCCAGATAACAAAAAGATATCCTGGGTAAGTTGAACTGGTTTTGTTGTACAGGCCTCAGTTGTGTGAGAGCTTAGAAGCGGGTGTTTAAAATATTCCTGATGTTTAACACGGTTGCCTGTGACTAACCTCATCAAATATTCTCAGTTTATGAATTCGTTACTCACTGTGGAGGCATTAAAGAGAAACTGTTTCACAAATTCAATGTAACACAAGGCGATTAACTGATTCACAAATGGTTACTTTGGGGGTGAAGTATTCCCATAAGAGCCCTGGTTAACTGCCATACCTTTTCTTGTCTTGGCTGGTTTCCTTTCCTTGGTTTTCCTCCCATTTATCTGAATCATCTTGTTTATCTCTCAGACTTGAGCTTGGTTTTGCCCTTTTGTTTGCCTTTATGGACTTTAGCCTCAATAAACCTACCTGCAGCTGTCTTGCTCAATCCCATGCACTCACCTGTAAACAGTTTCCATGTTTCACACAGTGCGCTCAGGTGGGAGACTGGCAGAGTGCCAAATCCATCTACGAGTTCTCCGCCAAGGACATTGATGGCGAGGAGGTGTTTCTGGATAAATATCGGTAAAATATATACATAACATAATATCATTTATCTTTGTGGTCTCATAAAGGAATTAATGACTTCCATAGAGTTTGAAGGTGACAGTATAGAGTGGAATATTTCTTGCAGTTGTCGTGTTTAGACTTGTTGTAGTTTGCAGAATTGTTTTCTCAGTTTAATCTCTCGTTTGTTTTGTTTTTCCTGCCAGAGGCTACGTGTGCATCATTGTAAATGTAGCCTCTAAATGAGGAAAGACCAAGGTAAACTACACTCAGCTAGTGGATATGTACGCCCGCTACGCTGAGAAAGGTTTACGCATCTTGGGCTTCCCATGCAACCAGTTTGGAGGACAGGTATGATGACGAACTGATGACAACACTTTTCAATTTATAGCTTTATATTTAAAATTTTCTGACTTTAATTTTGTTGTATAATGCAGGAGCCAGGGACCGATGCAGAGATTAAAGAGTTCGCCAAAGGTTACAACGTTGAGTTTGACCTCTTCAGTAAGATTGATGTGAATGGAGACAACGCTCATCCTCTGTGGAAGTGGATGAAGGCACAGCCCAAAGGCAAGGGAACCTTCGGAAAGTGAGTTACCGTCCTTTTTTTTTTTTTTTTTTTTTTCGTTTACCTTTGGAAAAGTCTCATGACATTGGACCTTGTTCACTAATAAGTGTGTAGAAATGTCCATACTTTGTGCATAAAATAAGTGCGCATGCAGATTCATGACGTGCACACTGACTGATTGTGTTCTTACCACAGTTCGTATTTTAGTGAATCAGAATCCTTCTGGATTGACAGGTTGTGCCTCGTTATCTGCGGTCGGCATACTGCCATACCCCCATGTCTCTACATAAGAAAACATGTTTGCCTAGATTTGTATCATGGCAAAAGCCATGAGAAAGGTGTTTTTATGGCGATGTTAAAGCCCTGACTCACCCGTATTGGATCATGGGAACCTCTCAACTCTCTTCAGACATGTTTAAATATGTCGGTCTCTGGTGTGCTCTCTCCTGAAGGACTACAGTATCTTCTAGAAAAGTTAGATATGCCATCTTAACCTCTGCTCAGAGGAAAGTCAGACTCCTTAGAGACCCTGTTAGTAATAATAATGATGATGATAATAATGTAATTTCGTGGCACTACAGATTGGTGGGAGCAGCTATCGTTAGCTGACAGGCGGATTCAATAGACTAAAACACTGAGAACCAAAACTGTTACATTTTAATGTAGACATTCTTATATACTCCTCTGTAAGACGGTTGGTACACATTATTAATCGTGGTATATATTAATTATAACAATTAGGGATGGGCAGCACAAGCAAAAACACTATTCGAAAATCATGGCAACTATTCGATGATTTTTCGAATAATCGCACACAGAGATCCATTCATCATTATGACCGGGCTCCACCGGCTGCAAAGCGTCACGTCAGCGTAGCGTCGCGGCGTATTCATTTGGGCTCCACTGACTGCGTACGGAAGTGACACGTAGAGAAGCCAGCGGGGTTGTTTACCGTTTGCCGAGCCGAGAGGCTGCATGTAGGCTGCATGAAATGTTAAAGCATTTTCCGCCTAAGTTATTACATATATTTGAGTTATCTACAAGTTTACTGTACTGTTTGTCATCTTCTCGCTTTCAAATGTCTGCCACGGACATTTACACAATGTCACGGATAAACATGGGTAAATGCATGAAAAAAAAATCATCACATATCACCTCTGATAATGGTTTATTCATTTAAAAACACATTGTGCTCGTGTAGCACACTATTTCATGTAGTTTTTATCTGCTGGAGGGTCGCGTAGGGGAGTGTAGCGCGACAAAAATAGAAGAGCCGTGTAAAATAGACAGTTGTCGCGCGGCAGACGGGGGTTGTCGCACCGCTCCCGTTGCCGGTGGAGCCGCTGTAATTGATTAACAGGAGGGCGAGCTGCTACGGGACTCCCGCTGCAGACGTGTCACGCCGCTGAGCCCAGCCGTACGGTCCCTCGCCGCCTCCTGCGTGCCTCGCTCTCAAATGACTGTGCATACTTGTTGTAGGCTTGTGATACGCAAGCTTTGCCTCACAGAGTTTGCACTGCACCTCATTTTCGTTTATTTTGTCGAAGTCGTTCCACACGGAACTTTTTGAGGACTGTAGTAGTCTCTGCATGTTTCTCCTGTTTGTAGAAGAGCATCAAACTAGCTGGTAGCCCATCTCACACCGCTATAGCAATCCTATACTGCCCTCGTGCGGTTAGGAGCTGAATTGCATGTCAAATAAAGGGGGGAAATAAGACGGCGAATAGTAATCGTCGCATTAAAAAAAATCGATTTTTCAAAATAAAACGACTATTCGAAAATTAATAACAATAATTAATGAGGTTAAAGGGCCAAGGATGAAATAAGAGCATGCATTAGTAAATTCATTTTAAACATTGTCTGTTAAAGCTTTTTCTTAATGAATGCGGTTTTAAAATGCTACGTTAAAGGTTAAAATGTGTGAGTTTACACTTTCTAGGACAGCCGGGCCGTCATTATTTGTGTGTGTGCACGGTTTTAGGCAGTTCTGAATTTGTTCACAAAGTACAAAAGATTCAGCTAAGAAAATATTTATGAATCCTGGATTTTTACTAAAACGTTCGTATGCACTGTTTCATCACAGATTGTTGCGTACGTACTGTTTGTGAAATGAGGCCCATTGTGTACGCAGCTTTTTTAACGCTGAGACCGTTAGAATATCTGCTTAGACCCTGCGCACTATATCATGAATGAGTTTTGTTGACAGCACTTTACTAATGAGTATTATTTGTTCGGTCTCATTTCTTAGGTGACATGCTCTGTTGTACAGTTATGTGTGAGAAGTTTCATGTATTTCTGTTTTTCAAGAGTGTCGGCTGTGTGTTTATATTCACATCTCTGTGCAAGAAAAGCAACATAGTTAAAGGAGAAAACTTGGAGGAGAAATTCATAGTAATGGCCATAATTCCTGTTATATTTTACTCAGCAATTTCATCAGTGTGTGAGGACTTTTGTAAAGCTGGGGGTTCCTCATATCTCTGCCATTAATTTGGTGATTAAATTATAAAGTCTGAGGGCTGCTGTGAAACTGCACCTTGTACATGGGGCGCCTGCTCTACCACTAAGCCACCAACGCTCCGAGGTGTAGAAATACTTTTATAATTTCCTTAGTCATCTTTCTCTAGAATTCAGTAAGCATGAAGTGATAATTATGTCACATTTACCCTGGAGTAGGGACACTGTCATACACACCCTGTTGAGTTTCTGTTGCCTCATCACACCACTTTCTTCCTTGTTTCTCATTCTTTTTGGGTGGGGTTGTAAAATGTTTCAGTTTTCAAAGCTTTAAAGATTATCTTATTAAAATGACTGACTCTGAGGTTGTGATAAAAAGAGCGTTTTCATAATATTAGAACTTGCATGCTCGAAAAACCATACAATTTTTGTTGTAAAGAAAGTACCCTCCGTGACCTACTGTAGCTGTGAACAATCAGTATTTGTGATGTCTTTAGTATCAAACATTCACTTTATGAAAACTTAAAATGTGTTTGTGGTGCAACTGCTTGAGGGCTGAGTCTGAAGCACCATATTTTGGTAAAAAATATGTTGTCACATACTGAGCATGCACATGGATAGCGGAGAAGTATCGTCCTGCAGCAGGCTGAGCAGTTATTCTGTAAATTACGTAACTGTCGGGGTGCCTGGTAGCTCACTGGGGAGAGTGCGTACCGTTAAAAACTGCTGTCGCATGATAACAAATCAGCCCCTTGCCAGAAGCAACAAGGGAGAGGTTGAGAGTGATGGAAGAAAAATGAATCTGCTGTGTTTCATATTTCTAACACAACACACAGAATTAAAAACCTACACGATGCTGCCAGGAAAAGTAATCTGTAGTCAGACAAGGTGACCAGGGTGTGTAAGGCACACACTTTTTAGAACTTTGATTACTTTTGTGATGACATAAACGTGCACGGCACTTTGCCTCTGTAAATAGGGTCGTTCAAGATGAATTGTGCAGGGGGTGGTGACAGAAAGCTGCAGTCAAGTCGGACAGTTTCCAGCAGCCAAGTCGGAGAAACCCATCCTGTCCGATATGATGCAGATTTGTTAAAATATTGTCAGACTTTGTTATCACTATCAAATAAATCAGAAATGCCAAAAAAATAAACAAACTGTTCACTATTGTAATCCATTGTAACCAACTTGAACTGAGACGATGCTCATGTGAATAAATAGAGCAGTCCTGGTGGTCATGCTCGCAGGTTGCATTGTAATCAGTATTTTTCTTTCTCTCCACAGTAACATCAAATGGAACTTCACAAAGGTAAGTGCTAAATTAGCTCACACTATCTCCTTTAAGAAGCATCTTCAGTGAAATGTCTGAATTTTCTTGCCTTAAATGCATGAAAAATGCACATGCTAACATTCTGATGTCTTGTTCCTTAATAGTTTCTGATAGATAAAGACGGACATGTGGCGAAGAGATACGGGCCAAATGAGGATCCCTCTGTGAGTGATGCTCGCTGTGCTTATTGAGGCTTTTTTGTGCATTGTGTTTGTCATACTTTTAGATTTAGAGAGTGGAAAAAGACTTAACAGGACTGAGTAAAAGTGTGGGAAAACTGGTAATCAGTTTTTCAGATTATTTGCCTTTTAATTACGGCTCTCAAACTGAATTTTTTTCGATTGCGATTAATTGCTGAATTTTAATAGTTAATCACGACTCATCAGTCATTACTGGGGAGTCTTTCGGGGGGAGAGGGCAGGTCAGCAGTATATGCCACACAGAAGTGGAGTACATCATCTGAAAGCTGGAAACAAAGATTAATTTGAAATGCTGCAAGTCAAGTTTTTAGGTGTCAAGTGTTAAGGGTCTGAGAACATTATAATGGAAGTATACGATGGTCGTTCCCTTGCTCAATTATGTTTCATAACTTGTTGCAACAGTTTTTGGGGTGTGTATATACCATTTGTTTCACAGATTTCGTACAAAATTTAACCATTTATGACCACTTGGGAACAGATAGAAATTGTCAAACACCACATTAGGACACCCAGACCTCGAGGAACACCACAGAAAAATCTGTGCTGTGATGTGGTTTTAAAAAACTTGACATTTCTTTCTTTCGGCAGTTGCCTTCAAAGAAATTGTCTCTCTACAATGAAATTACCACTATGGTGGTTAACATCTCCACACATCAATAAAATGGGGCTCATTGAATACAGAAAGAGTCTTGGCTTTCCGGTCACACCAGAGTTATGCAATTCCAACACTGTTCAGGGACCTTGGTATGCAGAAATATTCAAATACACCTGTTTGAGAATAGGCAAAAATAACATTTATTCTGCATGGGAAAAAACTGCATGGTTTTTGCCCCAACCTGCATTTGATTAGCATAAAGTTGGCATGTTTATAGAGGGGAGACTTGTGGGTACCCATAGATCCCTTTGAAAATGGCCATGCCAGTTTTTCCCTCACCAAAATTTAGCCTAACTTTGGAGCGATATATACTGCCCTTCCCAACAGGCTAGCATGACATTGTTGGTACCAATGGAAGCCTTATGTTGTCTAGTTTTACATCATACCTTCATGTTAGCTTAAAAAATTAGTGCAGCCCTTTCAAAGACCATAATATTTGCTAAGATCACCAGCGATCCTGTGGGTGTCAGAGGGTTAACTTTCCCCATTCTGTCCATCCTAAACTGGTAGAGATCTGAGTTGGTGACCTTTTTTTAATGTAAGGATAAACATTAAAATGCAAATAAACAATAGTTTGTGCCCAAAACTGTACTGGACTAACAAAGTGGACATGTCTGTGAAGGGGAGACTCGTGGGTGCCCACAGAACCCATTTTCACTTGGATATTTGAGAGGGTGAGACCTCTGAAAATGGCCATGCTGTTTTTCCCTTGCCAATTTAGCTTAACTTTGGAGCGTCATTTAGACCCCTTCCTGAGAAGCTAGCATAACATGGTACCACTGGATTCCTTCAGTCTTCTAGTTTCATATGATACCTGTATCGCCACTCTACCTTTAAAACTCAGCCTTCTTTAGCCTCTGAAAGACAGGCGGCAGCGAAAATAGCAGCACGTGATTTTAAAAAAAGTTGTCAAGTTATGTTGGGACTTTAATCACATCACGATTAACGATGACAGCCCTACTTTTTATATATACACTTTATGAAGTGTTTACTACTAAACTGAATATCTGGTGCCATTCGTCATCACTGTCATAATAACCTTTATTTCTGTTGCAGGCGGTGGAGAAGGACCTGCCCTCGTACCTGCCTCCATAGCTGCAATACTACTGTCTCCTGTGTGTTTGTGTGACCCCTGACCTCTCACATGGACCTCATGGTGTTGGTGTGTGTGTGTCTGGACCAGTGACGGCCTGTCTGTAAACCCATCTTTGGGGAGGGCAGGCCTGATGACCCTCAGCGTGCAACTAACCCCCAGAACACACATGCCAGACCCTGAGACCATATGAAAGGACATTTGTTAGTTATACACAGTATCGTCCTTCACATCTTACTCAAACCTCAGCCATTCCTCTTTCCAGTACAAATACCTTCTAGTCCTTTCTGAAAGTTAAGTAACAAGTTAGTTTTCATGTGTCTGTGTCAGTTTTATGTACGGACATGAGATGCCATATATTTAACAGATTTCTGAAAAGCTACTGATGATATTATTTGCAGTTAACTTGACGAAGGGTCCATTATTGTATCTGTAACTCATGGATGCCATGTGATCAAATTGGAAAGGAAATGCTGTCTAGGACTTTTTGTCAATTTACATGTACTTAATAAAAAATATGAGCTATAATCACCTGCTGGCTTTGGGAATGGTCACTATATTATGTTTATTATTCAAATGGCGGATTGTTTTAGACCAGGTTTTATATTATAAAATGTTAAGCACTCAAAGGTCAGTGCGGAAGATTGAGTGGCATCAGGCGGTGAGGGTGCAGATTGCAACCAACTGAGTAACCCTTCCCTCACCTCTGTTTCCATGTTTACGAGGGCCTACAGTGGCCTTCACTTCAATGTAAAAATGCAAACGGCCCTTTCTGGAGTCAGTGGGTGTGTTCCGAATCACCTACTTTATATTTTTAGTAGGTACTGCTGCTGCCCTTGAGTACGTACTGTTGCATGCAGTATGCACACAAACGGGATGTACGACTTTCTCATAACATTAGGACCTAAACTTTGACCCTCTTACTCAAATATCAGTTACCATGGAGACAAAGAAAGAAAGCTGTTGACTAATGGTGCGTTTGTTTTGTTCTTGGTCGGAAGTGGGAATGACGTCACCTCCGAGTTGACAACAGTTTTTGCGTTCTAGTTGACAACGGTGGACAAGTCGGGGGAAAAAACATGGACGCCCGCAAGAAAGCCTTTGTTGCCCTTGCCCTTGCCTCGGAGTGTAGATAGCTTCAAAACCATCATGCACTTCAACTGATGAGGCTGACCTAATGTAAAACAAATAAGATAAAATTGCTATAAACAGTACTTTAGCAGAGAGTTTAGTCACTATGTATGTGACCGGCATCCATCTTGAATTCATAAGTCGGGGTTGATGAGGTTGCTCAGAGTTTCCGAGTTGGAAATCCCATCTCAGGGTGCATTCGAGTTTTAACTTCCGACTGGGAACTGGGAATTTCCGACCTCAGAGTACAAAACGAACGCACCATAAGCTCGCCAGAGATGGTGATCAACCCAGACAGCTCTGCTGTTTGTATTTTGCAATAAGTGATAACTGCATACATTGTAGATTCTAACATATTCACAATAGTAAAATTACAGAGGTTATACATTTCTGTCATTGTCATTTAAAACTTATACCCTTTTGTTGTAAACAAAATATTGCTATCATTACTATTTGACTGCTCATCAGTTACTTAAATGCACTGTCGTTGGTCATTGTGACTTCTGTCATCTGTTTGCAGCTCAGGTCAACGTGGTGAATTGTCCACTGCGCAGAGGAACAGCCAGAAAAGCATGTTGGCTTGCAAACTGCAAAATCAGACTGAATGTAGTAGAACATCCTGGTGTTTTTGGCACACTAAAGTTGACATACTGTGTATTGGAACATACTAAATCTTTTTGCAGCATACTATAAAGTATGGTAGTATGGGGATTACGTTTGGTTTGTCTGTCCTGGGCTACTGTAGAAACATGGTTGGCTGAGGTCCTACTGCCTATGTAGGTATGAAGGGCTCATTCTAAGCTAATAAAAACATAAACACAAGTATTGTGTTCGATTGCCCCCACACATTTTCCCCACAAATACATGCTAATGTTTTTAGCACAAGCCTATGGCATTTTACATTGTATAAATAAGCCTAGCGACAAAGGGAGATTTCCTCTACTCATATGAAGCCAGGATAAATACCTGAGAGATAAATCACACACAAGACTTGAAATGTTATTTTGTGGAGGCTTTATTGTCTTCAGGATTTATTGTCTCTTATCTGTGAAGCTTTGTTTACACTGAGGGAAATGGTTTTAGTATACAAAAATAGACCGGAGATCCCGTCGACGTGTAGTTACATGTCTGGGGAGGTGCACGTCGACATAGAGCCTACATAGATGCAGTGTCGATTCAGGAGAGAAGTATAAATTCTGCTTTACTCCAACAGCTTGTGGGACCATCACAAAAGGGCGGGGCTTAGCGAAAGGTCAATTCCAGCCCATGGTCCTTTGCTGCATGGCATCCCTTCTCTCTCTCCCCTTTTCACACTTGAACTGTCCTATCAAATGAAGGCGAAAGCCAAAAAATATATTTAAAAAAAACTGTGTGAACCCTGTATAACCCTTTAACTTTATCTAACTGCTACACTGTGGGAGAAACAAAAATGGATGGAAATATTGGACATGATAAAACAATTAAAATTCAACAATTTTTTTTAGTTCATTTTATAACTGTGGTAGTGAGAAATGTTTCGAGCAAGTTTTGTTTCTTTTTGAGGCGTCAATGTGACTCCATACATCACTGCCCCCATTAAACGCACAGCCTTATTAAATGTACAATTAAAATGTATAAAATAGCTTCTCCCCTCCAGTTGTATCACTTAAAACCAACATCAGTCCATATGACACCTCTGTAATGATGCTCCGGTCAGATGGTCACTCCTGTCAGCTTAGTAAGATGATGCTGTGGCGGCACGCGCATCAGCGTGAGTATGAGGATGATGACGCACAGTCGCGGCAGAGATGATCAACACCGCTGGCTCTGAACGTGTCGCTGCGTTTTCCCTCTATAACGCGACAGATATACATTAGTGGAGCTATGTAAATGTGTGTGATTGTAGCAGTGGATATTGTAGAGGGTGAAATGACAGGATTTCTGCAGCACACCGCCTCATCTGCGTCTCACTGAGGAAGGATACGGCTGCGCGTCGTCGTCAGGAACCGTCCGGGAGATGGACAGGAGGACTGCGGAAACCGGGGATGACAGGAGGACGAGTGAGGAAGCGGCCGCCGGCCCCTGTCTGCAGCTTGACCTGGGGGACACCGGTTCGTATGTCTTTCATTTTAGCCTTAGAGTCATTTGTTGTCTGTTCCAGAGTCAAATCATTTTGGTGGTCCTGTTGAAACCACCGGTAACAGCAGGTGCAATGATGGGAAGTTGGACACAAGTGGGAAGCATCTTACCATTGAATCATATCTGGATGTAGCTACACTGCCTTAAAACACCACACTACAGAGGAAAAAAATATTTTGCCACTAAAGCAGATAGGAAATTTGTCGTTAGAGGAACCTAAGCTGTGAGAATAAATAATAAATTGCTTGGTTAGATAACAGTGTCAAGATTCAAGGGCCCATAGTGTCACTGCAGGCTGGCACAAACACAAGGTGCACACTAGGGATGCGCACACATACTCCCACTGGACCTGATAAAGACCAGCTGCTGCTGCTGGATGAATGTTGGGACACACATGCAGATGTCATTTGTTGATACAGCATCATGATGTCATTTGGCTCCTCTTTCAGCCTCTATCTTCATAATTCTTCCCATCTCTCGCTTCCTCTTCCTCGCTAAATCTGAAGAGTGCTTTACATAATCTGACATGGAATTATAAACCACGCGCTAATCCCTTGTGGGTATCAATTTTAGGCATCGCTGTGGATACCGTGGCTGTGAATACATCACAACATGTGGGACAGGTTTATGATATTTATGTGCAAATGTTATTGAAGTGGAGCATATGTGAGCATCCGTTTAGCACGTCCAACAAGTTGTCTTTGGATGTGCACGCTCATGCGGTTACATCGGATGTTTGTGCACACATGATTATTAATAAAGCCACCAGATTATGCTCGTGTGCAGAGAGCCTCGGGGCATAGAAATCTCCTGTGTTTAGTGTCACATTAATGTACAGCAACAGGCCACCACTTTCTCAGCTGATAAAGGAGAGATCTAATCCTCTTTGCTATGACACACACACACACACACAGGCCTTAAGGCATACTTCCCTTAACATAAAAACAAAACGTCTCATTATGAGAATACCTAAATGAGTGTTTAGTAAATGTCTTTCAGCACCAGCACATTCAAAGCAACCTGTTGTAGAGGTAGCCTGTGTCTCATAGTGATGCTACAATGTGTTTGTCCTGTTTGTTGCTGGCAGCTCAGTGGCACATTATTCTGGCCTGACCCTAATCCCTCAGAGACTCTGTGTGTGCGCGTCTGCCCCGGGATACTCCTTCTCATTGTTCTGCCTGACAGGCTTTGATGTGGCGATAAGCTGCGGGTTACAGGTGTGGCCAGCCGCATGTGTCCTGTCACCGCATGACAGGGCCCACAGGGAAACAAGGAAATCAATGAAACTATGAGGATTCATTTATTTTTGTTCGGGTAGTTGCATGCTGTGGCCTAATTTGTTACTATGGTGTTATTTTCACACAGTTTGCCCATCCCAATTTGTCAACCCCATTGTGAAGTTTGTTCAGTACACCAGAAACTAATTAAATTTAGCACAGACGTTCATAGTGATGATGTTAGTGATCCTCCTGACTGTTCCTCTAGCGCCACAATGAGCTTTGCGTTTGTGGTTTTACAGCTCCAGTGTGTCAGATTTAGTTTGTTTAATTTGTTTTCATTAGAGTTTAACCCTATGGGCCCTAGGCGTTTTTGGGGTATTTTTACTGCCTTTACTTTTAAGCTCATATCACAGTCATTATAAAGGCCACATACACATGCTATATCTTGTTTTTTTCAGGACAATCTGGGCTAACCAGATTTGCCATCATTTCATGTCCTTCTATGTGCCTGTATTTTATATTAATTTTTATATCAATGAAAAAAAACAAATCCGTGTGCCTAAATTCGTACATTTTTACATGTATCTCACCATAGCAAGTTGGAAGAAGACATATTCTGCCATATATGAAGAGGGGAGACTCTCTGGAATCTGGCAATATAAGAACCATGATGCTGGGACATTGTGTCACTTCACAGCTGTCTAAAACATGCGGTTTGTGCCAGGCAGACATGATTGCCACTATTTTTTCATTATTGCAAGAAATTCCACTGACTCATTCACAAGTCAAAAATGTGTTTTATCTGAAAGAAACATGCAATATTTACATCTAAGATCATAGAAAATAGTCAGCCAAGTGCAATGAGATAATATTTGTTTTTCAGTTTCAGTTATATATTGGGGGGACATTTTGTGCATTGGGGGGGGGGGGGGGGGGCAAGTGTCCCCCTCAATGTATATGGTGACTACGGCCCTGTCATGCATGCATAATTAGGCTACAGTTGGCTGGGTGCGCAAAGGTGAAGTGGCTGGTCTTGTCATACAAAGTTTGATGGAGTGTCAACTGGACAATATGGAGATATTTGCATCTTGAAAGCTGGACTACAAATGTGGATAGACAGGGAGAAACACACGCAAGCCTAAGACGTGGTAAGATACGATATTCCTCACTATATGAAGTGACTGATAACAAGATCTACATAATGGATTGCAAAGAAATTCGTCAGGTTTTTATTTTGCATTTCTGTGCGAGGCTGCGTTCGCGAGTAATCCATCCAAGAGTAATGTGTGTGCAGAGCTGTATAAAAGCTCTGTTATACATAATTTTAGTGTAACTTTATCTTTTTTTTTTTTTTTTTCCGCTGTGAAAACATTGGACTACCGACAAGTGCTTGGTCTTGTTGGAAAGCTACAATTCCGCTGTTTCATGATATGCGTGGCTTCTCGCTATGACGCACGGGTGTGGAGAAAATCAATAGAGAACAGGTGTGAATTTGGAAGCACTATGCGTCGTTCGGGCCCATAGGGTTAATCACCTGAAACTAAGAACCATTTTGTTTTTATTACATTAGAATGAGCTGTTTATATCTACACACAGAGTGGGCCCTCTTCCCCAGAGCAATGTTTTTCTACAGTAGCCCAGAGCGGACAAATACTGTCTCCAGACAGGGCCATTCAAATTTTCGTAACATCCACAACAGTTTATTCTACATGCTTGGCACACAGGAGAGGTTTCAGTGGGTTGCAATCTACAACCTCACCACTAGATGCCACTAAATCCTAGACAATACACCCTTAAATGAAATTTGGTAAATATATTCATGTCCCCCTTAACTTTTCATTTAGCACCATCATAAGGTCAAAATTTTGATTTGTCCAGTATTTTTGTTTTATGACCAAATGCCCTGCAAAACTAATTTCTACATTTCCATCAGCCTTTGGTGCTAATTATGCTAGCATGCTAACATGCTACACTAGAATGGTGAACATGCTAAACACTGTAGTGTAGCATGTTAGCATTGTAATTGTCACTGCGAGCATTTCTGCATGCTGATGTTAGCATGTAGCTGAAAGCGTTGCTGGGCCTCTTCCTAACATATGGGGAGTGAGTGAACTCTCGTGGATGGAGTTTGATAAGGTATCCAGATGTAGTAGGCCTTTGAGTGGCAAAAACATTCAGGGAGTCTATCTGGCCCAGAGCGAGTGTGAGCAAGGTTTGCTGTTGCTCTGAAAATAGGTTTGATGTGTGCAAAGCTTTGCCAAAGTAAAGCCAGGGTGAGTAGTTTTTCAACCAAGCAACACGTCGCTAACCCTGCTTGCTGACACAAGGAGTGGGTTAGGACGTCTTCATTGGGAAACACTGACACAATGTGATGTTCGCTCATTCATTTGCACCAACGAGCAAGCATCAGATTGACGTAATACACCACTGTTACGCTGCATGCAAACGAGCAAGGAAGCAAGCAAACATCAGACTGACATAGCGAGCAAGTGAACTCTGGTAGATGGAGTGCGACTTCAGCAAGTCTTGCTGTTGCTCTGAAAATAGGTAAATGGACTTGCAGTTGTATAGCACCTTTATAGTTGTTCGACCACTGAAAGCCACTTGCTGTTTCGTTATTTTAACCATTCAACACACTCACACAATTTGGGGTTCAGTATCTTCCCCAGGCATACTGTAACATGTGAACTGGAGGAACCAGGGATTGTACCGCTAACCTTCCAAGTAGTGGACAACTCACTCTACCTCCTGAGCCACAGTTTGAAGGCGTGTGAAGCTTTGCCAAAGTAACGCCAGGGTGAGCAGTTTTACAATCAAGCGACACATTGCTTAGCCTGTTCACTGACATACAGAGCAGGTTAGGACACCTTCATTGAGGAACACCAAAACAATATGATGTCCGCTCGCTTGTTTGCGTCTTGTCAAGCGAACAAACATCAGATTGAGGTATTAGACCTCCTTCTAACAATCAGGGAGTGAGCGAACGTCAGGTTGTTGTAACCTTTTCCATGCATCAGCGAACAAGCTAAGACACTCACCCTGGCTCTACTTTGGCAAAGCTTTGCACACCTCCAACCTATTTTCAGAGCAACAGCAAGACATTGTTTCAGCTCACTCTGTGCCCGTCTGATACGTCCCTTGAATGTTGTTGCCGCTTGTAGTATCTGGACACTTTATCGTGCGTCATTCAACAGACTTCGCACTCGCTGTATGTTATGTTATGACTTGTGTACCTGCAGACTCTCAGTCTTGTCATTGCCATTGCAAAGCAGTTAGAGCCAGAGTAGTGGCACATGTGTACAAGGTTCCAGAAGACCATACCTTACTGTTGTCAGGATTTTTAATCATATATGCTGCATATTTTTTATTAATTTCAATGGATTTTGTTTGCATGAACTGACCCACCAATGGCATCTCGTTATGTTGTTTATAAACTGTTGTTGTGCTCTGTTGTGCCTCAGTGTTAACAAACTCTGCCGCAGCGAGTGCTGTACTTTAACATGGCTTAAAGATTCATTATCCCTGCTCTGTCAGCTGTACTTCCCTAATCTTCACCCTCACACGACCTGAAATTTAGCAAGATGGTGTAAACCATGTAGTCTGCAGCACTGTGACCTGCTGTGAACTCTTTTTTTTTTTTTAACCATTCTCATCTGTCATTCCTGCTGTGTCTTCTTCTTTTGTAAACAGACACAAACATACACTGTCTGGTCGCGTCCTTCATGTCACTGGGAAAGATTCTTCTTAATCCTCATGTGTGATGGGCTGGTGACGTGATCTGGAGACCTTAGCCAATGACAGCACTCAGATTAGGGAGGAAGTCAATCCAATAGAGTTTTTACCTTCTCGGGACAAATCTCACTGATCCAGGAATAGTAAACACTGGCTGCGCTTTGCTGTGGGTTGACTGCTGGATGGTGAGGTTTTGATTTAGCCAGGGATTTCGCTGCATGTCTTTCTGGATTACCAAGCAGTTGGTAACTTGTAGGTACTGAACTCCTCTGCCGGTAAGTCGACCACCAATTTATTTAGAACAAGGCTGATGAAGTTATATCTGTATGAAAGCTGCTATCATAGGGAATGTGTCTACAGCTTCTATGTTTGTCTTGACGCTGGAGGGTAGATTGGCTAACTTGGTTTATAAATGTAACGTTGATAAATAAAATGACAATGTATGCCCTGATAAAAGGTAGAGCTGAGTGTGCTGAATGTCACGTTGTCCTTGTGATGGCTACGATCACCAAACCTTGTGTTAGTCTGATGCCAAAGTTTGCATTCCCTGTTAAATCATTAATTGCTAAATCATGCTAAATAATGTAACGATGTGGACATTTCTCAGCCTAACTCTCCTGCACCTTCTCTGTCTCTGTCCACAGATTCAGCCAGGAAGGCTCAGATAACAGAGGTGAGAGGCCACTTCACACTATACACCTGTCTGTCTCACCTGTCCCTGTTGGTTTCTTCTTCTCTTACCCTTCTTTCATCTGCACTGGTTTGCTGCATGTTAAATTCCATGTCACCTCTGATGAGTCAATATACTATGTAGTACCAAAATCACACATACATTTACCTTGTCTCTCCTTGTGGCAGATGCCGTCCCCATTTGGAGCAACCCATGAGAAAAAGATTGGCCACAGGAGGATCGATGCCTCTGGACAGACGACATACAAGAAGGTAGGCTTCTCCTCTTCATCTTTTGCCGTAAAGGGAAACTTTGGTATTTATCAGCCTGGATCCTGTTTTACCATGTTTTTGTGTCAAAGTAGCTAACGGAGACGATTTTTGAAAGTGGTTCACTGCTAAGGGACACCACTGTAGCTGCATCAGTAAAACAGGCTGCAATGTAATCCTTACGTGCATCTGTGCACCATCGATTAGCCTCCACTTTAAGTGCTTGTTTTTGCCTCTGACCAACACATTCTCACTCCGACCTCGTCACATATCGACATTTGGTCATGGACTTTCCACGTCCAGATACGATGTGAAAGGTACCCTGGGTGCGTTGGTTGTTGACGTTCTGGGACACCGTGTCAAGTTCTGCCTGTTAATGCATTGTCTTCTTTCAAAATACACTTCTGTTTTCACAGGAAATTTAACGTTTACATACAGTCTCTTTCAAAATAAAAACACTACATCAGTACAACGATGCAAATTGACATTTTTTTTCCTTTAACAACAAAAGCACATGGTTGGGTTTAGGAAAAAAGAACAGGGCTTGGCTTTAGAATCTGCTATCGTTAAACTATAACGGCACCCGACGGCATATCGTGCCGACATTAAAGGACAGCTTTTTTTTTGTCTGTGTCTGACGCTGCAAGTCACTGCCCAAGCACCAGATTTCGGCGACTTCAGAGTTAAACCAGGCCCTGACAGGTTCAGATTGTTATTAGAAGTGTTTGACAACATGACAGAAAGGACCCTACACTGAAATTAAAAGTTTTTCCGTACCTTTAACTGGTCTGTTTGTTATTGTGACCAAGAAGTCTCGTTCTGAAATCTCGCGAGATGTGACGTGTTGCAGAAAAAAAGCAGTGTAAACTTAAGTGAGTGCTGAGAGGAGTGTGTTGTGTTGGAGCACAGAAAGTCTATCTTAGTATTATCTAAAAAAAAAAAAAAATGTTATGGCTGAATATTTTGCTGATTTCGACAATGTAGAAAAGTCTGCAACATTTCAGAGCGAGACCTCTCTTTGAACGAAATTTGGTTAAGAAAAATGTTTCTTTCTCTATGGGGTCCTTTACATAATGTTGTCAAATACTTAGAATAACAACCTGTGGCTCAACTGGAGGGAAATCCAGACACTCCAAAATGTATGACATGAGGAAGGAAATATTAAAAAGCCTTTATTGTAGTGGTTAAATCGTCAAAAGAGCCAACTTATTTCGACCACTGCAGGTCTTTGTCAGGGCTTTCAAAACATACAACACAGTTATGGCCCCACCTATATGGTAGCAGGAACCAATCAGAGGCCATTACATGACCCATACAATGGCATGGGAGGTAAAACAAAAATGACAAAATAACAACTTAATAAAAACACAGAGTGACATGAGACACGACTGCCTGTAGAGATGACAGTGCAGCCTGTTTCGCTGCTGCGACTGCATCAGTATGTCTTGTTTGTAGGTTTGATTGGCGTCACGATCTCATCAACCATGTTCCACCCACACCTCACTCTGTTGTTCTCTTCTCTTTTCTCTGCCTCCAGACCACCTCCTCTGCCTTGCAAGGGGCCATCCAGCTGGGTATTGGATACACTGTTGGCAACCTCAGCTCCAAGCCTGAGAGAGATGTGCTGATGCAGGACTTCTATGTGGTGGAGAGCATCTTTTTCCCAAGGTGCGTTTGTACATGCGGAGGTGTGTTTGTGTGCATGTCTGTGGTTAATATCTCACATAATCTTTGTTCATCTTTGACTCTTCCTGTTGGTCCCTTCCTGCTCCGTACAGTGAAGGCAGTAACCTCACTCCGGCCCACCACTTCCCAGACTTTCGGTTTAAAACCTACGCCCCTGTGGCCTTCCGCTACTTCCGAGAGCTGTTTGGGATCCGACCAGATGACTACCTGGTGAGATATTTATTTTATCTGATGACTGGTGTTGCATTCACAGGTGAAGTGAACATTTACACATGATGAATTTGCTGCAGAACGCCTGTCTAATGCTCATATAACTGAACTTGTCAGCACCTGCCAGTCCATGATATTAATTATATCGTTGGAGTAGAGCCACACTGAGGCAACTATTATATATTTCCAACAATTACAATCCCCTTTCCATCACCACAAAAAGAAAGCTCTACTAATATTTAAATATTTTATATTGAACATTACATACTTAAATACTGTTATATTACATTTGTGATGTATATTGGAGTGAAAAACACTGGGTAATTCATTATTGAAAGTAGCAAAGCCATAATGAAAACAGCATTAATAGCTGACTAAATATAGATTTATATGTGAAGTCTCCTGTGAAAGCGTTCAATTGATAAGTGGAGTTATCAAAGACAACATGCCCCCTGCTCCATCAGACCTCCACCGCTCTGAGGATTAATATTTAACAGCAACACACATAAAAAGAAATCTGTGTCTACAGTGAACAGAAAACTTGCACATGGTGAGGGTGCATGCATACAGTATATACACACACACAGACATGCTGTGATCTCAGCAACACGTTTAAGCTCACGTTCTACCTGTGCCAGAGGAAGATTAGCGGACTAAAGCTGTCTTTTTTAAACTCTGAGTAGTGGCAGCAGACAGAGAGTAGTTTGTGTCTGCATGTGTTTGTGTTGGTGGCGGAGGGGTGGAGCACCAGTATAATTGCATTGTGTTGACTAAGCCTCGGGAAATTAAATTACTTTGTTGGACAAATTAACTCGGAGCACTTCCTCTTACTTTCCAACTTAAGTCTCCAGATTCTAACCAACTTCATTAAAACTGATTTAATTATTTACAAAGTCTTAATGGCCCCACGTCCCTGGAAAACATTGAGCTGCTACATATGCAGTTTAATATGGTTTGCCCCATTTTGGTATTCAGCACCAGCAAGAAGTGGATAAAAAAATATTATTTCCACAATGTATTCATTGATTTAAAGGGACACGTTGCCAATTTTTAACCAGCTTTGTATCCTTACAATGTGGGTAGTGTGTGTAAATAAACTGTGGTAAACTTCCCTCCATCTTACCAGCACCTGAAGGCTGTTGTTCAAACTACAGATCGTAATTCCTAACAAGGACAACAAGAGTGTAGAGGCAGATTGAGACAGAGAGCCACCAGTATAAGTAGGCAATGCTGATCAAATCTAAACTAAAATTATGTTACTACATTGCCTATTTCCCAACTAAAATGCCTTTAGAAACACATTTTAGTGCACTGTTTAGCTGTATTACAAGAGTTTATGAACAGGAAGTGGGCACCATACTGTTTCCTGCACTGTGTAAACTGTGATCAAATGGTAAATCTAGGCAGTGCTGATGAAATATGAATCAAGATTGTGTTCCTGCGTCACCCGTTTCTCACCTTAAATGTTTTCAAAAACATATTTTAGCTCACTGTTCAACTTTAATACAAGATCATTTGTTCACAGCCGGCCACCATATTGTTTCCAGACAGGAAACTCACATTATGTCATCCACCAGCAGGAGCGTTTATTGGTCTGTTGTGGTGCAGTGCATTTTGGTAGTTGTAGGTTTTTTACCTCTTGAGTAAAAGCAAATACCGCTGCCCTTTTAGTCTTTGTTACACCCACTACAGGTAGCATAAGAAATGACAGGAAATGAGGTGATAAGTTTGACATACAATCTATATTCTCCCACCTCACCCTTCTCAGGATTGGCCCCCCAGCTATCACTTACAAGGCAGAGTTTAAGTTCCAGTGTCACACAGCAAAGAATGCGTCTCGCACTCAAAGTGCTAACACATTTCCAAAGTTTGCAAAGTGACCACAGCACACCTGAAGCCTGCCCTGATTGTCTGACTGGGTTTGACCCGAGTGAGTCGGTAATTAGTGGGGGAAGCAGGCAGATAAAAAACCGAAACAAACAAAAATCAAAGAAAGAATACTAGTCCACCCCAAAGGCAACACCCACATCTTTGTGCCTGTTACCGGCTCGTGTGCCATCGTGGACTAGTCAAAGAAAAAGACCAAACCAAACAACGTAAACGGTCCCACAGCAAAAGCAGCTAATGATGCTCTGGTACGTCCATCTAATTTCCTACCGACACACAGCAGTGAAGCAGGTCATTTTTTCTGCATTTTACTGTCCCAGTCTTCCCAACACACCAGCATAGGGTGAGATGTGCACCTGTCTTACACCACCAGCCTAAACCAACATCACAGCCTTCGTTTCACCTGCCACATCTGTATTCTCTGGTCACGTAGCACCAGTTTGAAAAGTCTTTGCATATGTTTAATGCGTAAACAAACCCAGTTTAGTGGAAAGACCATCTTTCCAGGAGTAAAATACTTATTTAATGTTTATTTTTGTACAGGGTCAAGTATGTAGCATAAACTGATGCCACACATCACAGCTAATTTGCTGGTCCCCAGATGGGCCTTTGAAATACATAAAACTTACCAGCAAATATACAACAGACAGTACAAAACACAAACTCAGCCATAAATATGTACATTGAGAACACAAAGAAAATACAGACAAACAATACAAGACAGCAGGCACCATAAAAACAGGAGGCATCTGTAAAGGGAGTAACTTCACTGTAGATACTAATACTGCACTAAGGTGTTAACAGCTGACACTTAGCTTACACTCCTCTAGATGTGTAATTCTTCTCACCCACACCCATAATGCCTTTTTGCACACGTGCACTTCAACACAAAGTTCCCTCTTTGCTGCTGGTGAGCGATGCCATGTGAGTGGGTGGATGTATTAGTCTTCTGGTTGGCTGTTTGGAAGCTGTGTTGGATGAACAGAGCTGTGGAGCCCTGCAGTGCACATGAAGTGTTAAAGTTAGGATGAAATTACAAACTGTGGTGAAACAAACATCTCACATATAATGTCCGTTTGAAAAATCTTTGGACCAGATGGACAGAGGGTTTCTTTGTATTTTAAAGTGGTCTTATCAGAGACTGTGGATCTGATTGTCAGACTTGAGGATTGTATCTTTATTTGTTCCTCTGTGTCTGTGCCCTGTGTAGTATTCTCTATGTAACGAGCCACTGATCGAGTTGACGAATCCAGGAGCTAGTGGGTCCATATTCTACGTCACCCGCGATGACGAGTTCATCATCAAAACTGTTCAGCACAAAGAGGCGGAGTTTCTACAGAAACTTCTTCCTGGATACTACATGGTAAGTCAAGCTGAGCTTCTCCCTTGTCAGAATCAATTCAATCGACACGTTCTCACTCCCAGTTCACCGAATACTGAAGCTTGGCATAGCGGCCCTGCACATCATGTCGGTTTTGGATGTTCAGGGACGACATGTCAATTCACACTCTTTACTTGCACTGTCTCTTTTCAAAGTAAACTTTCATTATCACAGGAAATGTACAGTTTCTGCACATTAAATGAATACAGTTTTTCAAAATAAACTTAGAATGTAAGTTTTCCCATTTTGTTTTTAGGTTTACTTCCTTAGGTAACAAAAGGTTAGGTTTAGAAAAAAAAACAAAGTGGTTTTGCTTAAAATAAGTACATTTGTTACTAGCGTAATAATACTTCATGTCATTAGCATAGCACGCTACACATACTAGCACACTACGTTGTTATAAAAATAACTCCCATTGTATGCAGATTTTCCTGCTCTTTCTTCTACAGTAGTTCCCCGAAATGTCAAGAATGCTGCCGCCCAGTGTGTCTCATACTGCGTCGCTGTCTGACACTGAGGGCCACTAACCAAATGTTGGCATTTGACGAGTTGGAAGTGAGACCGGGTTGATTAAATAGCCATTTTCAAATTGTATGTAGTCATTGTTATTATCAATGATATGTTATTAGGATATTGCATACTGTTTGTGTGTGCAATTCAGTGTGCAGCATAGACAGATTTGTTTATGAAACAATAGACATACTGAAACTTTATAATTATCTTGGGGAGGAAAATCTGAGAGGAGTTGGAAACTTGAAACCTTGCAATAGGTTTTGTAATGGTGAATCTGTTCAGAGATTTGGATGTGAGTGCATGCTTGAGAGCAACACAGCTCCTGAAACTTCTAGTCATCTTAATCCTCTTTATCCTGCCTGGTGTTGGCCCCGATCAGCGGTGACGCCAGTAGGTGACTTTGTAATAGATCTGAACTGAGGGCTTGTCCCTGACTGAGACCCAGGCTAAGTACTCCCTAACAGGTTAAGCATGCAAACAGTAGAGACACCTATGGATTGGTCACGCTGTCTAACAGGTGCATGGGGCAGAAACACATGAAACTACATGCCTTATTAGCAAAGAATGTACCATATTACTTCAATTCACACTGTGTCTTTCCCTTTCTCTGCTGCATGAACCCTTTCTCTCCAGAACTTGAACCAGAACCCCCGAACTTTGCTGCCAAAGTTTTTTGGCCTCTACTGCGTCCAGTGCGGGGGCAAGAACATCAGACTTATTGTGATGAACAATATTTTACCACGCTCTGTACGCATGCACCTCAAGTTTGATCTGAAGGGCTCCACATACAAGAGGCGAGCGTCGAAGAAGGAAAGAGAGAAGTCCAAACCCACCTTTAAAGACCTGGACTTTCTGAGTGACATCCCTGAAGGCCTCACGCTGGACCAGGACACGTACAGCGCTCTGGTCAAAACTCTGCAGAGAGACTGTCTGGTGAGAAAGAGAAGAGGGAAGGACGGATGAACAATATTGTGTAAAATTAGATTAACTGGGCATTTTATTTCATTTTAAAAAGCAGCACAGCCAACCCTACATTAAGTATTTAACTGTTTGCTCAGTATTTGAGGAATAGAGGAAGAGAAGGGAGAGAAAGTGGCTTATGTATTTTTAATGCATGTTTTAATTTATGCCATGCCGCAGGCTGTGGAATCAACCATACATAAAAAAATGTAAATTTCCCCAGAAGCTTGGAGAATATTATAATATATCATTTCAAAATATTATGTATGTGTTTCACGTCAGGTTCTGGAAAGTTTTAAGATCATGGACTACAGTTTGCTGCTGGGGATCCACAACAAGACCCAAGCACAGCGAGAGCATCAGTCTCAGGGCTCACCTGCAGGAGGAGGTGGGGATGAAAAGAAGCGCGCAGCTC
Organism: Epinephelus lanceolatus; assembly: GCF_041903045.1. NCBI lineage: Eukaryota > Metazoa > Chordata > Actinopteri > Perciformes > Serranidae > Epinephelus > Epinephelus lanceolatus. Next base: position 30,601,802 of record NC_135745.1, on the reverse strand, counting down.
AGAGATCCTTGTACTCCACTGCAATGGAGTCTATACAGGGAGGCTCCACATGCAGGGACACACTGGACCATGATGACACGTAAGTCACTTTTTTATTATGTTTGCCCTTGTCTTCTCGTCACATTTACAAATGATGGTAATACTCTCCTATCTGTCTCCAGTATGGGTGGTATTCCAGCTGTGGGTAGTAAAGGAGAGCGCCTCCTGCTGTTCATTGGGATCATCGACATCCTGCAGTCCTACAGGTAGGCGACAGATGAATTCAGAAGTTAAAGGTGATATTTACTATCAGTTAAGTAATACAGTAAAGGTATACTGTGCAGGATTTCCCTATAAAACAATGTATGGACTCATACAGAAGTAATCCCTCTCAATGATCCCTTATGAACCACTAGAAGTTTGTCACAGTGTATTTTTCCGCAGAAACTCCACCCTCTGCCTGTATATTCATATTTTCTTTTTTTTTTTCTGTGTTTGAGACGTTTCTTGGCGTGTACCCTGACAGTGCTCAGGTGGTAGGGACCAGGTGCCAGAGGCATCCAAGCGACGCAGCACAGAAAAAAACAAGTATAGCGAGGCGAAACACTAAACAAGAGTGAATCTGGAGTTGGCTTTTACTTTCACTTTTGCTGGCGAGCGTGTTTACAAACAGTAACTGACAATCCTGCATAGTATGCCTTTAACTTTAAAGGAGCTCAGTCAGGAAAACATTAGTCAAAGACAACTTTATGTCCATTTGCAGTATTATAATTGACAGTATGGCTCTGTTGGGGGCCTCTCTGCCTTTCCTAGGCCTATGTAGAAAGCCTAAGGTGGAGAGAGTGCACCTCTCTGCCCTTCCACGTGCACACGAGGAAGGCCTGAGGCAGAGAGAGCACACCACTCTGCCCTTCCACACCCATGTGAAAGCTTTAAGCCAGATAGCACACACCCCTCTCCCCTTCCATGCGCCTACATGGAAAGCCTAAGGCAGAGAGAGCACACCTCTCTGCCCTTCCACGTGCAAACAAGGACAAACAGAAATGACATTGATAAGTCAGACACATCATGAAAAGGAGGAGCTGAGGTGGAGGCAGGTTGCAAAGCAGCTTGCAGAGGAAGCAGCAACAGTAGGCAGGCCAGAGCAGTTTAAATAGGGCGCCCTGAATGAGATCCACCAATTGGTTGCATAGAAAGGAATCATGTGATCTATCAGCTGACTCCCTTCCATCAATCAGCTGCTCCATCAGTTGATTAGGCTGTTTGAGATCAGCTGATGTAGCTGGGATGTGAGCTCAGCTCAACATTGTGTCCTGCCTGAACTAACGCCTTGCTCAATTTGTATATGACATTCAGAGCGTATCTATGATTCATTTTCTGCACAAGGCTCTCAACATGGAGGTGGCTGCACTGTTAGCAGCGAATGGTGCTAACAGCGTGAACAGTGCTAACAACGACAACAGTGCTGACAGAGCTAATGGTGTTAAACTAAGGTGGAACTGCAGGGTGGGCACGGCACTTTCATAACGTTATCTACCTGTAACAGCTGTATGAGTGCAGTGCAAAGCTGCAGTGATCAGCTAGCTAGTGGGATACACACTTAGAGACTCCAATGCACTAACATACATGGGCAGCCAGACCATCCACCACAACTAAGAAGAGAGAAGCTCAGATTACAACACACACAGAGGGTGTGTGACCTTATTCCCTGCTCAGGACACCATTACTCCCCTACATCTGTACACACAGTAGCAAATACTTGTTTCTTGCTATATTAATGCTCTGAATGTCATATATGGGACCTTTAATGATACACTTAATATCAACATTCACAATTACAAAAAAACAGCTGCAATCAGTTGGCTCAGCCTAAGAATTGTATTTAAATGATGTGCTGCTGGACCAGATTTCCTAGGAAATTTACTCGGTTGCTTTAGAAATCAAAATTTTAAATAATGCTTCTGTTCTCCGAGCAGAAACCGAGCTTTCAGATGTCTTCCAAGTTGTAATATCCTCCTTACCTCACTAAGCATCAGGATTTATGAGAAGTTTAAAGTGACGCACAAACCGCTAATGCCTGGTCAATTATATTTTTATGGTAATTATCCAAAGTTGATTTAATAATGATATACTGGTGTTTGAAGTGCTCTACATTTCACCCTAAACCTCTACTGCCGTCTTAGTCTGATGTGCGGTGTAAGGTTACACTTGTCACTTCAGTCTGCCTTTCATCATACACTTCAGGACACATTAAATGACAAGGATTTTTCTCTGGCTTCAAAGTCAGGAATTGATTAAGCTCAGACTGACAGTAATCCAGGCATTATGTGTCTGCAGGGAATATTAAAGATGGAGAGAGATCACTGAGAAAAAGCAATCCCAGGCTTGTCGTACTGTTTTTAATGAAATACTAATGGAGGAGTAAATGTTACTGTCAGGACAAGTGTGAACGTAAGAAATGTGTGTTTTGTCCAGAGTAAAATCCAGTCTTTGAAAAGAGATCCTGAAATGCACATCAACAATGTAAGTGGGACTATAGCCTCTGATTCAGAGTTGCCAGGTAACCAAAGCAGGTCACAGAATGAGCGGAAATAAATAATTCAATTGTCTTGTCTGACAGGATGATCAAGAAACTGGAGCACTCTTGGAAGTCCCTCATCCATGATGGGGTGAGTAGCTTTCACATAACTCTTATGTAATATAATGCGATCATCTGTTTCCAGGCAAAACAACCCTCACAAAAATGTATTCTTGGCTTGTCACTATGTTGGTCTTTTGTTTAACGGGTTAGACACCTTCACTGGTTTTATATATGAAAGGTGCAACATCATTAAAGGGATAGTCCACAACAAAATCAAAAATACATATTTTTTCTCTTGCTTTTTATCAATCTAGATTGTTTTGATGTGAGTTGCCGAGTGTTGGAGATATCAGCTGTAGAGATGTCTGCCTTCTCTCCAGTATAATAAAAGAAGATGGCACTCAGCTTTTGGTGCTCAAAGCACCAAAAAAATACATTTGAAAAACTCAGTAGCAATGTCTCTTTCCAGAAATCATGACCCGGGTCGCTCAAGGTAATCCACAGACCTTGTTGTGGACAGACAGACAGACAGACAAATGGTTAGGGTTAGGTAGGAGCAGTAAGTTATATAACCAGTAAATGAGAGAACATCTTATTAAAACAAGTGGAGAGAGAAGCAGGGGGTCAGCAGCCGAGCCGTGCCCCCCCAGAAAGCTTTTCTCTCTACCGAATTAACCCCACTAATTGTATCACAAGGCAGAAGGAAGTGTGCATCTACTCATGGACAAGAGACTCTGACAACATAAGGTGTAATCATCAATGCTTTCCCCCTCTGCTGAGCTGTAACGTTAGCTAACTCAGTGGTGCTAGGTGAGTTAGCAGTACATGCACACTTCCTTTTGCGTGGTGATACAGTTGCGGGTGTAGTTCAGTAGAAGAAAAACACTTCCTATATGACTACTCATCAAAAAGTCTGTGGATTATCTTGAGTAACCAGGTCATGATTTCTAGAAAGAGACTCTGCTGTTGAGTTTTTCAAATGTATTTCTTATTTATTTTATTTTTTTGGACTTCGAGCACCACAAACTGAGTGCCATCTAGTTCCATTATATTTGAGAGAAAGTAGACGTCTCTATGTACGATATCTCCAACACTCGTCAGCTCACACCAAAACAATCTCGACTGGTGAAAGGCACTAGATGTCAGAGGAAAAATACGTATGTTTTATATTGGGGTGAACTGTCCCTTTAAAATTGCCCTGACTCTGTTTCCTTTCACTGTCCCACAGGACACAGTGTCCGTCCACAGACCTGGTTTCTATGCCGAGAGGTTCTTCAAATTCTGTAGCACCACCGTCTTCAAGAAGAGCAGCTGTGAGTTTACAGATGAGCCATTCACTCCTGTTACGTTTGATGACAACTGTACTAAGAGTACATGTAAACTATCACCTGCTTTCACAGCATTGCGTTCGTCACCGTCTAAGAGAGGGCGAGGGGCTCTCTCCATGTCCAAGTCCAGTGCTGGGACGGATTCAGGTGGGCAGCGTCCCTCACTGACTGATGAGAGGCAGGAAAACCTGGACAACCTGGAGAACCTACGAGGAGCTCGCAGCTTCCCCATGCTGGAGGACAATGGTAGTTCACTTCTTGTATACTCAAATAGTCCACAATGACATACACTGTTAACATGTTACACACAGGGCTCATTAAATGTTGTTGCTTCTCATTACAAGTGAAAATGGGATGTTAATACACCTAAACCCAGTGGTATGAGATTACATGGTCATGTTGGACTGCCCTCATCAGAACTAGTGAGGAAACGCCTGGGCAACATACTGATGCTGCTGCAATAAAAAAGTAGAAAATAAAGAGTGAACCGGTGAGCGCTGGTTTTCCCTTGTTACACTGTGCCTCTCTGAACTTGGCACGCTATTAGCTTCAATTGTCTGCAGCCGAGAGCTCCATTTCTCTTTAAATGAAATGAAGTGAGCCTTTATTGATCCCTGTGGAGAAATAGAGGTGCAGCAGCAGCACAGCAGCAACAGAATCAAAGTAAAAGTAAAACTGCAGCAAACCAAGACCAGATATTCAGAGATACTTAGAAGATGTTAGGTGTTGGAGTATTTACTGCCTATATAAAAATCACAAGTGCAGAATGTGACCATATGAGGTCAAGTCATGCAAGCAATCTGAACCTTTTGAATGTCCACAACTTAATGTAAAGGTCTCTGATCACTAGTGCAGTGATTGCGCCTTTTACTAGGGATGTTCCGATCCAGCTTTTTCACTTCTGATCTGATACCGATATTACAGCCTTGAGTTTTGGCCGATACGGATCCGATCCAAGCGCGTATTATACATATTCACTTATTTTGTTGTCAGTCATGTTAGAAAAGGTTTGATCAAGCGATATTACTCTAACAAGAACAACTACTTTATCGGGTTAGTTAGAATGATCCACAACAGTTGGTATGAGAAACTGACCTGTTTATTGTTAACAGGGTTAAATAAAGAAACTTTGAACTTGAACATTAACATTAAATAATAAATATAGCTGGTTTGCTTTGGCTGCTTTGGCCCCTTAATAAATAGAAAATAAATCAACACAAGAAATCTTTAAAATGTCTAACATTGAAAATAAAATAGCAGCAAGACTCTACACACTTGTGCTTTGGCCCCCTAACAAATAAAAAAATAGATTAACACCACAAGACATTGTTGACATTTAACAAACAATGCAGCGTTTCCTTCTCAAGTATTTTAGTAGTGTCAGTGCCAGCCTGGTGCTGCTGTTTCCTGTGTGTCTGCATGCTGGCCTGGTGGATTGATAGTAAGAGCTGGAGCGGATCACTGGAATGGACTGCTTGAATTGCGGCGCGCTGGGCTGGCCGGAAAACCTGGATCGGACTCTATGAAAAACTGGATCGGAGTTCTTGGATCGGCATTTTTCCATGCAGTCCGATCCGATGCCGATGCACGTTTTTTGCTAATATCGGCGGCCGATACCAATCCGAATATCGTATCGGGACATCCCTACCTTTTACCATAAAACAAAACAAGGACAAAAATTTCCATGATAACTATTTTCAAAGATATCTTGAGGTGAGAGCTCAAGGGACCCTTTGGAAATCGCCAGTTTTTCCCTTGCAGAAATTCAGCCTAACTTTGGAGCATTATTCGTTCCCTTTCCCAACAAGCTAGTATGACATGGTTGGTACCAGTGGATGCCTTAGTTTGTCTAGGTTCACAAGTTAACAATATCTTTGTGGTATCTTAAAAAAAATAGCATCCCACAGCTTCATAAAGACAACAGTTCCAGCCTCCAGTTAATAACACAGTGACAATCAGATGGCATTTTGCTTGAATGAAAGGCTTGAAGAACACTGTGGTACAAACACACATTCCAGTCTTTATATATTATTTATGTAATCTTTTTTTAAGTAATTAAATTCTGTTTTTGTAGTATGTTTTCATCTCTTGCATCTATTTCATGTCTATTTTTACACCTCTTTGTTAATGATGTATCTCAGGGAGAGAGCCACCCTGCACTCCTCCCTCCTTTGAAGATGCTACCACCGCTTCTATCGCCACCACGCTCTCCTCCAACAACTCCTTACCCACCACCCCCTTCGATACACCAGAGCACCCACGCTACAGGAGGCAAATGCTCTCCCCGAGCGTGGCCAGGTGGGAATAATTACATGAATATGCAATGATGTATCTTTAATGATGATATTCAGTGAAAACAATGTGCTGCGTGTGTGTGCTGTCCTTCCTCACTTATATCACACCATGTACCACTGTGTGCTTTCAGGGCGCAGAGGGAGGTGGTGGAGGTTCATGGGGAGAAACAGGACACCATTACAGTGGAGGTGGAGCTCAGGTACACGTATATACAGCTATATAATACTAGTACAATGTCTACAGCTACCTGTGTAACAGTATATTAACAGTGTTCTTTGTCTTCATGCAGTAAAATCCCAAAAAGCACGGAGCTCACACAGATGACAGAGATGACCTCTCCCAGCCATCTGTCACCTGTACGCCCGCCCCGTGCCATCGCCTCACCCACCCATATTAGTCCATCCTCTGCATATTCCTCCTCCACTCTTCCTCCTTCCTTTGTTCCTCCCTCCTCTGCAGCTCAATCAGCTGCCCAGTCATCCTCCACACTTACTTCATCCATCCGTCCGTCCACCAAACCACTCACCTCTCCCGCTGCTGCTGCTGCTCAGTCTTCCACTCTCTCCTCTCCAGTCTCTCCTTCAGCCGCGCGTTCAACACATCTCACCTCCACCCTCCCGCCCGGCTCAGCATTTACTCCCATCTGCCCCTCATCTTCTAACTACTCCACCCAGAGCTCCACTCACCATCTCCCCACGACCCCGCCCTCCTCCCACCCCTCGAGCCCTCAGGTTCCTCGGCAGGCGCAGCGTCCATCGTGTAATCAGCTGTCTGTGTCCAGCAGCCATAACTCATTGGACGGGGAGGTGCAGGTGTCTGACATCTACTTTGTAAGTCCCCATCATCATGTCTTGTGTCTTTTATTTGTGGCAAGGATGTTAAAAATGAGATAATCAGACAGTTTCAAAGTGGAAAATGAAACAAAATGAGCTGAAAGTTGAGCCTAGTGAACAGACAAAATGAGACGTAAAATTCTTACCTATTCTTAAGAGGCTCTTTACAATGGAAAATGATTTTAACTGGATCTACTGCGTCAGTACACACTTTTATAACCTAGTCAGCACACTGGAGAAAGCTCTCCTTGGTTTGTTGACAGTCCTCTTCCAGAGAGTAGAGATAATTTCTCTTCTCCTGTTTTTCTTTGATCTACCGGGTCTTTTGCAGTGGCCCAGTCAGGACAGCGTGATAGAGTTATGATGGTGAGGGGGAGGGTGTGTGTGTGTGTGTGTGTGTGTGTGTGTATTGCAGTGTGCACGTACTATGGGGTTGCTTTCGCTGTCCAAAATGCTTTTTTCCCAAAGCACGAGGCTGCCACTGGTCATGCTTTTGAATGTACCTGCAAAACACTGGGGTTGTCTTTACCGCACAGTCCTGTGTCCGGTCCATGTTATGCACATCTCTTCATATTCTCTCTCTTTGTTTTAATGTGTTTTTAACATCAGAGCATTCATTCTCCTTTTTCCACCATCTTTAATTTCTCTTCTCTTTCATAACTGCTTCTCTCATCCTTTACTTTCATTGTGTATTAATTCATTCATTCCCTTTGTTTCCTTTTGCACACGTCATATGCATTTGTGTGTTCATCTCTGTGTGTGTGTCCATCCATCCATCAGTACGCAGACGGCAGATATTGGGTGTATTCTCCAGTTCTTGGCCGCCGTAAGCTAAACTCTAGCTCAAGTTACAATGTAAGTCACCACCAAAGTAGCTAGAGTCATTCGCTCCACGTACCATGGCATTGCTGGTTGGGGCTGTGGCAAACACACAGCTGCTTATGGATCTTCAGAAGTACTTAAAACTAAAGCCGCAGTGCATTTCACATGACTTATTCAGTGTTTAAGTCTGCAAAAAGAAGACATTGCATATTAATAACTACTGCTTCTGAAGGGCCATCATGTGCATTTAAATGGAGCATGCATCTTTATGTAACAGTAGTTTAAATGTTTGAAGATCCTGGCTCTTCGGTTACCTAACTGTGGTTAGCTTGTGTCAGCTTTAGCTTGTGTTGGCTTTGTGCTTTTGGTGACCTCTCAAGCTTCTGCCCTAAAGCGCTCGGGTTGCACAGAGGAGCTGACAGGCTGATTAGTGTTGTCAGTGATTGGCTAGAAGGGAATCTGTCCTTGTGACGTTGAAAATCACCTGTTTATTAAAGCTGCACTTTTTACATTTTAAAGCCCCTGAAGAGATGGTTTCAGATATTTCTGTACAGCATTAATTATTCATTACTAAATGAGCAGCAATGTTGTTAAATTTGGGGGGTAAAAAAACAGTCTTACAAATAATTTCTGAAGAGTCTTACTGTCAAAAACATACCTGCTTCACTGGGACTGTGTGGATGTGGCTTGACCATATGGTGACCAGAAAAAATCAACCACAAACTGACATCAGATTTTGATTTGAATGATTGTAAAGTGATTTTGCTGCAATTCATGGCTCTCAGAACTCAGAAAACTGTTGACGCAGAAAAGTGCGCGAAACAGTCATTTAAGTGTTGCGCTCTTATGACAACAGGACTCGGTCTTCTGTTTGGCAACTTAATTCTCCCTGGTACTGCGTATATTTTTTTTAACAGTTTGCTTGGAGTAAGCACGTCTCACATGACAACACAACATGTCTCCTGAGAGACATTAAAAAAAAGAGACAACAACAAAACAAAAGGTGCCCCCTCATGACATTTGTTGCCCACAGATGATCACACACACTGTATAAACAGTGAACCAACGCAAAATAATAAACAAAATATTTAACCGAGGGACAGAAAATGAAATTTAAGCTTGTTCTGCTGGAGACAGCTTATGTATGATATTTTGTTGAATATTTTTACGGCGCAGCAAAAGTTGGAATTTTGAGTCGAGTCGGAAACTCGAGCAAGATCGATCAAGCCTGAGTCTGCCGACATAAACTCACCTGACGTTATAGCAGTGTGTTGGAGCATAGAGGGAGTCAAGCAGAATTACATTTTCATCATTTAATTTACTTTATGCAGCGTTTGTTTTGTGAAACGTGCCGTAACACGCTGCTAGCTGCCATTTCCATTTAGTTTATTTGTGCTTGGTAGACGTCTTTACGAACATCTACGTCTGAGTCGTCACAAAATAATGTGGCTGTAGTGGTTTTCACTGCTAAACTCGGCACCCGTTTACAAAATTTTGAGCTGTTGTACATTATTTTATTGAGTAATGACAAGCAAGACAGTCAATTTATTTTATACGCAGTTTCTCTCTGCGAATGGGGTTGTGGCAATTGATGTAGGGTCTCCTATAGATGCTTGTGAAGCTCAGACACTTGACATATGAACTTCAGTTTGCTGCGGGCATCCACATTTTCCTGAGAAGATGCACTTAGATGTAATTAATCAGAAATCGTGTCACAATCACTGACTTCTGATTTGCAATGGATTGCAGCATAAGTGCACAATGTGTGTGGTATCACCTATTTTCGGTTTTGTCCAGCCCACTTGAAATCTATGAGAGAAGGCAAACCAAAAATATAATGACAATTATGATGTGAGATAACCAAAACAATTCTGACTTTGGCAGAAGAAAGCTGATTGAGAAAATATGATTTTGGGGTCTTTAAAGTGAAGTCGCACTTGCCTTACAGTATATAGATTGTATCATCTTGTCTAACTGAGACCCAGGAGATTTTCCTCAGCATACCATCCTCTTATCAGTAATGAGCAATCTTAGAATGACCGTGAGCAAACTGTGCAGTTAGAAAATTTATCTTGGTGTCCCCAACATGCAGAAGTGCACCTGCCAGCTTTAAACCATTCAGTGTCTACAGGATGTCTTTATCTATATGTCTTACACTGCCTCCCCTCTCATTTGTCTCCTCTCCTCTCCTGTCTTCCTGTGCTGCCCTCTGCTGGCTGTGTTTGATAACAGCAGACTCAGGAGGATCGGGGCTGGATGTACTCTCCTCTGCACTACAGCTCAGAGTCCAGAAGGGGCTCAGATGGGGAGAGTGAGACAGTGAGTGTGCAGTTCATTCAGTACTTATCATTAATTCACACAACAGAGATGAGTACATACACATTTTTTGCTGTTCTCCTGTTTGCGTTTCTCCTACTTATCCTCTCTTCATTTGTGTCTCTGCTCTCTCAGTAACTCACAGCAGAGACAGCAGTGATGGGTGGAGCCTGAGGCTGTCTCCATATACAGAAGCTGTGAGGGTTTAATAACAAAGCCACCAGGACACTATGAGAATTAATGCCGGTCGCCCGAGCTGCATGTGGGAGCTTGCTTTGCCAGCAGAGACTGAAGGAATGAACTTGGAAGCATTCAAGTATACAACAAAACAATCATGCATACACTCACATATATTCAAACATGAAACTTTTAAAATATTATGCAACAGAAATTAAAATAAATAACCATTTTCCAGGACAATCTGACTGACATCACGCAGAGAAATAAAGTTATGTCACACGGTACAATCAGCTGAGTGGCACTGTGAGAGATCTGGGTGGTGTAGCTGCGGCCCCGCTGCCTGCTGTGGAGGTTTTTAGTGTTGATGAGTCACGCTGCGCTACACCGTGCCAGCTCTGGCTATGCAATATGGACATATGTGTTATTGATTTCTCTTTTTGACTAACTACTTCAGAGTTTATTTTTCACTAGGGGCATGTCAAAGCTGTACATAATTTTATTTCTAGCACTTTATCGATGTACATGAGGCTGAGGTCTTTTGAAATCGTACATGTTTTGTTATTTTGTCATCAGTTATTGTTTCTCAAACACAGTAAATGTTGTGTCAGCTGTGTGTTTACGCAGTGTTCTAGTTGACCAGCGGTGTGTGATGGTCCATTTAAGAAACTTTGATCTGACGATGAATGGTTGTGTTTAAAATGCCTTATTGACAAACTCATTTTCATAACTGTTTTTGATATTTTGGTCACATGTAATATATAAAAAAAATCAAAAATATATAAACATGAGTCTTTTATTGAAGAGTAAATACCAAATATTTGAAGCAGAGTTAAACCAATATAGCAGCCATGCATTTACACTTTTTTCCAGAGTCAAGCTCCAAGAGATCAAAGAAAAAAAAAAATCATGTTTTGTAAATTGTAGATAAACTGTGTGTGTGCTGAAGCACATGCATGTAAGTCTGTCCGTGCCCTCATGTCTCTGTGTGTGCATGTGTTTGCATGCATATTAATGTGTGACTGGAAGGTTTTTCTGTCCTGCCTATTTGTCAGATTGTCAAAAGGTGTAACTTCCATTTGTTGTATCGGCCCTGAAAGTCTGAACCAGCCGTAAGCATGTTGGCTGTGTGAGAAAAACGTCTTTATTGATGGTGGATTAAACAGAATTGACCAAATGAGACAAACTGAACTAAACTGAAATAACCTCAGATTAGTATACAGTTTAGCAGGAAAATAAATCTGCTACATCCCTTCTCTTCCACACATGGTGATACTAGACTTCCTGACTGTGTCGATAAGCACTGCTGTAACATGTTACTGTGTTATTAGTCTGCTGAAGTTAACCTGCCTGTTTGTAGGCAACAGTGTTTGTAGCTGATCACTGTGTAAAAGAAAATAAAGATTATATTGTGTAAAAAAAAAAAAAAGAAGAAGTGGATTCATGATAATTTTTCCAAAATAACCAGCTTCACAAACCAGCTGACAAGAATGAAGTCTCTATTTGTAAAATGTTATTTGCATTATTAGGCCACTAGATGGCACCATAGTGTCTCAGAAAGAAAGTATAGTCCTGAACGCTGCCACATCCTGTGTGACATCTCATACAGTATTTCTGCTCCCTGAACATGAAGACTCTTCGTTGCACTGTCACATTAAATTACACACAGACATATGTCAGTATATGAGCGGCCCATAGGGTATTATTATTTTTATTGTGCACATGACAGACCATAAAAGTGAGGCTCATATTTAAAGCCTCACACCTCAGCCCCCCCACATCACACTGACATTTTAACACACGCAAACATAATGATATGAAATCTTGATTGCTGTAGCGAGGCTGGCATTTTGTTTATCTGCGCAGGCTTTGCTGCTAAAAATACACTGGAATAAAACAGACAAGGATCAATATGGCTTCAACCGAAAGAGCCCGTTGGGATCTTCGCAGGCTATCTGCACTAACACACACTCTGTCTGCATACACTCACACAGAGAGAAAAGAAATGAGAAGACAAATTAAAAAGTAAATCAAGTGCAAACAACATGCGCTGTAGTTTCCCCATGAAGACATGACAGTGTGTGCAGTGTGTGTGTGTGTGTGTACTGTATTCCTCAACATGTGCATGTATGTGTGGGTACACATCAGATGGATCGGAGGAGTGGCTTGTGGGGCTCCTGCCCCGAGTGTTTTCTCAAAGGTATAGGCGTAGATTTTGGAGGAATACAGGGGACATTTCTCCCTCAATATTTAGAAAATGTGCATTGCCCCCAACCCCCAATACCAATCAACACATTCTCACTCTGACCTCGCCACATATTAACATTTGGTCATGGACTTTCCACGTCCACATACGACGTCCAAAGGTACCCCGGGTGTGTTGGTTGATGACGTTCTTGGACACTGTGTCAAGTTCTGCCTGTTACATGCATTGTCATCCATCAAAATACACTTCTGTTTTACCATTGACACACAGTCTCTTTCAAAATAAATGCACTACGTTGGTACCACACAGTTAATTGACGTTATTTTTCCTTCGACAACAAACAACAAAAAACATGGTTAGGTTTAGGAAATAAGAACAGGGTTTGGCTTTAGAATCTTACGGGACACAAACACAGCTCTCTAGGGTGAAAGTCGGTGTTTGTTTGACCCATCCAACACCCCCCCGCCCACCCTAGTCGGACTTTCGCCGTCTTAACTTTCGTCTTTGTCCCGCCGTGTTTCCCCCTGATGCTGCCTGGCGCCATTAAACTGTCATGGCAACCGGCTGTCTATATCATGCCGACGTTAAAGGACACCTTTTTTTGTTGGTTTCTAATGCCAAAGTCACTGCCCAAGTCCTCTACCAACTAAGAAGTAGCAGAGGACTTTTATTTTTGACAGAATTAAAGACCTTGCTACTGTGAATTGATGCAGAAAAAGCAAAAAGTGATGCATAAATATTCATCAGAGTGCAGGAATTGAATTGTTTGACGCTTGAAATTTCCTGGGAGACAACCCCCAAACTCCCAGCTTGGTATGTGGTCACCCCACAAAACCTGCACCCTTGCTCAAAAACCCACACTCTTGTTTTTTTGTTTTTTTGTTTTGTTTTGTTTTTAAATACCTTCAACTTTATGTCGATCAGATGATACTATATGCCCATGTTAAAAGTATTTATCTTTCTGTGCTAGTTCCTAAAGAAATGTAATATAATTTAATAATATGTCGGCCTAATATTAAATTCAGAAAACTGAAGACTACATTTATTTGGCCTTGGGATCCTTGATTTGTGATTAGAGCAGCCTAGGTTATTATGGCATGGATTCAAATGTGGCAACTTTGTCAGCTAAACCTTCATTCTGTGAGTCTACTCCAGCCTAGTATAACAAAAAAGGTTTCATGATTAGCAATGCTGTTTACACCAAATTCCAACATTGCCTATGTTACGCAACTTTAAAATAGTAATATCACACAGTTGTTGTCTCTTTTTAGTGGCAGGAGTGAAAATGAGTCATCATCATCATTTGTTTTGTTATCGTTTCAGAATGATTAAGACGGTTAGATCACAAAATATGATGTAGGCTCCACAGGAAAAAAAAATCCCATCGTTTTCTCAAATGTTGCACAGATTTTTATGCTTTCTATTACCTCTAATGTTTTTTTTTAAAAAAGAAGCATGCCCCTGGACCCCCTATGTTTGAGCTGCATCCCCAGTGTCCAGCATCCGGCTCCGTCTGTGGTACACATGCTTTGCTGTGTGCATGCGTGTGCTTTATGTGAAAGCCAGAGTTGTGAATGTAACTCAGGGTGACAAGTCAGCCATGTCAGGCCATGATGGAATGTGTGATGGACAAGGATCAGCTACCTGACCGATTGTCCTGGAATGAAATTGCCCCTCTCCTTGGTTCCCCCTCTCTTTTTGTCCTTCCATTTTCAGAAACACACACACACACACACACACACACACGTACCTTTTCCTTTTACTCCTGCCTCAGTTCCTTTTCCCTGACATTCAGCCAGGAGGACGGTATTCCTTCAGCAATCCAGCGGTGCGGCTGATTGACTGAGGTAAAGAACTGACTAAGGATATTTCTAGTGGTACTGAATTATTTTTCTTATTGTCAACAAATCAAATGAAAAGATGTGTGTACACAAAGCTCAATGTACAGTAGATTATTCCTCCTCTGTGCCAGAGACTCCCACTGTTGTCTAAAAACAACCCTGAATAAATGTTGGCATTGCACATTTCTGCAAATCTTGGATATGTTATGTTATGTTATGTTATATTTCACGTGTTAAATGTGTTCATTTCATATGTAGCAGATGTGTTGAAACTTAAGGTTTCAATTTTCATTTTATGTTGTGACAACATTGTGATTAATGTGTGGTTAGGTTTAGGCACAAAAACCTCTTGAGTAAGGTTAGGAAAAGATCATGTTTTGGCCGATAGTTGACAGTTTGGTTGATACAAACAAAGCAAGATATGGCCAAAATTCTCGTTAAAAATAGCTGATTTTGTTGCAACGAACCATCTAGAAATGTCCCAAAACACTGTCAAAAAATATCCAGTTTTCATCAACTGGAAATGTTCCGACCTGTCATTAAAAAGTACTTGGTTTTGTCACAACAAACTGACCGAAAATGTCCCAACATGTTGTTAAAAAAATATCCAGTTGTGTAATTGTTGATCTTGAACAGTGGTCTGCTGCTGTCTGCTCGGCAGCCATCATGCTCCATCCTCTCCACCTCCTGATGAGAAACTGAACTACGTCACATTAGAAACATTGATATCATGTGTATGAAACATATAAATGTAACATAATTATTGTCTGCAGAAATGTATAGTGCCAACATTTTAATCTGGCAACTGGGCTCCTAAACACTATTAAAATCACATCATGTAAATGGACTTGCACTTGCATAGCACCTTTCTAGTCTTCTGACCAGTCAAAGCACTTTAACAGAGTCACATTCATACACTGGTGGCTGAGGCTACAATACAAGGTGTGACCTGCTACTCAGGGACATGCTCCTGGATCAACACCCCATGTTGTGTTCCTGGACCAACATTGCGATCGACCAATCACAGCCCATTGACATCATAAGTGTGCTGCTCCTGTGTTTCTATCAAAAATCTTAGTTTTCCAAATTTTAAAAAAAAATTGTCCATACCCATTGGTAGCTTTGTCACCTTCTACCTATGCCAATCCTCAATGCCTATTTGCAGGTTCACATAGACTGACCACGTCAGTGAATAGAAAAACGTGGGACAGACAGAATGACTGACTGACAGAATGACACACTGACAGTTTCCATGATTACGTACAACATACCATACCATGACTTAGTCATACCAAAAAGTAGGGAAAGAACATTGGTCCACAGGGGGAGCCACAGCGATCGGTCGCATTTTAGCCATTTTTCAGCATTTTTCTGTTGTTATAGCGCCACCCAGTTGCCAATTAGAGTTAAATTTCTCCAGTCACCGTGAGGCATCCTGTTCTACATATTTACCAAGTTTAGTAAAAATCGATATGGCGGTTAGGCCTAGATAAGAAATTAGCTCTCTAGCGCCCCCATTTTGTTTGATGGGGTCAATAATGGAGGGGTCCCCTCAGATTATGTGTGGTCATATGCCTACAAAGTTGCGTGGTGATTGGTGAAACCCTTGAGATGTTATACACCTTTATGTGATGAGCCACGCCCTCTGCAATATTCATTGCCTTATAGAAGCTCAGTTTTGGTAAGTTTTCCAACTTTTGCCAAGATGGAACTTTAGATATTGGTCCCTAGATTATGTTCGCCGAGTTTCATGCAGATCGGTCAAACTTCCTAGGAAGAGATCGATTTTAAGTGTTTTTCAAAAAATTCAAAATGGCAGAAAATCTGTATACCAGAAGTTATGGGTTCTTGAGGCAGATTTGTTCCTCATGAGGAGAGGCATCTCTTTGCAAAGTTTCATGTCTCTACGACATATGGGGCATGAGATATGCCCATTCAAAGTTTGCAATTTCAGTCGGTTGCTATAGCGCCCCCCTTTGGCGTCAGTGAGGAGAAAAACGTGGAACAGACAGAGTTTTTGTCATTATATAGTAAGAATCCTCACTAACACTGAACAAAAACCTTTTCAGCTACTGCAGGGTTAGCGAGTTAGCTTGCTAAGTAGGTAGGCTATGCTAACAAGTAAGCTGTTCACTAACAAAGAGTTGCAAATTCCTACAATTAACACATTCACAAGGTTTTTGTTCAATTTTATTAACTTCAATTTGTGAAACTAGCTTAGCTCTGAAGAAACACAGGAATTTTGACAGAAGCACAGGAGCAGCACACTGATGATGTCAGAGGGCTGTGATTGGTAATATTGGTCCTGGAATGTGATGTGGGATGTTGACCAGGAACATGTTCTACTTGGCAAAATCACATTGTGCAACATCCCTGTCCATGGACCCTCACAGCGCATAAGGAAAAACTCCCCAGATAAACCCTTTAACGGGGGAAAACTGGTAGAAACCCTCAGGAAGAGCAACTGAGGAGGGATCTCTCTTCCAGGACGGACAGATGTGCAATAGATGTCATGTGTTCAGAACAGATCAACATGATAAATTTACTGTAATCCATATGACAAATTTACACAAACCACTGATGTTCTGATGCGTGGACAAACCACTCTGAATGTCCGCTGCAGTCTGGAAGTAACATGTCTCGCTGACATGTTAATTTAATACAATGAACATGGGCACTGTAGTTTATTTGAACTCTCTTTCACAAATGCAACATTTTGCTGCCAGAAATTCTCACCAGAGCACCAAATGTGTTTTAATCCGCAGGTGAAAATGGTCCCCAACAAATGCAACCCCTGACTGATAACAGTTGCTAAAAATTACAGTGACCAGCTGTTTTAGCAAACTGATTAGTCTTTCTACATCACAGGCTCCAGGCTGGGGAAGTGAAAACAGAAAAGAAAGTATAAAGAGATGGACTGACACATTCTCTAAACACTGATGGGGAGTCAGGGTGTCATAGTGGCATCCGATCTGCTCCGTCCTTTTAATGGTGGAGTTTGTGTGTCCTCCCAGCGTCCACTTGAGGCTGCTCTGGTTTCCTCTCACAGTCCAAACTCATGCATTTAAGATAGATGGAGAACAATAAGAGATATGAGTGTCCTTTTTATGTTTCCACCATGCTGGGATAGACATCAGACACCTGTGACTCTGAACAGTACCCTCATGATTGCCATAAAAAGCACACACACATAAAAAGAAATAAAGTAAGAAAGTAGAAAATACAAATGACCATAAAGACACACTTCTGAAGTTCTCGTTTGAAAAAGATTTCATGAGCTTGAGGACAAATCATGGCGCGGCGGCATCTGTACCTGCGGTGAAATGGGCCGTCGCAAAGCCGAGCTTTCATCTGCAGGACACATAAACAAATGCCTTTGTTCGTTCAAAGGAGAGAGGGGCGAAAGCCACAACAAACAGGGCGAGTGTGCAGAGTGTGTGTGTGTGTGTGAAAAGAAGAGACAGGGATGAGGAGCAAGCGAGAGGGGGAGAGAAAGAGAGAGCAGGGAGAGATCAAAGCAGGGGGTATGTTTTTTGAATGTGTGTGGGAGGTGAAGCCTCACCTACCCAGAATGCCTTGCCTTACTCCTTACAGCCCACTCAGGTTTTTAGGAGCATCACTTTGCAGCAAGCGTATTATGATAGTAGCTCTTCATCAATCATCTCCAGCTTTTCTCCGAGAAAGCTGTGACTCAGCGTGAACCAGCAGTCGACCTCTGATCTGTGATGGATAAACTCCATCTCCCACACACGGGTCAACATGTGTGTTTCAGCCAGAGTAACAGCGCAGGAAGTCTGTCTATCAACAGAGTCCTGGTTGCATTTCACAGCAGGAGATAGTACCACTAAACTGGATCAGAGCCCATCCCCCTTTCTCCGAATCCCATGAAGGGATCGAAGTATCTCTCTTTTTAACTCAGTGTGAGAAGCTGCAAACAGATGTCTGTCTGTCCGCACAGAGAGAACACCATGCCCTCTCACACACGGATGAAAAGCCATGAAAGTCTCTGTGTTGCGTTGTCAGTGTCTTAAGGCAGTGTTTATCTTTGGCAGGCTGAAGAAAACAAAGCCATCGATTTCTAATCCTAATCCCCTTCTACTGCTTCTCTCCTATTGATCATCTATCCATCCTTAATGAGATGGAGGGATAGAGGGATGGAGGGCTGATGAAGGACAAAACTTTCCCCGCTGTTGTCTTTTCCCTCCACCCATCTATTTTCAATCGCTCTCTCTAACTGTTTCTTTATGCTGGAATGGAAAATAAATGCAGCCTTGGTGCTTTTGTTGAGGTTTATCAAACCTTGAGGCTCGCAGAGCTGTGGAGGTTTGCGCTGAAATATTGAAATTGGATGACATGGATGAATGCACTCAACACGCAGAGGCACATGCATGCATACACACTGTGAGGGGATTGAGATTCAGTCCAAACAACAGTGTAGTACCGTGTCTCTGAGTCGGGCTCTGATAATGACTGGCTCCCTCTCTGCTCTGCTCATGTAGAATCTAAGAATCACTCCTCATCCACCTGATCTTAAAACAAATAGTGAAGCTGTGGAGTCGATGATCCACTCTTGCTGGTACTTACACATGATTATGCCCACTGTCTCTGGCCTCTGTCCCAGTCTGATTCAGGGAAACTGGTTTTGATGCTCATGTTGAGGCAACTCAGCTCTCATTAAGGGAATTTAAGTTAATTATCTTCTTTGCTTCTAACATTCATTGACTTATCTCTGTCTATTGTTGGCTTATTGTGCTAATCTAGGGAGTTCATTAGCCCAGGCACCACAAATAAAGTGTTGCCAAGGTTGGGTATATTTCAGTAGTTAACTGCTTTGGGTCAAGTAGTTTATATAGTTACAAACTACATATTCATAATCTTCACAGGACATTTGTTGCCATACACTATGGCACAATACCACAGCTCATTGGACACAGTTGTCATGTAATGACAGTCACCTGCTATTTGAATAAAATCACCGAGGTTTGCAACCAAGATTTATGTGACATCTTTTCTGGATCGACCCAAACATTTGCTCCCCATCTTCTACTTCAAAAACATACTCAGTCTTCACAGGTAAGGACTGACCTGCCCTAATTTTTATGACACTCAACACTATGACTTTTTTATGACATACTATACTATGACATGTTTTCATGATTCTGGACGACATGCTATACTACGACTTCTTTTCATGATTTTGGACGACATACTATACTATGACTTTTTTTCATGATTTTGGATGACATACTATACTATAACTTTTTTTTCATGATTTTTTGATGACATAGTATACTATGACTTTTTACATGGTTTTGGACAACATACTATACTATGACATTTTTTCATGACTTTTTTTACAACATACTATACTATGACTTTTTTCATGATTTTGGACGACATACTATACTATGACTTTTTTTTCATGATTTTGGAAAACATACTATACTATGACTTTTTTTTCATGATTTTGGAAAACATACTATACTATGACTTTTTTTTCATGATTTTGGAAAACATACTATACTATAACTTTTTTTTCATGATTTTTTGATGACATAGTATACTATGACTTTTTACATGGTTTTGGACAACATACTATACTATGACATTTTTTCATGACTTTTTTTACAACATACTATACTATGACTTTTTTCATGATTTTGGACGACATACTATACTATGACTTTTTTTTCATGATTTTGGAAAACATACTATACTATGACTTTTTTTTCATGATTTTGGAAAACATACTATACTATGACTTTTTTTTCATGATTTTGGAAAACATACTATACTATAACTTTTTTTTCATGATTTTTTGATGACATAGTATACTATGACTTTTTACATGGTTTTGGACAACATACTATACTATGACATTTTTTCATGACTTTTTTTACAACATACTATACTATGACTTTTTTTTCATGATTTTGGAAAACATACTATACTATGACTTCTTTTTCATGATTTTGGAAAACATACTATACTATGACTTTTTTTTCATGATTTTGGACGACATACTATACTATGACCTTTTTTTCATGATTTTGGACGACATACTATACTATGACATTTTTTCATGATTTTGGACAAAATGCTATACTATGACTTTTTTTCATTACTTTGGATGACATACTATACTATGACTTTTTTTCATTACTTTGGATGACATACTATACTATGACTTCTTTTTCATGATTTTGGACGACATACTATACTATGGACAAAATGCTATACTATGACTTTTTTTCATTACTTTGGACGACATACTATACTTTGACTTTTTTAGATGATTTTGGACGACATACTATACTATGACTTTTTTATAGGTTTTGGATGATATACTATACTATGACATTTTTTCATGATTTTTTGACGACATACTATACTATGATTTTTTTCATGGTTTTGGACAACATACTATACTATGACTTTTTTATAGGTTTTGGATGATATACTATACTATGACTGTGTTTAATGATTTTGGACAACATACTATACTATGACATTTTTTCATGATTTTTTGACGACATACTATACTATGACTTTTTTTTCATGATTTTGGATGACATACTATACTATGACTTCTTTTTCATGATTTTGGACGACATACTATACTATGACATTTTTTCATGATTTTGGACAAAATGCTATACTTTGACTTTTTTTCATTACTTTGGATGACATACTGTACTATGACTTTTTTAATGGTTTTGGACGACATACAATACTATGACTTTTTTTCATGATTTTGGATGATATATTATACTATTACTTTTTTTCATGGCTTTGGACGACATACTATACTATGACTTTTTTCATGATTTTGGATGATACATTATACTATGACTTTTTTTCATGATTTTGGATGATATATTATACTATTACTTTTTTTCATGATTTTGGACAACATACTATACTATGACTTTTTTTTCATGATTTTGGATGACATACTATACTATGACTTCTTTTTCATGATTTTGGACGACATACTATACTATGACATTTTTTCATGATTTTTTTTACAACATACTATACTATGACTGTGTTTCATGATTTTGGATGATATATTGTACTATGACTTTTTTTGATGATTTTGGACAACATACTATACTATGACTTTTTTTCATGATTTTGGACAACATACTATACTATGACTTTTTTTCATGATTTTGACGACATACTATACTATGACTTCTTTTTCATGATTTTGGACGACATACTATACTATGACTGTGTTTCATGATTTTGGATGATATATTATACTATTACTTTTTTTTCATGATTTTGGATGACATACTATACTATGACTTTTTTTCATGATTTTGGATGACATACTATACTATGACTTTTTTTCATGATTTTGGACGACATACTATACTATGACTTCTTTTTCATGATTTTGGACGACATACTATACTATGACATTTTTTCATGATTTTTTTTACAACATACTATACTATGACTGTGTTTCATGATTTTGGATGATATATTGTACTATGACTTTTTTTGATGATTTTGGACAACATACTATACTATGACTTTTTTTCATGATTTTGGACAACATACTATACTATGACTTTTTTTCATGATTTTGACGACATACTATACTATGACTTCTTTTTCATGATTTTGGACGACATACTATACTATGACTGTGTTTCATGATTTTGGATGATATATTATACTATTACTTTTTTTTCATGATTTTGGATGACATACTATACTATGACTTTTTTTCATGATTTTGGATGACATACTATACTACGATTTCTTTTTCATGATTTTGGACGACATACTATACTATGACTTTTTTTCATGATTTTTTTTACAACATACTATACTATGACTTTTTTCATGATTTTGGACGACATACTATACTATGACTTTTTTTCATGATTTTTTTTACAACATACTATACTATGACTTTTTTTCATGATTTTGGACAACATACTATACTACGATTTCTTTTTCATGATTTTGGACGACATACTATACTATGACTTTTTTTCATGATTTTGGACAACATACTATACTATGACTTCTTTTTCATGATTTTGGACGACATACTTTAGTATGACTGTTTTTCATGATTTTTGACGACATACTATAATATTACTGTTTTTCATGATTTTGGACGACATACTATAATATTACTGTGTTTCATGATTTTGGACGATATACTATTCTATGACTTTTTCATGGTTTTGGACGACATACTATACTATGACATTTTTTCATGATTTTGGACAACATACTATACTATGACTTTTTTTTCATGATTTTGGATGACATACTATACTATGACTTCTTTTTCATGATTTTGGACGACATACTATACTATGGCTTTTTTTCATGGTTTTGGACGACATACTATACTATGACTTTTTTTCATGATTTTGGACGACATACTATACTATGACTTTTTTCATGATTTTGGATGACATACTATACTATGACTGTTTTTAATAATTTTGAAGGACATAATATTTTATCACGTTTTTTTTCATGTTTTTTGACGACATACTATAGTATTACTTTTTTTGTCATGATTTTGGACGACATACTATACTACAACTTTTTTTCATGCATTTGGACAACATACTATATTTTGACATTTCTTTCATGATTGTTGACATCCTATTCTATAACTTTTCGGACTAATCTAACCCTTTTTATGACATGTCTTTCTTTTACTTTTTATGACATTTTATAGTATGATATTTTGATAACATAGTATAGTATCACTATTATAGAAGTTTATTATTTGTTCTTCCATATATCAAATAAGACATGTGCACCTGAAATTTTTTACATGCATACAAACTCATAATAATATACCTTTAATTTTGTCAGTATTTAATGAGGTGACTGTCAATTTAGCTGTGTCCAATTTCAACAAACCATCTTACTGAGTTGTTGTCTCAACCCAGGAAATATGTTTTTATATGATTTTAATCTGCAGGACTCACAGATTAAAACATTCCTTTTTGCTCTTCATTTTCTGTTGTCTCTTGTTATTTATTGTTGTCTGACTGATTGTTGCTTGATTGTTTGTTGTTGTCTATTACTGCTGGCTGTACAACAAATTACCCCACGGGGATAATAAAGACTCCTTGAACCTTTATATGTTGTAATAACCCAGACTCCTCTGCCCCTCTTGAGCTGTTGGAAGTGTAGAGGTTTTAATTCATGAATGAAGCATGGTTTCAACAGACAATCATTTTAAAGTGTATTTTATAGTCATGCCTCCTGTGCCTGAGCCCTCCGAAACAGTCATCAAGATGGTTACGCTTTTAACCATACCATTTTATTACTTTCTTTATGACATACTAGTCTATGACTTTTATTTTTCTTTTTATAATAACCTATACTACAACTTTTTAATGACTTTTTTATGAAATACTAAACTAACCAGTATTGTGTGCCTAAACATAACCACATCTTAACCACAGTATTGTGACAATATAGAATTGAAACTTTAAGTTACCATATCAACATTTTCAATTCGTATGTAACATACCAATGTAACTTATCTATGATTTACAGAAACATACAATGCCAACGTTTATTCTCCCGATTGGGTTAAGTTTATTCTTGTGAGAAGCCATTGCCTTATCATTGTATTGTATTATACAATAACTTCTCCATACTGTGGCATTTAGCTAAAACTATAATTTTAAGCAATTAATCAGCTGTTTGGCATTCATTTTCTTCATCAAGGACACCTTGAATGTGCACACTCTCTGGCACAGAGACCTGAGTCTTTCCAGCCACTACAGCAGACCAAACATGACCTTTAACTTAAATGTTGTTATTCTCTGACTCATAATCACAGTTTTTTTTATGGCAGTAAAGAATGAATGCTTGACCCTCTGTGATCCTCCATTCTTCTTACACTGTGACCACAGCACGGTCTGAAAGGAGAGCTGAAAAATGTGGATGAAAATGTCAACTGGCCATGACCAATGTGTGCACTATTATTCTATGGACTTACTCAACCGTAAACCTGAACTGACACAGTGTCAAACACTGAACTAGATTGCAAGGAAGTGAGGGAAGGTTTGGAACACCTGTCGTTGTTGCTGGAGATTGTGAAACAGTTTGTGTTGCTTGTGCAGAGACTTGTAGGATTAATGTTAATCACAGAGGTATTCCCTTTGGGATCAGGGGTAAACAATGATGTGGGAGGTCCGCCAGCCACACCCCACATTCCTTAAGAGTCGCCTCTGAGAGCAACTCACAGACATCCTGGACTTAACTTAAGGGTAGCATCACACACAAATGTCAAACAAGAGAAGGAACAAGAGAAGCGTAGGAGTGCAACCCTGAAGACACAACGTTGCTTTGCTTGCAGAACTTTTAGAAAATTGGATGATTTTGGACACATAATGCATGTCACTGCAAAAATGGAACCCTGGGGATGTTTCTCTCTAAGTGTGTGATAATGGCTGCAGCAGAAGTCATTAATAGCAGGCTAATGTGTGTCAGATGCTACCTGTCCAGCAGCGGCAGCAGCAGCAGGGGAGAGAGAGCCAGGACACGAGTGACTGGCCAGGATAATGAGAGAGACATGGCCTGCCAACTTGGGCAGCTGCTTCTCTAGTGGGACTGAGAGGTGCATGCGTGTGTGTGTGTGTGTGTGTGTGTGCTATTGCTGCTTCTTCTCTTGATGTATTTCTCATCAGCAGCATAGAGAAACACAGCCACACACACATCCACACATACAGACAACCTCATCAGGGTTACCGTGGGAATGCCTGTGGCATTATGTCAGTCATTGAGGTGATGCCTTTAATCCTGAAACAAATCTAGACTTTGTGTTTGTGTGTCCCTGGCTGTGTGTGAGTGAGCGTGCCCGTGTATAAAGCCCAATCTCACACCCATTAGATTATGGCTGGCCGCGCAGCAAAGACACCCCGCTGCCACTCCCACATGGAGGAGCGGGCAGGATTAGCCAGCTCTATACCCGCCCTAATCTGAGGACAAAAACCCACAATCGCCTCCCACTGGGATGCGGAGACAGAAAGATTTGATTTGATCTGCCCTCCTCAATATAACAAGAGTGTCTTTTAGGGTTAAAATTACTACTGCTCACTCTACCATCGGTCAATCTGGATTCAGCCCTAAATGGTGTCCCTTTTATCCCTATGATCGATCCCTTTTTAAACAATTTGGAGCACCTACAGGCTGTGCTCTGTGGCAGTGAATGCAAATGGAGAAGCTTTTCTGCAGCCATGCGAGCAGAACTTCAGCACAGAAATACTTTAAGCTGAGCGCTAACATCTGCATACCAACCTGTCACGATGACAATGCTAACCTGCTGATGTTTAGCTGGTGTAATTTTCACCGTCTTAGTTTAGTGTATTTGCATGCTAACATTTGATACTTAGCACTTAAAGTGGATCCAGGCAAGATTCAGAGCGTATGAATTGTCTGGACAAAGTGCGCAACAGGTGGCATGACAGTATTTAGAAACCCCAATACTCCGAAATGTTCCATTGGACCAAGAGCCCATTTGATGATGCCTGTTATCCCCATAATGAATGCTCATTGCTCCAAAAATACACAATCTCTCTGTAGTTAGAAAGATTCATGACCTTTAATCAGTCAGATCTGCAGCAATAACTTTTTCCTACTGCCTGTGATTGGTCTACCCTGATATTATTACCCTAACCCTAACCAAAACCAATCTCCCAACCAAAACCCTAACCAAATTCCTCTTGCCTCACCCTAACCAATCCAACCAATGACAGCAACAAGAACTAGCCACTCAGAGGCAGAGTAGGGAAGGTCATGCTTTTGCCAATAAAAAAATTTGCACTCAGTTCAATGGCCCGATCTGTTTGGAAGGACCAAAAGGCTTTCGAGGCAGTGGATGTTTGTTTCGTGGAGAATGGGCCATCGGAATAATTGGCAGCCACTCTCAACATAAAGATGGCTGAGCCTGTGTCTAGCAGGTAACAGTGCTAACTCCATAAACAGTGCTAAACAGCAGCAACAGTGCTGACAGAGCTAAAGGTGTTAACCAGGGGGGGAAATGGATGGCAGGTGCTATGCTTCCACAACAATGCTGTCCTGGTATCAGCAGTAACCACTGTATGAGCACAGTGCAAAGTGGAGGTGATAAGCTAACCAGTGGGATACCGGCCAGACCGTTTCACCACAACAAACTACAAGGAAACTCACTCACACACAGAGGTAGTGTGACTTCATCTTCTGCTCAGGGCACCATTACACCACCATATCGTTACATATCAAATGGTGGTTTGCTGCTTTATCAATGCTCTGAATGTGGCATGCAGAACCTTTAATACGTAGAACAGCTGAGGATGATGGGAATGTAATCAGTTTTGCATAAACCAAAGTAATGTACCGGTAATTACATTTTTGACCTGTTGATGGCTCTAAAGGAAAGGTGAGAGTTTGCACAGGTCATCCTGTGAGGGACATGAATGTTTGCACCACATTCCATGGTAATTTATCCAATAGTTGTCAAGATATTTCACTCAGAGCAACAAATTTCAGCCTCATGGTGGTGCCACAAGAAAAGGCAGTTAGGATTCATGATGTCTGTGGGCACTTCAGTGTCAATCCACCTAATAGATGTTGAGATATTTCAGTCTGGACCAAAGTGGTGGACTGATATTATCATCCGTTTGTGCTCTTGTCACAAACGGTTAAAAGCGAGTTTAACTCCTGTGTACAAGCAGCTATTTCCTGCAAGAACAGATGTCATTCTATCACTGCTGGAGTGGAGCTCAGCGTGCGATGCATCATCACGAAAGGCTACCTGCTAAATGTGTTGTCAGTGTCTCATTATTTGACAGAAGCTGCCTGTTTCATTGCCCCCGAGCCAAGCTGACTCTTTCCCTCTGTCTCCCTCTTCCTCGTTCTGTCTCTTACTCAGAGGCATCTGCCTCATTAACCGCCATCAACATTTTGTTTGCTGTGTTTGATTTGGACGTATTGGAAGTGAGGCGGGGGTAGGAATGTGTGTGTGTGTGTGTTTGTGTGAATGTGTTGACTTGTGTGTGTGCAGTCAACTCTCATTAGGCTGGAAAAAAACACTGACATTTTTGCCAGAATCCGGATCATATCTTCTCTTCCTTTATCTATCAAAGCGTTCCTCCAATCAACTCCCTGGTGTGTGTGTGTGTGTGTGTGTGTGTGTGTGTGGCAGTGTAGTGGGAGACAGATGTTTGCTGATTCGACAAGTTTGCACTGCAAACTCAGCCCAATTTAGCCTACAAAAAACATGATGCCACACAGACGCTCGTGGTGACAGCCCACTCTTAATTTTCTCTCCTTTTAATTCTCTCTTTCTCCTCTCAGCTTTCCTCTACCTCTCTTTCTTCTTCTTCTTCTTCTCTCTCTCTGTCCTCACACACACACACACACACACAAACCCGACGCTATGTGCGATGACACCAGAAGCATTTCAGCTGGGTGTTCTTCTGGAGTTGTTTTCCTTGTTACAGGCACCTCTGACTAAGTCTCAACTTCCACAGAGGACACGTTCTTCAGCCAAACTCAGAGATGATAAACACAAAGCGCTTCAGGCTTCATTTGATACGCTGTCTACGTGATAATAGCTGTACCTTAAACACATTACGATGCAAAAGTTGCGTTTAAACAAGATTAAAACCTACATGAATGGATGAGTTTGGGGATTTATTGCAATGCAATATATGGCAATCATTACAATATTTCCTCAGTGTTTCTATTTTACAATGTACAAACTAGATAAAAAAGACCATAAATAAACAAAATGCTTCATGTAGCTAATTCTTAGCATCAAACAAGAGACATGTACAATTGACACAGATGGATGACGTTCTACTCTAAATGTCTAATTCAACAGAAAATCATACAATTAAAAAGAAAAAAAAAACAATTAAAAAACACAAGTGAATCATACAGTTTGTTAGTATGATCTTCCAGTATGAAACTAGTAAGAGCTCGTAATAATACATTCTGTCCGGCTCCTCCCGCTCTCCCGCTCTTTCTCTCTCTCTCTCCGGTAACTTTGCATATTCAGAATATTCAAAGATAGCTGACGTCTTGACAAGGGAGATTCCAGGTTGTGTGCATTCACGCATAGCACACACCACGCTCGCACACTGGCGCAGACATACGAGCAAAACACGTTTTATTCAAGTCAAGCCCAAAGCAGCGAAAAGAAAAGTCGGAAGCCATTCTGCTTATGCACAGCCTTAACATGTCAGCCTTCACGAAACAGATAATAAAATAATGAAAAATAGAACTGGATAAGAGGATGAGGCGTCAGTCTAAGCTCTCCGTAGCTTAATGCTATCTGTGGCCACGTCCACATCATGGTTTTTTTTTTTTTAGAAAACTCCACGGGATGGAAGTTCACAAAAGTGCTGCTTTTCTCTCTCTTCGTCTCGTCTCTCCACTTCGTACTTTTACCTTCCTCCGCTCCTTGTATTTCCACTGGTGAAAAGTCCCTCTAAAGTGCATGGATGAGGTAAATGAAATTCTTCTCAAAACTGGTTTGTATCCGTTCTCCGGCTCAGACCGGAACCATCGTGTGTTGCATGTGCTGCATTTGAGACAACATTTCCTGCTGCACACTGGCAATTAGTATGTCCTGGTGTGACGGTGTGATTATTCCAAGTCTGTCCATCTCCCTGTGGGTGCAGAGAAAAAGATATATGTTCAGACGCAGAGCTTCAACATGCAGCACTCAAAGGATGAGGCTGCTTTCATGTACACCTATATATTTCCCCTTACACATACATTAAGAGCTTTTTGGGGTTCAGTGTTTGCTTAAGAACATGTGAACCACCAGCCTGACAATTAATAGTCAACCCTGTCTACCAATTAAGCTGTAACCATGTTATCAGCTTGTCTGTGGAGCCTGATAGAGTTTGTGCCTTTGTGCCACAGAGCTCCACAACACATAAAAGAGTAAAGCAACAAAGCAAAGTAACAAGACACCACATCCCAAGCATGCTCAGTGGTGTGGAAACGCAGCTGCAAAGCTGTTTTACATTAAATTTCATGGGCCCATTCATTGCAATAAATGAATACGTCCTCCGCACATTTGAACAGTGAATTTTTATGTGTTTTTAATAGATTTTGGATGACAACAGAGTTCTGTGAATAAGCTATGTGCGACAATACCACTTGGATAAATTCACTGTTGGTTTTAGAGTCTTTGGGGGAACTGTACATATAAAACGAAAAGATGAAACAACACTAGAGTTATCCTTTAATTAAAGGAGTATTTCACTGTTTGACAAAATAAAACCCTGCTAACATCAAACGGGGCAATTAGAGTACACCAACATTTTTGTGTAATTATACAGTACAAGTGCTGTGAGGCGTCCACTGACATCTTGACAAATTGTAAAGGTGTCTGTGCGCTTATTGGATCATCAAATACCGTCTACAACCTCCTCCCTCCGCACCTTTCTGATGTTAGAAACACAGCGCCTGTGTCTGGAAATGTCTGATATATTTTAAAAACTGACAGTTTAACAAGCACCACAACTTATCTGATTTTTCCTTTAGTACAGGTACATTTACGCAAGTAATGATCTTAAGTACAGTTTTGAGGTACGTGTATTTTACTTGAGCATTTCTGTCTTATGCTACTTTACACAGCTACTTTACTACATTTCAGAGGCAAATATTTTACGTAATACTCCCTTATGCTACTTTTAGCAATACTACACATTACGCTGCTGACGTGTTTGTTTGAGCATACCAAACCCTTAAAGGAGCTGCATGTGACATTCAGAGCATTAATACAGCAGTTAACAACTATTTGCAAGTATAGTGGAGTCATGCTACCTCTGTGTGTGTTGTCCTCTTAGCTTCTCTGTACATTGTTGTTGTGAGTGTATCCCACTGGCTAACTCGTCGCCGCCACTCTGCACTGAGCTCATACGCAGTTACAGCTAATATCAGGATGGTACTGTCGTGTAAGCACCCACCCCCCAGTTTCCTCCAAATTAACAATGCCACCTCTGTCGGCACTGTTGCTGTTGTTAGCACTATATATGGAGTTAGCACCGTTAGCTGCTAATCACCAGCTCAGCCACCTCCATGCTGAGAACCGTGTGCAGACAATCCCGCCCCACACTCTGAATCATAGATATGCTCTGAATCAGTGGTTCCCAGCTGGTGTGTCGCGGCCCAAAAGAATGAATGGACCGCAGGTGACATTTTTACATACAGTGAATTTCCAGCACAAAGCTTTTATTTTGAAGTGCCATTTTCTGCTATCGGGAGAGTGACTTACTGACAGCTACTTTACGGAGACAACAAACTAGCTCAAATCAAAGCAAACAGTCACCCCGTGACTGGAACGGTTGGGAACCACTGCTCTGAATGTCTTTTACTACTCCTTTAAGAGTGCTGGATACAAAAATGACACGGCCACAGTTGTATGAAAACATTTGTTTCTGCTCATTCTGACTGTAATACAATTGCTGTCTCTTGTTTTGACTTGAGCCTGATTGTTGCATAAAATGTGATTGTGTTTTTGGAGAAGAAATGTGCCGAGTAAATGCCAAAGTCCATTTTCACATGAAGGTGCACTTACTGGTGTGTGAGAGCCAGGAGGCTGTCGAGGCTGGTGTATCCTCCTGCTGCCAGAGTGTCTGTGTACCTCTCCAGCCCGATGGACCGCAGCCACTCGCACACCGACCACACAGGCACACACACCTCCGGTAGGACTGACACACACACCTCTGAACCCACCCCTGACTCCAACACAGTGGCTGTGGGTCTGTAAGAACAGAGAGAGCGAGAGGAAGGAGGTGGTGTGAAATCACAATTGAAGGAGCATTGTGCTTGTTTGCATTATCATCTGGGTGAAAGCACGTAGGTGTGAGTACAGCATCAATGCTGAATGAATTTCAAATGGACATGTATGTATTCTGTGTCTTTGTCTGTGCTCTGTTATTGCCTGTATCTACATGTCCAGTACGCACCTCTCCCCTCCTGTCCGGCGCAGTGTCCCAGGGTTACGGATGAGTTTATCCAGCATGTTGAGTATCTGGCTGAAGGTGGGTCTCTCTGCTCGCTCCCTCTCCCAGCAGTCCAACATTAACTGGTGCAGCACCACAGGACAGTCCATAGGAGCAGGCAGACGGTAGCCCTCTTCTATCGCTTTAATCACCTGAAGGAAGGACGGAGGTGGAGGTGTTATCATTTTTACATCACACTGGATCCAATGGTAAGAGATTCCTGATACAGTAGAGACTGTTTCATTGCTGTTCTCTTGCTCGGGCAACAGCTTTGGTCCCTGTTTACTTCCTGCCAGCTACTGCATTAATAAACTTTCCAACAGGAAGTACTCTTGGACCCTTTTAAAATCTTTATGTTTACTAGTTTGAGTTTCGTCTATGCACAGACAAAGTGAAAACAGCTATCCAGTGCAAGTATCATACTGTTTATAGCGATGCTAGTAGGGCTGTCCCCGAATAGTTGACCAAACGTTAGTCAACCAGAAAGGTCATTAGTCGGCAAGATTTCAATTGGTCACTTAGTCGCAGAAAAAACAAACAAACCTGAAACTCTATTAGGAGCTGCGCCTTGTCAAAATAAATCCAAACCTATATGACTGGACCATGTGGGAATTTAATTTGAAAGGACAGACACAGGAAGTGTCCACGCTCAGCAGTCAGGCAGGAGTCAGGTTAATTTCCAGGTCTGGTACCTGCGGTTATCCCACAAGCTCGTTGATAACATGTTGTGCAGGAAATCCAAAGTGTGGGATCATTTTGAGAAGGTGAAGGACGAACCCAAGGTGATATGTAAACTCATCTTCATTGGTCGACTACAAACATGACGTATCATCTGAAACATGGAAGTAGCTACACGCCCATTAGCCCACAGCGTCATTAACAGGCTGCTCGCTCAGTGTGTGACGTGCACTTGTAGATAAAATATAGGCCTATATTAATGAAGGTTCATTAGTACGGTTTTGTATTTCTCTGTAATGTAGCACAATGTTAACAATGTTACTTGTTGGCTTCATTTTTCTGCCCGAGGGGTCGCCTCTTGCTTGGAGCTTGTCGGTCTCGACTTACTTGTGAGTTGTAAAACAATGGCTTGTTTCCACCTCTGCTATATACTTATTGTCACTGTATATTGTGTTTGCAGTTAGTTTACAATAAATCAGTGTATGTTACTGTTCAGCACAGGAAATGCCAAAAGCTCAATCAAGCTGCCACTGCTGGTTGAGTTTCCCAAAAAGAAAGCAAAACCTTTTGCTGAGGATTTATTGTGTTTCTGTTGTTTTCTAAGATCTTCCCAGAGCTGTCTCACCACCAACTGCAATTTATTTTAATTTTTTGCAGCTGCGAGCAGCTCCTCTATTTCCTTTGTACATTATACTGTGGGGACAATACTGTTCATCAGGGGTTTTCAAAGTCTGACATTGTGGGGCCCCCGCTCAGACAGAGCTGAGACAACTGCGCCTTTTGAGCATTAGTGCTGTCAAAAACAATAATACAGTGCAACATGAAAAGTTCATATTAATGGAATTTGTAACTCGCTTTGTCTTCCTCCTATCTGGGGGATAATTATGCTCTAAGTTTTGGACCAACTGTTCGGGGGCTCTGGGGAATGTAAACAGGAAGTATAATGTTGCCATGGAGTCTGTTAGCAGTGCCATTTTTTTCAGCTTATATTTTGTTTTTGCATCACTGCCATATGCATGAGCTGTGTGTCACAGTCTCTGTTGCAGTTCCAAATGCTGTCTGTGTTAATGAGCGCGCCAAATCAGTCAGTTTTCTAACATGAGAATACTACATATCCAACTATGTCACAGTGTGTGGTATCATATCGAGTCACAGCGATGGAGTTGCACTAAAAATGAGGTTTAAAGATGCTGAGATAACGCAGGAATCAGTGTTTCACTACAACACATAAACTAGATAAAAAAAAAAAAACAGAAGAGCAGCTCAGCATGTGCTAATTTACTCTTTAAAAAAAAGGAAAAAGTAAATAAGATGGATAAAGTGTCTAGAGAACGGCTCATCAGGAAAATTTTCTTAGGCTACAACTGTGCTGCAGATGAAATCAATCATGTCTGAAGATTTCCATATGCCAGACTGCCTCTTTGACCTACTCAAACTTAACAAGCTTTGATAGCAAAGTGATTGCAAATTTGCTCTGCAATAGGATTTTCGTCTCAGATCTCAGAAACTGTTCAGAACAACTAAATCACCCCTAAATGTATATATTGTGTGTGTGTGCCTGGCTGCGGGATAACATTAAGCAGCATTTTCTAGTCATTTCTTATTAAGGCTAAATATGTATACTCAATAAAATGTCCTGTGACTGAAGAACATAATCTTGGCTTGCTGCCCTCTCTGAGGATAATTTTAAGGCAAAATATACAATTTTTTAAATGGTGCAGAGGTCAAAGACACTGGGTCAGTATTCAGTGCGTCACACAGACGGTTTATTTTCCTCCAGAAGTCCCTTCTTAAAATATCCGAAAGAAGTGCAGCCTTTTCCATTTATTTATCCTCTTAAATTGAGTTACTTTGAGTCCAATTTGTGGACCAAAGAGATGTAAAAGTTTAAATTGACTTTCTAACAGCACACAAATTATGTTTCAGGAAAGGTCCCTATCCAAAAAAGAATGTTTTTTTGGATAGGGACCTTGACAAGAAACGTGGGTCAGTGAGTGAGATGAATGTTATTTTAATACTTTTGGCCATCTTCCCTTCAAGTTAAGATAACACTGTACACACTAACTTCATTGCTTAAATCTGATAGACACAAGCCCCTTTTACACTGCCTGCTCAAGATGGGAATGTTGCGCTGTTGCTCCGACTTGCCATTCTGTTTAAAAAGTATGAACACAGAATGGGGGGGCAGAGTTGTTTTACCATTAATCCACCAGCAGAATCAATGGGAATTCATTTGTGAAACATGAGCAGAACAAATTTGTGACTCAACTGTTCGCAGAAGGAAATTTACATGTATGTCGGCATTCATCCACATGTTAGTAGCTCCTGTCTTTTTGTAGGTACTAACAAAATCTACCCCTGCCTCTGACAGCTCGTAGTGCTAGTGTAAATAAGATTTTGCGCATAAATGTTGCTCGTCATTATTAGAACTGACAGTTTTATTTCGTATTGTGCCTTTGAAACATTAGAAATGATTACAAATATAACACATTTAGTTAAATTAGTTGGCATTTGGCAGATTTAAGCTTCAGAATAGGGTTCTTAAAATCGTGAATAAGAAATATTTAAATCGACTAATTGCAAAACTGGAAAATGCTGTTCTATGAATAAATGAAATAACAAACCAACTATGTTTTTCGTTTTCTCTCTCTTTTTTTGTTTGCTCCATGTTCACAGGTCGACAGGATGCACCTGTCCATTATCACCTGGCTATTCATGGGAGGGATGTTTGCTAATTGCTGACATTGACTGGCATTCATGAACATACACACATGCCTAAGATCAAATCTAAGTTTCTGCAGCGTGCATGAATCTAAAGTAGGTTTTTAGTACCAAAGTTTTTCATGTGCAAATCTACTCACAGATTTACAAACATTTCATGATTGAGACCTAATATTTGTGTAAAAGGGACAGCCAGCAGGATGGGAGCCCAGGGTGTGGCACTCTGATGACATGTTATGTGTGGGAAACACTACCGGGAGATCTGAAAAGCAGCTAATAGCAGTTAGCAGCTAACTCAAAGAAGATGAACAGTGACCAAAAAGGTCCACAAGTTGGGAAGACAATGAGGTCCAGGAGCTCCTCGCAAGACCAACTGCCAGTTAACAGGGACAGTACTTGTTATAATAAATGCATTGTTACTGTTACGGAAGTGCAGCCCCCATGTGTATGTTATATGTCACACTAAAGGCCGACGCTATTGTGTTACACGTCAAGCTTCTCTTGATTCCGGAGCGGTGGCATGATGTAGCTGTTTGGTTCTGTATAAAAATGAAGGGTCTTTGTTGCTGCCCTATTGAGGACTCTCTTCATCGCAATCACTTCACAACAGAGTGCATGGGCGGAGGCAACCACATGAGCAATCACACACACAGCTTATAAGTAAATCCCCACTTTGACCATATTATATAAAACCACTCATTTGGAAATGAAAATGAAGGTGAATCTTCAAGTCATTACTCAAACCATAAACATTCATTAGATCTTAAAGAGCCACTTCCTGGTTCAACTTTGACCCGCTGTACCTGTCGTACTTGTATACAAACACAGTTTAACCCAGCAACTGAAAATCCTGAGAAACATTTTGGGTGAAGTCATTTTTGTTTTCACTTCCAAATTACTGTTTAAGATTCCCCAGAAGTGAGAAATACAGCTAACGAGTAAAGTGTGATTAGCAACCGGATCCGTGGCCAAAACTATGAAAACAAGACCCAGGCTGCAAGAAAAAAAAGATCTTTGAAATCTGAGAGTAATCCATATTCTGGAGCTAAATCATCTATTCATTGAATTCATTATATAATTATAATGGAGGTGATACAGCATTTTGATTTGACATTTACCTTTAAATATGCAAAGGCTTTCAGGAATGAGCTCGCTCTTTTGTCTCTGAGGCAACTCGCAGGTTAGATGATATATATAATTACTCACATCCTGGTTGTTCATGTCCCAGTAGGGTCTTTCTCCGTATGAAACCACCTCCCACATGACGATGCCATAACTCCACACATCACTGGCGGTGGTGAACTTCCTGTAGGATATGGCTTCTGGGGCCGTCCATCTGATGGGGATCTTCCCTCCAGGGGAAAGATAAGTCCCAGTGGCCTCCTAAAAGAGCAATGACATTTTATTTTCACCATTGATTTTTTTTCTTTTTGCTTAATTGATTGCCTTATTGATTGATTTATCTGAACAAATGGAGAAAACATTTTAATTTCTTAAAGTTTAGCTCAGCTTTTACTCTTTGATTGATGTCTATCATTCGTCAATAGCAGTGACACTCAACTTGCAGCCCACGGGCCAGATGTGCCAGGACGCCCGCCAACCATTTATTCATTCAAAATAAAAATAAATTGATTCATGCTGGGAATTTATTTTGTAAACTGAATATAAATAAGGTGCCAGAGTGCATAAAAAGCATGAAAACATAGCTTGTTTATCAACCAAAGTGCCAGGGTAAGATCCCCTGGACCCCCCGACAGAAGCTGGGCTGAGCCACAAATGTCCTCAAATCCTGGAAACACTCTTGTGTACACTCGACCTGTGCGGGGCTGCTGAGACTGGATTTGCCTCTTGGCAAAGATGAGCCAAAACAGATAATGTCAAAAGGTTGAAAACGGGCAACTAATTTATTATATATACTGATAAATATTATTGTTTGTTTATTAACTGGCCCCTGGCCTCCTGTCACTCTGCAAAAGTGGCTCCTCGGCAAAGCAAGTTGCACATTCCTGGTCTACAGTCTATAATAAATATGTTTTTTAAAGGCAGCTGTTAACAATAAAAGTGTATATAAAAAAGGCTGTCAGTGTTTAATTTAAGTGATGAACAATAATGACTTTGGAATCAGGAGACAAACAAACAGCAGACTGTATGTATATGTTCACATCCAGTATGTGTGTGCATGTGTTCTTTCTGTGTGTGTCTTACCCGTGTGGTATACGCAGCCTCTGGGTCGTCCTCCAGAACCCGACTCAGGCCAAAGTCAGACACTTTACACACCAGGTTGCTGTTGACCAGGATGTTTCGAGCTGCCAGGTCTCGGTGAACGTAGCTCATTTCTGACAGGTACTTCATCCCTGAGGCGATGCCACGCAGCATGCCGACCAGCTGGATCACTGTGAACTGGCCGTCGTGTTTCTGAAACATCAAAATGATGGAGACAGGAGTGCAGGTTAACATGGGCACCCGCAACTCAAATGCAAATATTTTCTAATGTCTTCACTCCTCTGTTACAGTACACTAAATACCGTTGGGTTGTGGACAAAACAAGACATTTAAGGAGGTCACTTTGGGCTATGGGAAACACTCATTGATATGTTTAAACCATTTTCTGACATTTTACAGAGCAAACAACGATAAATAAATCGAGCAAATTTTCAACAGATTATCTGTGACTTGATACATTAACATGTCAGTTACAACAGCATAATAAAATAATAAAACTGCTTGGGTAAACACACATTTTTACAGCCTTAAGGATTAATGCATCTATTGATTATCATTCCAGTCCAGTGTCGTCTTTTTGAGTCTTGTATAGAGTCCATTTTCCCATTTTCTCTCTAGCTGTGCTTCTTGTAGTCTCAGTGTGTGTCAATTTCTCCATTAAAAAGATTTCTTCCACAGTTGTTAGCCACTGGTCCTTCGTTGGTGGTGTGTCTTTACCACAGTTCCTAATAATAGCTTTCTTGCTTGCTGCTTGCAATACTTTGATCAAACTAGTCCATACCCATTGGTAGTTTTGTCACCTTCTACCTATGCAAACCCTCAATGCCTATGTGCAGTTTCACATAGATTGACCACGTCAGTGAGTAGAAAAACGTGGGACAGACAGAATGACTGACTGACAGAACAACACACTGACAGTTTCCGTAATTATGTACAACATACCATACAATGACTTAGTCATACCAAAAATTAGAAAAAAAAACAACAACATTCCACCACAGGGGGAGTCACAACGATTGGTTGCATTTTAGCCATTTTTAAGCATTTTTCTGTTGTTATAGCGCCACCCAGTTGCCAATTAGAGTTAAATTTCTCCAGTCACCTTGAGGCGTTCTGTTCTACATATCTACCAAGTTTAGTAAAAATCCATATGGCAGTCAGGCCTAGGTAAGACATTAGCTCTCTAGCGCCCCCATTTTGTTTGATGGGGTCAATAATGGAGGGGTCCCCTCAGATTATGTGTGGTCATATGCCTACAAAGTTGCGTGGTGATTGGTGAAACCCTTGAGATGTTATACACCTTTATGTGATGAGCCACGCCCTCCGCAATATTCATTGCCTTAGCGAAAGCTCAGTTTTAGTAAGTTTTCCAACTTTTGCCAAGAGGGAACTTCAGATATTGGCCCCTAGATTATGTTCACCGAGTTTCATGCAGATTGGTCAAACTTCCTAGGAAGACATCGATTTTAAGTGTTTTTCAAAAAAATTCAAAATGGCGGAAAATCTGTATACCAGAAGTTATGGGTTCTTGAGGCAGATTTGTTCCTCATGAGGAGAGGCATCTCTGTGCAAAGTTTCATGTCTCTACGACATACGAGGCATGAGAAATGCCCATTCAAAGTTTGCAAAGGTTGCTATAGCACCCCCCTTTGGCCAGTTGATGTTATATTGCTTCATTCACATCCTCCCATGACCCTCTACCACTGTGCCAAATTTCACATGGATTGACCAAGTCAGTGAAGAGAAAAACGTGGATATCTGTCACTAGCAATAATATTTTCTTCAGAGATAAAGCACTACTGTTAGATTCCTCATATCCTAATATGTGCTCAAACTCTTCACATACCATTTCCCAAAATACAGTTATTTTTGGACATTGCCAAAAACACGAGAGTGGTTGACATCAAAAGACCCACACTCTCGCCAACATCTCTGGCAACTATGGAGATGCTTACTTTTCAGTTTTTGGTGTAATAAAGAAACGAATCAGATTCTTCCATGAGAATTCCCTCCCGGTTTGCTAATTAGTGGCTGAACGGTTTATCTTACACAGATCTGATACATTTTCAGTGCACTGGAAGAATGCTAGATATGTTTTTGTAGGGTAGAGCAGTATCAAATGCGTTTACCCGGAGAAAAGCATCCAGTGATCCATTCTCCATGTATTCTGTGATGATCATCAGTGGCTTACCTAGACAGGAAAAGAGTTAAAGATATATTAAAACATGCACAAAACCCAAACACTTCTACTTCATCTAAGAGTCTTTCATCAACTCACATCTCGTCACGACGCCCTCGAGCCTGATGATGTTCGGATGGTCAAACTGCCCCATGATGGAGGCCTCGGACAGGAAGTCCCTCCTCTGTTTGTCCGAGTATCCCGCCTTCAGACTCTTGATGGCAACATAGATCTCCCTCTTTCCCTGAGCACGCAGCCGACCACTGCACACCTCCCCAAACTCTCCTACACACACAAAGAGCAAACAGCAGTGTCAGCGCCAAGTAAGCATGTGTGTGTGGGTTTGTGTATGTGTGTGTGTGTGTGTGTGTGCGAGGCTCTAACGCCAGGCTTACCCATGCCAATAACCCTCTCAATGTGAATACTGCTAACATCAATCTCCTTGGCAAACTCATGGATGGCCTGATCGGGGTCTTCGTAGGTGAACGGGTCCACGTAGATTTTAACTCCTGCCATAAAGGAGAGGCGGGAGAGGAGAGGAAACGAGGGAGGAAGAGGAGGGATGCAGAGGAGGGTGAGAAATATGAGTTGTATAACTGCTGCATATGTTATGTAAATGTCTTTGGCAGTATGTGTGTAAGATATGTGCAGGTGGATCTAGGAGGAGAGAAGGAAAAAGAGCATCCATCTGTCTCTCTGTTCTTTTTTTTTTTACAGTACAATATATGTGCGCGTGTGAAGTACCTGGGTTAAGATGTTTCTCCTCCTCTGAGTCCTGCTTTGTTTTACTGTACTTGCTCCTCCTGATGAGACACAAGGAGTGATTGACATTAACACACAGATGCAGAAAAGACATGTCAGAGCATTCATTCTTTTCCCTTTTCACAATTATGTTTGGTGATTCTTACAGTTAAGAGCATTATGAGTCACATTGTTTTCAACTTTGTATATATTTTTCCCAACAGCGCTGTGCATTCATCTGGTTTTTCAGGATATGCCGCGAGAGAAAGCGATGACAATGAGAACAGAGAGCAACGGGCTGCAGGAAAGACACAGAGCGAGTAGATGAAAGCCTTTAAAGGAGAGAGGGAGGAGGGGCGCCGCCTCAGGTAGCGCAAGATAAAAGGTGTTTTCCATTAAACAAAGAAACTGTCAAAAACACCTTTGTGGGTGAGCAGGTGTGTGTGAGTGTGTGTGTGTTTGTGGGCACTTGCGCATGCTTGTGTTTGTGTGTGTGTGTGCGCGCACGCCAACGGAAGCTGACACACAAGCTGTGCTGCTGAAGAGACAGTAATGACAAGTCAGGGACAAAGGGATTATCACTGTCTCCACTCTAATCCCCTTTAAAAGCTTCAGGTAACACACACACATTATTTAGCCACACAATAGCAGGGGAGTTGTGTGTGTTGTGTGTGTTGTCTGGGTGCATTCTGACAGATTGGTCAAAAGCAGTAGTTAAGGAAGAGGCAGCATTCATATTGACGTCAGGGATGCACTGATGGGAAACTTCTATCCAAGCTAACAAGCCCATAGGTGTGCATGCCAGGTCTGTATGGATGCCTATATGTGTGTGTGTGTGTGTGTGTGTGTGTGTGTGTGTGTGTGTGTGTACCTGCGGCTAATGATGAAGACAGCTGCAGATATCAGCAGTAAAATTCCGACCCCGCTGACAGACAGCAGCAGGAAGGCTGAGTTAACTCCTTCTCCAATCAGAGGGAAGGGATCTAACAGGGAAGGACACAAAGGTCACCAACAGGAAGTTGTAAACTCTGTCACAGTAAACTTTAATACATCCTCTAAAAGTCCTGCACATTGTCGTCAGAGTACCTGAATTGGTGGCGAATTCAAAAGGGGCGCTGAACTCTCCGTATCCGGCAGCTGTGCGAGCACGCACATGGAACACGTACACAGTGAGGGGGTTGAGACCCGTGACATCCACGCTCCGAGAGAAGGTCCTCATTATGCGGTAGGACCTCTCTTTCTGATCCTGATTAGACGGGACAAAAAGAGGGGGCTTCTTTTCAATGGCTGACTGCTAATCCATTGTCACCATCAGTGAAATACAAACAGCGTGCCAACGTATTGGCATTCCAGACAGCCGCCTGAGCTGCATTAACCTGCGGGCGCCTCACCTTTTCATAGAACTTGACCTCATATTCTAGGATGACCCCGTTGGGTCGATCCGGCTGTTGCCACGACAACGACAAACTGTGCCTGGTGACGTCGGTGGCTAAGATGGACGACACTGGAGAGGGAGCTGGGAGGAGAGAAAGATGGGAAGAGATTAGTCAGTGACAATAGTATAACTTACTGTATATAGAGTGACGCAGGAGCGAGTCCTAAAACCCAGAAATGAGTTAGCACTCCTGGTTCCCTTGTCTTGAAGTCAATGGGTTTTTGGTTAGATGCAAAAGGTCAGTAGTGTCCAGTGCGTAGGATTTAGGGGGATATCTTGGCAGATGTGGAATATAATATAGTATGTGTTCTTTAGTGTATAATCACCTGAAAGTAAGAGTCGTTGTGTTTTGATTACCTTAGAATATGCTGTTTATGTCTATATTGGGAGCAGGTCCTCTTTTATGAACATCGCCATGTTGCACCGCCATGTTTCTACAGTAGCCCAGAATGGATAAACCAAACACTGGCTCTAGATAGACCCTTTTACTGTTAGTAAACAGTATGACACTTTTCGGTGGGCGGGGCTAAGCTGCAAGTTCAGTTGGCTTGTTTTAGACAGTGGAGGAAGATGATGCGAGTGCTGCATTCAGAGATACTCATTCCAATTTTCGTACCCGTACCCTCAGAGCTGCAGAGCGCCAAGTGGAGTGAATGTGTGATTAACTTAAGCATTCGGTAATTCATGTAGAAATGTAACGCTCTGTTGCTTTGATCAACAGGGCTCTCATTTAAGTTTACGAACGCACCGCGTCAGGTCACTCACTCTCCAGGACCGCGAGTGTTACTTGAATAAGTAAACAGTGACCAACAGGACCAGACTGGCCGACCCGTATGCTCTCACTCAGTGGATGGATGATGTCACAGGAAGCTTTGTGGTTGATAACTCTGCCAATCTTACGAAGAAGGACGACACTTTAACAGTTTCCTGCAGTTTGTTTTTCCATTGAAGCTAATGTTACCTAATGCGCTAAAAAGTTAGCGTTATGGAGAAACCCAATATTCCTCTTAACACCTCCCCAGTTTCTGATGAGGTGGACATGATAACCTCTAATACACATACTGCCACTCATCCCTACAACAGTAAATGCTTTTTCCCTAACCTGATATGAAGTGTGCGCTGCACATGTGAGCATTTTTGATGATCGCCTCCGTCCAGTCCTTTCATCATATCGCATTAAACAATAGTTGTCTTAGTTTTTGTTGACGGGCAGTGGCGGCTGGTATGTGATAAAATTTAAGTTTTGAGCCATGACTCCTTCTATTCTGGCTCCCAATAACACAACAAGACCACATTTTAAGACTCCTATGTAGTCTACATCCCGGTGGTGGCAAGTCGTTTTTTGCCTCCAGGCAACAAACAAACATCATCGTGACATAGGTCCTAAAAGGGTCTACAGGGCCATTTGGGTTTTCACATCACCATAGTAAGCAGCCCCTCTGTGACAAAAGAGTCAGAAAAACACTGATTTTTTTAAATGTGAAATTACATTATTCAGGGTTTTTACCAGTTTAAATCACCAGCTCAGTTTGTTTTGAAGAGAAGGAGGCCTCCCCGGCTGGTTTAGCTCAAGGTAAAAACCTCCTGAATGACTAGATCAGAAATAAGGTCAGCACACTTTAAATTGTCAGAGAGAAAAGGTAAGCACACATTCGAAGGTGCTGGGTGAGTGACTGTCTGCAACATGCCTAACAGCGTTGGGGACCCACTGAACTGTAACATGAAACTGCTTTATTCAGTGTTGTTTTAACTGGTTTAAATCACTGCCCAGAGGAAAATGTTGCTGCTCCACCCCAGGAGACATACGTAACAAAGACTAAACCAGCAGGAGTTCCTTTGCTGTGCTCAAAGGCTTCTCGGAGGTTCCTCGACTCTAGATAAAACACACAGAGTTGAGACTTGAATTTGGTCAAATTTTATTTTGGATCTTATTGTAATCTTTAAGTTGATTATTTCAGACTTTACTACAGTGAGAGGGGAAATAGAGCAGTTTAATAAGATCTTAAATTAGGATCAGGCTGAGACAAAAGGATGGCTATTTCTCAGGAGATGAATTTAAGAAGAATGAGAAAATGGTCAAAATCTCATTGATTTTATAAAAAGCCCAGTTACATCTAAAAGAAATAGGCTGGAAAAAGAAATAGTCCTTTCCTCAGGGTGGGTCCATTTGTTTCAGAGAGGAGGAGACCTCTGTGACTAATTGGGCTGCAGGTAAAAACTTCCTGAACACAGAAGGAATCCTCACCAGGAGAAGTTTCAGCTGGTTGCAATCTGCAGTCTTCACTGCTAGATGCCATTAAATCCCCCTAAATCTTCCACACTGCTCCTTAGAGAGACTTTCACGTTTTGTTCTACGACGTTAAATCCTTCAGTAAATACCCCACTCATGAATTTCGAAGCCTTTATGTGTCTTAAAAAAGGCGGCTGGTATCAAGGGGCTAAATGAGACTCTTAAGCGTCATCAGGCGCTGTGATGACGACTTTGAAGTCATGCAACCGGGGTGCCTAACGTTATCTTTTTACCTCTGCTGATTGCATTTACGCAAATGATAAAACTGGTGTTCACTTTTATGTTTGTGAAAATGATCTTACTTAAGTATCATAAATTTCTGTCAAGGAAACCAGGGCAAGGCTAACTTTCAGGTTGGCCTACAAATAAATGTCATCCCTGCTGCACTCTTTTGTACGAGGCTGCCAATAACATAACATCTGTAACAGTTTCACAGGCCTGAATACAGCTCCAAAGGTATGTATGGTTCCTGTTTGTCAACAATCCCATTGACCCAGTGCACCTGAGAACTGACCTAAATCTCATTCCTTCCTATTCCGCTGAGACAAGCCTCATTCTCCGCCCTCTCTCCTCTTACATCCCTCCATTTTCCCTCCCTTTATGGTGTTTGTCCTCCTTTGTGGTTGTTCACATGATATCGGGCCATATGGTGGTGCAGGTTGGACTTGAAAAATCCCAGACAGCTCTCATGCTGTGCACACACAAGCTAAGTTATTTCCCTGGGGCACTTGGAACTAAGCAGGTGTGCCGTTTTCTAAATGCCAGCGTAAAGACTTAAAGAAATGACAGTTGAGATGTAACAGCATGCAAAAAAAAAAAAAAGGAAAAAGCAAAGAAAAAAACGCACGCACTGAAAACTAATGGAGAGCATGTGTGAGGAGCGCCACACACCAGCTGACACCTTCACAACTAAAATGAAACACGCCATAAAATCTGGGTGATTTTTCACACACTTCCGTGGTCAAGAGCAGACACAAGGAGAGCCACCCCCCACCCTCCTCCCTTCCTCCCTCCTCCCTTAGATAAACTAATGTTATGTGTCAACTAATTTGCTATGTGCTGTTGTCATTTACTTTCCCCTCGTAACTACTTTCCCCTCAACACGCTCTGGGTATTTGTATTTAAATCAGTGATTTACATTTCCCAGAATGCTTTTTGACATCCTCTTGAGAACAACCCTATAATTAATTCAGCTGTTGTTAGGTGTAGGAGGACAGAGTAATAACTATGGCAACGATGACAGTGATAGTAAGAGCAAGAGTTTCCAGTTGAAAGAAAGCAAGAAA
This sequence comes from Epinephelus lanceolatus, assembly GCF_041903045.1. Lineage (NCBI taxonomy): Eukaryota > Metazoa > Chordata > Actinopteri > Perciformes > Serranidae > Epinephelus > Epinephelus lanceolatus. The sequence continues at coordinate 30,556,865 of NC_135745.1, read as the reverse complement.
ACTGTCTTGTAGCTTCATTAGTGTTGACGCTGTTGTTAGTGGAGAGGCTGGAATCTATTATGGATGTGTTCAACATCAGTTTTCTTCCATTAAACTCAGTTGTAGCATTATGTAAACGTTAAAGTCGTTTTAGTTCACGGGCCACATACAGCCCGATTTGATCTCACGTGGGCCGGACAATTAAAACCATTGCGTAATGTCATATAAATAAAGACACCTCCAAATTTTGCCCTTTCTTTTAGTAAAAAGAACATTCTGAAATTGCTCATCCATTTACGAAAGAGATGAAGACCAGCCTGAGATATCTTATCTTATCTTTTCCATACATTTTCACACCTGTGTAGTAATGCTGGTGTCACTACGTCAAACTAAAGTAGAAGCTATTGAGGAAGCAGGTTAAGTTTTCTCCCACCTTACAAACCACGTATAAATCAAAGGTTTTGGCAGTGCCTTAGCAATAGGGTGCCTCCAATATTGTTTTAGGACTTAAATCTAAAGCTGAAAACACCCCAGCACCCTTGGACGCGCGTCAAGTGCCGCCCCCAGCACACACTGAACATGTCGCTCTGCAGCTCGTCAACAGACGACCACGTAAAGTTATTACTACCTTTACTGAAAGATCTGTACTTCCTCCACCTCTGCATTAGCTTAAAATCATGTGTGGACACCCAATAATTAAAGTTAATTTCTCACCTGAAGAGCCGATCTCAGGAGCTATGACTCGCCAGGCAGTAACTTTCAGCTGCTGTCTTTATAATGACAGGATTATGGATCTTTAGCCCCTTTTACACTGTCAGATTTTCTGCGAATGTTGGGTCGTTTTGCCGGCAAGCTGCGAGTGTTTAGACACACAGAGCCGGATTGGCGAGTTGATCCGAGGTGCCCAATTTTCCGCCTCGTAGGGCAGACATATTGGCGGAACCTTTTTGGTTTAAAAAGACAGAGGCGGCCTTCCACCACGGGAGGGGCTGTTGAATACTTGTGGGAGGAGCTGTTGATGACGCAGCACGTGCGAGCCACTGGCGGTGGACTAACAGGAAACAGCTGATAGCAGGAATTAGCAGCTAGTAGCAAGAGGGAAACGCAAACCTGACAGATACTGTAAAGATGAGCAACTGGGGAGACAAGGAATTGCGCGACCTCCTTGCCCTCGCAAACAAAGAGGCCATTAACTGTCAGATGACGAGAGAATTGCCGAAGGACTGATCAGCCGCGGCTTTCCTCAGAGTACGTCACTGTTTACATCACACGCTGAGCTACATGTCTTGTTACTTGCTCACGCCCCCCATTGCCCCAAAAAAGGCGCATTCTGTATAATCAAAAGTAGGTAGGTGGCATTTTGCTGCACTCCTAGATTTTGTTTTTATGCTGCCAATGCTGAAAGAAGACTGATTGGGCTTTCCTGCAAATTTGCACGATGCCTACTTAAAAAGGGCTTTAAGCTCAGGGTATTTCTCTCCTCACTCATTCTTTATCACACATGACACACAGCAACAGCTACAGAATTCTCTTTACACATCCATGGTGAGGAGAGGAGTCGAGCTGCCACAGGAGCAGAGACAAAAGAGCTGCTACGAGAGCTGGTATGTACAAGCAGAGCGTGACTGGGGGGAAAATGCACTTAATTCCAGGAGCGGCGTGGCTGGAAATAGAGTGCCGAAGTCACGTCCCTTCCGGTGAAGCTCATGGGACCTTAGATCGGAAAAAATATGAATGGCAGTGAATGAGGAGAGAAATATTATCTTTTGGTCCCGTTTGAGTTTTGACATGAACTCCAAATATGTCATTAATGAATTTAAAACTTTAAAAATTTTAAGGTCAAGAAAGTCATACTTTGTGGTAAAACTGTTATATAAGCTTTTGAAAAAAATGTAATTAGAAAAACTACACAGGAGGTGGTTGTGTATGTGACGTCATAGCTTTCGCTCACTTCCTGCAGCTTGGAGTGACTGCAACCTGGCACAATAGCGAAAGCTATGACATTATACACGCGACCTCCTCCTGTGTACTCTTGAGTCTTTCTAATTAAAAAGCTTATATCTCAACAGTTTTACCAGTATGTATGACAGTATGACTTTCTTGAACTTAAAATTTATGTTTTAAATTCATTAACAACATATTTAGATTTCATGTTGCAACTCAAACTAATCTTGGATCTAAGGTCCCATGAGCTCTACCGGAAGGGGCAGAGTATTTTTTGCCACCGGTGTGCTTGGGCCTTAATATAGATTCTGCTTTACTGAAGATGCTGACTGACCACATTTTGCGCAATGTTGAATATTTTAAAATATGACCACAATGCATATTAATTAGTTTTTTTCAGAGAGCTGTGTTCTGGTCAGAGTGGAAAAGTCTCTGAAGCAGCATTTTACATGAAGAAGCTGCTCACTGTTTAACCTGACACAGCCTTCACCTGCATCAATATTAGGTGTGCAAAGTCATCCAGTGGGCTGCATCAAACCCTTTGCCGGGACAGTTCTGGCCTGCAGGCCTTATGTTTCACACCCCTGATGTAAACAATGCATTCGAAGTACACTTGCAATATATAGTATTTCTATCCAGTATTACAATGTGGTCATCTCTTTAAATCTGTTTAAATGCAGAACTGCTGCATGTAATGTATTTGAAATGCTCAATTTCTTGATTACTTATGTCTTGTAACAGGTTTCAAGATTCTCTAGACTATCTTTCAGCAACAAACACATCACCTAAGCACTCTTAAGATGCACTGGTATTATATTTGGAAAGTGCTGCAGTATTCCAAATACAGTCCTTACAATTAAAAAAAAAAAATCACAAATAGCTGGACGTATCCACCATGATGTCACCTATCGGCTTGTGAACTGCTGTTTTAAAGCCTGGACTTTGGTTTTTGGCCGTCGCCATTTTGGACTCTTGAAGCCAGGAGTGACCATATTTGGACAAGAGGGTGGAGCTATGGAGGAGCGAGGGGTGGATCTGACTCATAGACTGTAGTGATGCCTCACAGACCACTTTAAATGGCACCACGTTAATTATGTGTAATTTTAAGGCGTAATAAAATCCAAACAGGTGAGCTACATAATAGCTATTAGCTGTGAGCAAAATATGTTTGTATCTGCTGTGAATTTGGGCACTTTAACACGAGGGCTGATGAGGACTGACTCAATTTGGAGTTGGCTTCATTTCATTTCACTGAAGCGTTAAGGGTGGGTACCAGTTTTAGCATGCAAGTATGTAGCTCCGCACAGAGGTTGCTCATAACATGCTTCCACAGTTTGGAACATTACTCGTGGGGCCCTGCTTCCCTGTGGGCCCACATGCAGTGAACAGCAGTTGTGTTGTGCTGACCCAGTTACGGACAACATCTCTAAGCACATTTTGTGTTGCTGCAACCATCACACCATCACAGCAAATACACATATCACACTCAAACACTTCCTCTCACCAGCTTGGTTGGTGGTGACGGTGACAGACGCGCTCTGAGCTGCCCCTGCTCCGCTGGCCTGGGAGACCCCGTTGCGTGCGTAGACGATGAAGGTATAGTGTGTGTGGGCCCTGAGCTCGCTCACCACCACCCTGGTGGTCTTCAGGCCCGTCTGGTCGGGAGAGAAGACCACATCGGAGCCGCAGGGCAGGCAGAGCTGAGAGCTGGAGATGGAACCAGAGCTGAGTCTCGGGTAATCTCCAGGTACTGGTCTGCTCTGGTAGACTCCTCTCCCTGACTGGACTTCAGATCCCACAATCCCCTGGTCTGACTGCATCCCCAGGCCGCCATGCTGAGCCTCAGGCTGGGAGATGCTGCGATTCCTGGGGAGGGCTTTGCTGCCAGACTGACTGTGGCTCCCTGTTTGACAGATCAGACACTCGAGACTGTAGCTGGTGTCACTCCGTCCTCCCAGTCGGCGAGGAGGGGCCCACTCCAAGACTACCGAGGTCTCGTTCACCACAGAGATGAGCTGCTGTGGGGCTGACGGCGGCTCTGAGGAAGAGACAGGGAGAGGCTTGAGCATGAACAAAACCAAGTTTACATTCTAAACTGCACTTTAAGGGGGGAGGCAGTATACGGGGTGTATGAGGGGGAGCTGTTGGCACGAGCTGAAATGTGGACATCTGGCATCAGACTGAAAACCATACTGTTCAGAGATGTTTTTGATGGGCTGGATGTTTTCCTCTGTGGTATTTCTTTTTTGTGTGTTGTGCGTCTGAGAGACAGAGTAACTGTGTGTGTGTGTGTGTTTTCATTTTTCCCAGGCCAAGGAAACCATGTGCTGAATATAGGCATAATTAAGTTTATGACACACAGACTGAGGTCTGCAAGTCTGTCACACAGGACCTACTCAGAGACTTAGAGAAAGAGACGCAGAGCGCAGGAGAGAGAGCGGACATTTATTCACTTCTCAATGTCTTTACTTATCACTAGCAGACAGGATGTAGATGGTGGCTTAGTCATAAGTAATGGGATCATGAAACAGGGGTGGCATTCAGACAAGTTTGTGTCTCCCTCTGTTTGGTAGAGATAGAGGTAGGGAGACAATGAGTGTGCTTTTTTTGCTTTTATTTGCAAGCAGTGCACACACGTATTGTCCGTATTTTCACTTATGTATAGTCTTACGTGTGTGTGTGTGTGTGTGTGTGTGTGTGTGTGTTCTTACGGGTGCAGCTCATGGAGGGAGGGTCGCTGTCAGCGCGGAAGAATCCAGAGTGGCAGTCACAGACAGTCGCCCCATCTCTGAGCGAGTAGCTATGTGGAGGACACTTGGAGCATCCTGCGTCTGAAAACTTGGCCTTGTAAAAGCCAGCGGTGCAGGCTGCAGAGGGACAGAAGGAGACAGATTTAGGACTCCACTTTATCAACAATGCTTAGCCACATACACCAGGTCACATTGACACAAACTTTATAAAAGACACCATAAAGCACCTCTAAAATGAAGTAATAACATGCTACCTTGAACAGAACACAGCACTTGTTTAAAGGTCCCCTGTGGGGTTTTTGATCACTAGTGGTGCTGTGGAGCAATGTTCTGATTAGCAGGTCCCAGCCTTACTTGTATTTCAGGCTCAGCTATCAACTACACATGGATAAATATATATGTTTGCTACAGCTGAAAAGATAAGTAGATTAATCGGCAGAAAATTAATGAACAGCAATTAAGACAACTGATTAACTGCTCAAGTAAATATGCAAAATTAAGTCTGTTGTAACAGCTCAGAAAATTTATTTTAAATAATTAATCAAATATGTCAAGATGGGCTCTGGAAAATTGTGATAGGAATTTTTGCTGTTGCTGCGATACAGTTAGTTAATTAATTAATCAAGAAAATAAACAGCACATCAATTATAAAGAATAAAAATAAAGCATTAATTCACTACACAAATATTTATTTGTATGTCAATTACTCACTCATGTTACATTGAATTTAGGAATAGGAAGAAAACATTGTTTTTCTTGCATGCCTCCATGGTGAACGAAGAAACTGAGAAAATTCTTAATGAACTGAAGTCATAGGACGGCCACATTTAAAGGGCAACTTCTGTATTTTTCAACCTGGACCATTTTTTAATATGTTTTTGTGTCTAAGTGACTGATGTGGACAACAATTTTTGAAATTAGTCCAGTATTAATTTCATATAATTTCATTTTATTTTTTCCACAGACAGGCCTTCATCACATGCCTTCTCACTAAAACTGCAATATTAAAAGAATTCAGCATAAAAAGAAGTGCACTAGTTATCCGTACGTGAGACTGTTTATGTGGAAGTGTTTTTAATAATATGGTTTTAGCCAAAATGCATGCGTTTAGTAAGTTTCGAGCACATGAGTGGCTAAATGAGACTTGGATTGAACTATACTAGTATACAAGAACGAGGTCCAGATTTCTCTTTAGTCATTAGTTCAAGGTCCCACAGTTTAATACATTCAGCGTCATACTTGCGTTTGGCCATGTCATTGAGCTAGTTTGCTGTCTCTGTGAAGTAGCTGTCTATTATTCACTCTCTCTGCAGCAGGGAACGGCACTTCAACATATAAAATCTGTGATGGAAATTCACTATACATAAAATTAAGTGTGTTTCTTACAAACTTGGCATGTTTGTGAGTCACTTGTGGTCCATTCAGGATGGACCCATGACCCACTTTTAGACCGTGACCCACCAGTTGGAAACCACTGGTAATACAGTTTTGCTGATTTGGACCCCAGTGACTTCAATACATCAAGACTTTTCTCCAATGTTTGAATTCTTTGTTCACCGTGGAGGCATGCAAGAAAAACAAAGTTCTCTTCCTTAATTCAACTGAACACAGGGTGAGTGGTTGATACACAAGTGATCATTTGGGGGTTGAATTATTCCTTTAATATACACAATCCCAAAGTTGTCCCACCCTTAAAATATCAAGCAATGTTCAATATTCAACAAAGTGGCTTTCCAAATATCTTTTGGTGAGAAGCACTCCAAAAGATACCTTCAAAACATGTTCACAGCGATTTAAGTCCGCCCTGAAGTGGGCTGCAAGCAGTGCCCTCAGGTCAGCTGACCCCTGACCCTTGATACAGTCTTTGTTGTCTCTGTATCGACATCTTACACAGCTCAGACATCCATCTAATCAACACGCGGACTGCATTTTGATTCAAAGATAAACTGTAAAGAAAAATCTATAGAGAGAAATAGATACATCACGGGGGGGAGGGGCACTGTGTGTCTCTTTTATCTCTTTCTGATGATTTTGATGAGCAAAGAAAGAAACATCTAGAAGAACATTTACTGATCAGCTCCCACTCACACGCACAGAAACCAGTAACACTAGAACTGAATACATCAAAACTCCAACGCCAACACAAATATAACTGACATTTAAATATATGAAAGAGGAGAAACAGGGAGAGGATGAGAGAGAGATACAGAGGGAGGGGTGGAGGAAGAGAAATCTTCTCTCTGTATACCAAGGAATTCACGCATTGACAGAGCAACAATACAATAAATGAGTGCATAATTATACCGCTTGACATCCACTGGTGGGGCAGAAGAGATGGCAGAGCGTGGCTGGTTAGAGCCATTTTTTTTCTCCCTTTAATTTCAGAAGGAAATCCTTCATTTGTTTCCACTGCAATCATTTTTTCAACACCTTTTTCATCATCACACCCTATTCACTCTCCTTTCTCCATCCCACCATCTTTCCCGGTTCTCTCCTTTTTTTTTCAACCCTTTCACACTTCCAAGGGAGATGAAGACATCCCAGTGGGAGTGGATAGGAATGTGGGAATGATGTGTGTGCGCACATGTGAGTGTGTGTGTGTGTTCGAATGCTTTATGACACTCTCATCTACTGATGAGAGGGAGGAAGTCTCCTCTGTAATCTACTCACACCGACCATCCTGCCCCATCTGCGTGAGCCACCATAGATTTGCTCTTTCACACACTCATCTGCCCTCCCTTTCACATTTTTCACAACCTCCCTCGTTCGCTCCCCGCGCACTTCCTCCTCGACCTCTACTTATCTGTCTTTGTGTCTCTGATAACTCTCGCTCCTGCTGTATCTCTGTACATCCCTCTCCTCTCCAAGTGTCAAACCTTGAGGAAGCTTTGAAGCACGACTCGCAGCGTTTATGGCTCGATGTCGATACCAGCTCAAATGAGACCGCACGCGAAACACACGGGGCTGAAAACTGTAATTGAAACCTGTAAATTCATAAACACATTTACAGCTGATAAAGCTGGCTTTCATGTGGCAAATGACTAATCATAATGTGTCAGCTGATATCATCAAATTCAAGATAAAATAGAGTAATATCAGTCCTACTGACATGCACATTCCTTTCTTTCAAATCATTAATGTGGGTAAGTAAGACATGGATGGGAAAGGGAGGAAATTAAAGAGAGAAAGAAAACTATTTGACCCACTAAGGACTTAAGGGTTGATTATAGGGCTAAACAAGACTGTGCCAGGGGGGAAGCACACTGCCTTTGTCCCTGTCCCACCAAATCCTCTATCCTTGTCTCCAACACAGAGGACAGACTGAAGAAAGGAACAAAGTATCTGAAGCCATAAACTTCCTTCAGCGCCCTCTCATGTCTCTATTCTCTCTGTTGTCTGTAGCCTTTGTGTCTTTTTTAGCACTGGTTTCAACAGAGGGGGTGAGCGCTGCTGACCTGGAATAAGAGCTCATGAGGGTGTCATTAACCCGACATTAACCCTACGCTACCGAGGACCGCGCAGCACCCGAGCTGGACCAATAAACTGGGAGGGATTTGGGTGCAAACATAAGTACATGCTGATAAGATAAGGTGATAGCGTGCGTGAGTGTGCTCACATTTTTGCCTGGTAGCTGCAGAGTGAATCGGCTGTAATCAGCTGTTTGCCTGCTTGAGACAAGTATGAGAGTGTACAGGATGGAGGGAAGGCTGACTGGGAGAGAGACAGCGAGAGAGAGAAAAAAGACTGACAAGGAGCGAGAGATAAAGAGGTGAAGAGAGAAAAAGAGGAGTGAGAGAAGCGGAGGGGAAGGTGCCCTTTGATTACTATCAGCATTGTCGGCATTTGCATATGCATTCATCTGCTACCTAAAATGCAAATGCAGCTCACTGCAAATCCAACTAAGAGCCTCGTCGGCACACTGTATGTGTGGGCGTGTGTGTGTGTATTCTCCTTGACCCTGCGTTATCTGTCATCATCCCTTGTTCCTTCCCAGCAGAGGGGTGTAGATGGAGGAAGTACCCCCGACCGCTCCGGCCTGACACCTGTCTCTGTGATGGATGGAGGGAGGGACCGATTGATGGATGGATGGATGGATTGATAGACTGTCACAAGAGAGGGAGGGACACTATTAATCACAGGGGTCGTGCCCCGTTAATTAAACCCACAGAAAATGCGGAAGATAAGATGAGATCCTTATCTTTCTCCTACTGTATGTCTTCACTGAGAGGACAGCAACTCACATTCCTACACAGCTCGCTATCAAATTCATCTCATATCTTACACGTGCACCAGCTACTCACATCACTCTGCATTTAAAACCTTAGGAATGCGCTCAGTGAAAGCCGCAGCTTTAAGTTTGTCTAAATTTAAATACTCGCAAAAACTGGTGGTTTGAGGAGAAATGCGTGTGTGGATTTGTGTGTGCCCAAAGCCAACAGTGCCAACATTAGCATGTGAAAGGGGCTCTACAACAATACCCCCCTCCTCCCCATCACACACAGATCACCCCCTGCCACCAGCAACAGCACCCCCACCCCTGACTGACCGCGGATCAGGGAGAAGAGATGGAGAAGAGAAAGGAGGGATAATGAGAGCAAGACAGAGGGACAGAGAGGCAGAGAGGGGCTTGTGTCGATGCCAGAGAGCTACAGACCGACTGGTGGGGCTGGCAAACCTCCACTACATTAAGAACAACCTGGGAGAAGTAGACAATAGTGCGCGCACACTGAGAAACACACACACACACACACACACACTTTGATTGTGATGGTGGAATGCAAACCATTCCCCCCACCTGAGTTTGGCTTGCCTCACACAGTCACTTGGGCCATTCCTTTCCCTGCTTTGTCACCTGCCATACGTGCATATACTACACACACACACACACACACACACAAAAACACACATCTCCTCCCTGCCTGTTTGCCCCACCACACTCTTCTCTAGGCATTCCTGGGCAGTCTTCCAAACTGTGAGTATATGGGAGGGAGGGCTTTGTTAGGCAGAAAATCAGAGATACAGTACCCACACATGTACGCTCATGTACGCTCGTGCACACACGCACACACTAAATCCGCAATCCAACATGTCCAGAGTCCAGAAATGCGATGCAATAATTAGAGGGACTGAATACAGCGATTACGCACTCTTTCTATCATCCGCTCACTCTTTCTTTCTGTCATCTCTTTGAGTGTGGCTGCCTCTCTCTCACTCTTTTCATCCCTCTCGTTCCAAACGCTTTCTGCTGTTGACGAGACACTGCAGGTGCGTTGGAAAGAAGCACAACCATGAAATCTCTCTGGACGTGGGGAACACAGAAACACACACACACACACACACAGGGAGAAACAGTCCAACCCTCCCAGGCAGTGAGCAGAATTGAGCAGAATCAGACGGCAGAAAAAGGAGGCCAGTGCAGAGACAGTGAGACAAAAAGCAGAAGGCTCCTCTTTCATTCCGCCTCTCCGGCCGTTCACATTTCAAATTCTCTCTGTTGTTTCTCTCCTCTTGTCTCTCCTCCCTCGTTTCCGATCCTCCCAGACGGATCGCAGCTGTCAAACTTTTGACGTCTTCATCTACCTCGGTCATGACCCTGCACTCTGTATCTAAAGTCTCTCTGCACGAGTGTGTGTGGCTGTCAGTCAGAGTTTTTGACGTCTTCATCAGGCTCAGTCATGACCTCGGTCTTAACCACGGGTTTAGAAAAGAGGGGGAGTTCCCTCTCTCTTGTGTTTCTCTAGTCGTCCCCTTTGCACCCGATGACGAACCCCCCTGGCGGGGGAGGGGCGGCCCTGTATTGATGCCTTCTGCTGTCAGTGGCCTTCTTTCAATCCCCCCTCGCCCCATTCAACTTCTAATCCCTTCTTCCTCTCCAGAGCTTCTCCTCTCATCCTCTCCATCCTCATTACTCTGTGTCAACAGTGAAAATGAACTTTTCACATTTCACCGCTTTGGCTAAGTCTACTCTTGTTTCAGCTCAATTCAACAGGAGTCTTTGGGAATGCTAAAATGTGTTCGAAAAGCAAAACTACAAGGCAGACATTTAAAATACTTATGTAGAAGCAAACCGTGGTAGTTGCACCAGGACGCCTCATGTAATCAAAACTGTTTTATATAAGAAAAATGCCTAATCTTGCTGTAAAAAACAATCTGTCTAACTAAGATATATAATATATATACATTAAGTATAAAGGACAGACATTCATAACAGACAAGAATGTGAAAATATTTTCACAAAATACACAAGGCTGAACAATTCCTTTAGCCCTTTTTAGACAGGAATTGTGCAAATTTGCAGAAAAGCCCAATCAGTCTTCTTTCAGCATTGGCAGTATAAAAACAAAATCTAGGAGTGCAGCAAAATGCCGCCTGCCTAATTTTGTTTATACAGAATGTGCCTTTTTTCAGGGCAATGGGGGGCGTGAGCAAGTAACAATACATGTAGCTCAGCGTGTGACATAAACACTGATGTAGGAGGGAAGCCATGGCTGGTCAGTCCTTCAGCGATTCTCTCGTAAGTCGGCCCGTTCCTCACCATCCCCGCCATCTGACGGTTAATGGCCTCTTCGTTTGTGAGGGCAAGGAGGGCGCACAATTCCTTGTCTCCCCAGTTGCTCATCCTTACAATGTCTGTCAGGTTTGCGTTTCTTTCTTGCTACTAGCTGCTCGCTAATTCCTGCTATCAACTGTTTCCTGTTTATCCACCACCAGTGGGTTGTACGTGCAGCGTCATCAACAGCTCCTCCCACAAGTCATCAACAGCTCCTCCTGTGGCGGAAGGCCGCCTCTGTCTTTTGAAACTAAAAAGGTTCCACCAATATGTCCTACGAGGCGGAAAATTGGGCACCTCGGATCAACTCGCCAATCCGGCTCTGTGTATCTAAATGCTTGCAGCTTGCTGGCAAAACGGCCCAACATTTGCCGAAAATCTGGCAGTGTAAAAGGGGCTTATGATTTAGCTACTGTTACACAATTTCATGATTTTTCAACAAAAACTTATTTTTGAGTTTTTGCTATGATTTAAGGTATTTCACAGATAAAATTAAAGAAATATAGTTTCTTATAGTACAGACAATTTGGGGAACGCATATATTTGCGTTCTTGCCAAGAATCAGACAAGAAGATTGATACCACTGTCATATTTCTCTGTTTAAACAGTAAGCCAGCAGAGGGTTAGCTTAGCTTAGCATGAAGACTGGAAACAAGAAAACAACTGGCCTGGCTCTGTCCAAATGTAAAATAATTAATAACACCTATAAGCAAATTAAAAACTCCCTACTAAACATGTTATATCTTGTTTGCTTTGATAAGAAGTGAAGAAACAACAAGTCCTGGAGCTGAGACTGCTCAATTTTTAAATCTAAAGTCCCTTTTACACTACCTGCTGTTCTGTATATAAGGTACAACACAAACTGTGGGGGCATTGTTATTCCACCTTTAACCCTATGGGCCCTAGGCGTTTTTGGGGTATTTTTACTGCCTTTACTTTTAAGCTCATATCACAGTCATTATAAAGGCCACATACACATGCTATATCTTGTTTTTTTCAGGACAATCTGGGCTAACCAGATTCGCCATCATTCCATGTCCTTCTATGTGCCTGTATTTTATATTAATTTTTATATCAATGAAAAAAAACAAATCTGTGTTACTAAATTCTTACATTTTTACATGTATCTCACCATGGCAAGTTGGAAGAAGACATATTCTGCCATATATGAAGAGGGGAGACTCTCTGGAATCTGGCAATATAAGAACCATGATGGTGGGACATTCTGTCACTTCACAGCTGTCCAAAACATGTGGTTTGTGCCAGGCAGACATGATTGCCACTATTTTTTCATTATTGCAAGAAATTCCACTGACTCATTCACAAGTCAAAAATGTGTTTTATCTGAAAGAAACATGCAATATTTACATCTAAGATCATAGAAAAATAGTCAGCCAAGTGCAATGATGTCCTCCAAGATAATATTTGCCACTTTGTTTGCAGTAACCAAAGTCTGTTGTTGTTTTTCAGTTTCAGTTATATATTGGGGGGCATTTTGTGCATTGGGGGGAACACATGTCCCCCTCAATGTATATGGTGACTACGGCCCTGTCAGCATGCATAATTAGGCTGCAGTTGTCTGGGCGCGCAAAGGTGAAGTGGCTGGTCTTGTCATACAAAGTTTGATGGAGTGTCAACTGGACAATATGGAGACATTTGCATCTTGAAAGCCGGACTACAAATGTGGATAGACAGGGAGAAACACACGCAAGCCTAAGACGTGGTAAGATACGATATTCCTCACTATATGAAGTGACTGATAACAAGATCTGTATCATGGATTGTAAAGAAATTCGTCAGGTTTTTATTTTGTAGACAATTAATCTGGATTTATAGCATGATGGGATGTCACAATGATGTGTGTGGTATCATTGGAAAGCTCTGCTCCTGCACTTTCATGTGATATGCATGGCATTTCTGTGCGAGCCTGTGTTCGCAAGTAATCCATTCAAGAGTAATGTGTGTGCAAAGCTGTATGAAAGCTCTGTTATACATAATTTCAGTGTAACTTTATCATTTTTTTTCGCTGTGAAAACACTGGAGTACCGACAAGTGCTTGGTCTTGTCGGAAAGCTATGATTCTGCTGTTTCACGTTCTCGCTATGACGCACGGTCGCGGAGAAAATCCACAGAGAAGAACAGGTGTGAATTTGGATGCACTATGCGTTGTTCGGGCCCATAGGGTTAAGCTAGCAGTGAAGGTAGCAACACAGCTAACACAAAGTCTGTGTAAAACGTGTGAGCCTGCAGGACCAGACAAGTGTGAGAGCCACCACCGGGAGATTTAAAAAGCAGCTAGCAGCAGTTAGCAGATAACTCGAAAAAGAAATTGGGAAGACAATGAGATCTGGGAGCTCTTTACCCTTCAAGCAGAGGACAAGATCATCTGACATTTAAACAGGGATGGTGAATGATTGTTATTGCCATGTTATGCCATTGACACAAGACACTAGACGGCGATGCTGTCATACATCACGCCTCTATTGCTACAGGAACACCAACATGCGATCTAAAATCACATACTAAGGTGGTGTGATGCTAGTTTTGTTTGGTTCTGTATGAAAATCCAAAGCCGGCATAATGAAGGGTCCTCATTGCAGCAGTATTGCAGCATCTCTGTGTAAGAAGAGCTTAACTCTCGGCATGAAGGCGACCAAACGTTTTACCCAATAGGCTGAACAATTCCTTAAAGTTATTTGGTGCATTTCTGTACTGCTCAGTATGAAAAAACCTGTAATCACAAGTGTCCAAGTTATATTCACTCATTTTCTGTCTATCTGTCTGCATCTGTTATACCGACTGAGTGAAGGCACGTGAGTCTAGAGGATCCAGAAACCTTTTGACATCAGTGACGGCAGGAGCGACAGATCATCTAACTATCCGCCTCTTCCCTCAGTCCCACTCTGCCCTCCCCCCCTCTTCTCTTTTCCCTGCGAATTTCAAACTTAAAATGGAAGAAGTGTTAAGGCGTCTATCCAATACTGCAGGGTCAGAGTTTTCACTGGGCGGCATTCGGTATTCATCCAGACTTTGATGGATTTCCACTGAGGCAGCTGTGCCCGGCCAACAACCTGACAGGCAGCGGGAGCGGGGAGACGGAGAAGAGAGCCTCAGATAGATAGATGGCACTTCACATCTGCTGGAGGTTCAACAGAGTCAAGGGTCTCTCCTAAATCTAGTTGAGGAGGAACATCTTTCAGGCTTCAGGGACCACCCCGCAAACCTCCTCCCTTTTCAAAAAGAACAAATGGGGCAAGCGGGGTGAAGGTTTTAGAGGACGTTTGTCACATGGAGAATTTTGGCTACTGCTCTTCTTACTGCAAAGAAAAAAAGTCAAGTCGCCCCCCCCCCCTTTAATGCCAACTGGCACTAACTGCATTGCTCTCTTTATGTCCATCTCCTCGCCTTTCTCTCTCTCTCAGCATCTCTTCTTTTCTCTTTGAATTATGGGTCTGTTTGTTATACAATTAGCCTGCTGGGATAGGCTTCATAAATAAAACTGAGGGAGCAGATCAGTGAGTCGCTCCCCCTTGTCTCTATTGGTCTCTGTGCATCTGCGTATGTGTGTGCGTGTCAATGTGTGTGTCTATCTGTGTGTGTGTGAGCGCACATGTTGCGTGTCTGTTGTGGATGAGACTGAATAGGGGGAGTGAAGCCATGTTGTAAAAGTGTCTCCACTGCGTCTGTTGTCCCCCGGTCACCCCACTTTTCTCACACAAACACGCACATTAAGTTTATCTTCACTATCACAACAAGTCACTTTCAAACATTACACGTCATCCACGCCACATGTATGTTGGTGAGAGGTGTGAACAGCTTGCATATTTGCTACCGTAAAGTTCAGACCACATTTGTAAGTGACAGAAAGACATTTTAGTCCAGATGGCTGTTGTTATGTCAGCACACCTCACACTGAGACCTGCGAGCTTCTACTAATACTCACTGCAGGACAGAAACTCTTTATGACTTGGATTTATTAAAAGATAAACTGATTAGACTGGGGGTAGTTGTCTGACATGATGGCGTATTCCATTTATTTTTATTACTAATATAATAGTTTTGGGAGTTACCTCTCAAATAAAGCTGAAAGTAAAGTCCAGTTTTTGATTAAAAAGGTTTTGTTATGTTTTTCCTGCAACCAACACAAATGAATATTTTAAAGGAACAGTCCTATATTTTGGGAATTGTGCTTATTTTCTTCCTTGCAAGGGAGTTAGATGAGGAAATCAATACCATTCTCATGACTGTCCTTTAAAATGAGGCTGCAGTCAGGAAAAAGAAAGCTTAGTTTAGCACAAAGACTGAAGACAGATATCCCGACTCTGTCCAAAAAAGCAAAACCTGCCTTTCAGCACCTCTAAAGCTCACAAATTAAAGTATTACTGTGGTTTAATCTTTAATTTACTGTAGTTTTACTTCTTGATTGGTAACTCTCTATCTTATCATCACTGTGAGGTTGCCAGGCAACCGGCGGATCATCCATAAGATATAACATGTTAATCAGAGAGCTTTACGGTGCAGTCCATTTGCACTGGAAAGTTTGATTTTCCAAAGTCCTAGTCAGAAATTTTACCCGGAACGCCCCCTGAAGTCGGATTTCTGATTCAAAAAGTCGGAGGAACAACACCAACCACTGACCTCAAATGCAACACTAGTGAAGGCTGTAGTAATGCACTGTTTATAAACTGTTAGAACAACCGTACACACATTCCTGTCCAACTTCTATCTGTGGATTTGTTGCTATGAATGTGCCAAATACAGCTTAATGTGTTGTAATTGACTGGTATTACCAACAATGGCTAACCTGGCTAGAATTGGTTTTGCTAACATCTTTGTTTTCCAACTTGTACTGAAAAGTCACACCCAGCTACCACTTCCGAGGAAAATGGAACGCAGCAATAGATGTGCTGATAGGTGGTAAATTTTGTTCACTTTAGACAGAACCAGGATAGCTGTCTGCAGTCCTTGTGCTAAGCTACGTTAACCATCTCCTTGCTTCAAGTTCATACTGGATTATAGACTGTAAAAGTAATGGATGTAGTGTCTGTGATGTTATCCATTGGTTTGTGGACTGCTGTTTTGAAGCATCAAGTTCAACATTTCGACTGTTGCTATCTTGGTTTTTGGAGCCAGTAAACCATATTTGGATGTGAGGCTGGAGCTGTGGAGGAGCGAGGGCTGGATCTGACTCATAGACTGTGGTAACACTTTACACACAGCCTGTCAATCAAGCAGCCCCACCCTTCAATACGTGTAACTTTAAGCCTTAATAAAATGTAAACAGGTGACTTACAAAAACATTCCCCTCTTGTTCAGTTGAAATTAGCTATTGAGACCAAAACCAGGCTGTACCAGGCTGTGACCATGTTTATTTCTGCTGTAAAGTGGGGCATTTTAACACATGGGGGGGTCTATGGGCATTTACTCTGTTATTGAGCCAGCCTCAAGTGGCCATCTGATGAACTGCAGTTTTTGGCAATTTCGCATTGGTTTAATTTTTCAGCCTCAGAAGTTGCCGCTTGCATTAAACGGACAGATATGATAGTGATATTAATCTTCTCATCTAAGTCTTGGCAAGAAAGCAAAAGTATTTCCCAACATGTTGAATTATTTTTTTAACCTATGGTCAAAAATACACATCTTCCATCAACAATCCAAATGCAGATTCCCCTCAAATGTATGTATGACCACCCTAAAATTTAAATTAAAAGCTTAGTCTCAATTAAACGTCCAGTCCCTTTTACCAGCCCGGCATAGCCACACATTTTGACAAATAAAGGCCTGTTTCAATAAGAGGCCTGGTCATTTTTTATAGAAGTTCTTTGGATGGATAAAACTGGGTTTGCTACCTCAAATTATGTGTTCCTTGATTGTCCTGTAAGTTATTCATATTCCTTTGGTCTGTAAGGGTCCTCAAATCAAAAGAATCAAAAGGATTTTTCATAGAAATTAATCCAAGTTGTTTTAACAGGATAAACTAATAAAACTATCTCCAATCTGAAATTACTACTCATTTACAACTCAACAGCTCATCATCCACCCTGATTAATTTTTGGCGGTGTCGGAGAACATATTGCACGGTTAAATTATGTGTAGTTTATTATTATTATTATTATTATTATTAGTTTATAATTAGTTTCCCTCTTAAAACAACAACAATTCTAAATATAATCCTTGGAAATAATTCAAACATTCAACAGAATACTCAAGCAGGTGCTAATTGCTACACAAACTAATTCTCTGTCACTGTTTTCCATCATTAGCAAATAGCTTGTTAACTCGAGCACTAATGATTGCTCTCATAGGCACATGGGACTTAAGAGGTGGCAACACAAGCGGAGCTTATAGACTGAGACAAACATGGATCAGTCAGACCACTACAAAACAAACAACAACAAACTTTGGTGTAGCAGCTTTGTTTCACCCAGCAACACTCACCTTTACATGCGCCGCCCTTCTCTTGATACCCGGGGTTGCAGAGACATCCACCAATAGGAACCAACCACTCCCCGTCAGCACCACAGTACATTTTAGGCTCCTCTCTCTCCTCTGATTGGTTGACACAAGACCCCCTGACCTCCACTAAGGAAGATGTATCAGCCCCGGTAACAGTGTCAGGAAATGTTGCCAGGTTACGGATGGTGAGCGGGCAGGTTTTGTAGAAAACTCTGACGGAAACCAAAGCGATGCAGGCGCCAACATCCTGAAAGGCCAGGTAGAAACCCTTCCGGGTCGTGACCTTCACGTCTCGCACCTCAGTGTTCAGTTTCATGATGCGGTCACCGACGTCCACCTGGATGGAAAGAGAAAGGAGCTACATTAATGAAATGTGCAGTAAAGTGTGTCAGCCCTCATTAATTCAGCTCGCTTGTTCAACCCAAAGTGGGAGTTGCTATTGAACCATGGCTGATCTTCACGTTTTCAGCACTTGGCTCTCGTCCAGATTGACTTCTATTGATTGCAAAGGTAAAATAAGCTGTAATGCCTACAATGCTAAAATCAGAAGTAATTTTTGTGAGGACTAGGCAAAAGCTCCCAGCCAGCAATCCTGGGACGGCAGAATGGACATCCGAGATAAAAGTGCTTGTAAAACAAATAAAAAAATTACAGCTAAGTGCCGCAGGGGGATTTTATTTTCAAGATAAGAGCAAATTAAAGTGAGTGGAGAAAGGAAGATAAAGAACTCAAAGCCTGACTCAGTTGTTCAGTGTTACCTGGGTGAAGCTCTCGTCTGCTGCCACAGTGTCCACCTTAATGAAGCTGCTCTCTTTGATGTAGCTCTCCCTGTCTTCGTTAGACTCGTGGTAGTACAGATTGAATGTCTCCTACAAGACAAAAGGGACAGGAAAAAAAGTCAGACTGAGGCGTCCATTTATCATCATCAGCGCTCATCTTTTCTCTTAATATGATAATGAGTCAAAGGGCGGTTTGTGCTTAAATAACCAGCAGCTGTAATATATAATAAAGCTCCATTAGCAGCAGTCTGTCCATTAACTAATTAGCAGGAAAGTTAACATGTTAAAGAAGTCAAGTCTTTAAAAGAAATGATTTTGTTAAAACTTTCTACTGTGCCCAAACCATTTAATGATCATCACGCTGTGTCAAGACGTTATGTTTTCTCGTACCTTGCAGGTGCCGGTGACCCCTGGCAGGCTATTACAGTCTCTCAGGGTGAACTTGACTTCGACGTAGACCCGCTGAGCGCCGGACCGAGGGATCCAGTCTGTCCTCAGCCAGTTGTTTTGATTGGGCTCTAAGACATTGCACACCTGGTACGTTCTGATGGGGATGTTTTTCTCATCCATTATACTCACCTCTTCCCACTGCAAACAAACACAAATACAACTGTGTTACTACACCTGTGAGGATGTCCACAGATTACTAATGTCCGCTCTTTAATAACGAAAAACATGAACTTAAAGAGAGAGTTCACCTCAGAATCAGAAAAAATATATTTTTCCTCTTACCTAAAATGCTATTTATCAATCTAGAGCGTTCTGCTTTGAGTTGCAGAGTGTTGGAGACATCAGCTGTAGAGATGTCTGCCTTCTCTCAAATAGAATTTGAAAAACTCAACAGCAATGTCTCTTTCCAGAAATCATGACCCGGTCACTCAATATAATCCACAGACCTTACTGAGAGCAGTTTCATGTAGAAACTATTTTCTTGCAACAGAGCTACACCCACAAAGTGTATCACCACGCAGAAGGAAGTGTGCATCTACTCATGGACGAGAGGCTCATGACAGTGCAAGATGTAAACATTTATGTCGTCCTCCTCGGCTGAGCTGTAACGTTACCTAGCTCAGTGGTGTTAGGTGAGCTACCGGACAATGCACGCTTCCTTCTACACCGTAATACAGTTGGCAGATGTAGTTCGGTAGAAAGAAAATAGTTCCTACATGAAACTGCTCACAACAAGGTCTGTGGATTATCTTGAGTAACTGCGTCATGATTTCTAGAAGGAGACATTGCTGTTGAGCCAAGTGCCATCTAGTTCCATTATATTCAAGAGACGTCAGACATCTCTACAGCCGATATCTCCAACACTCGGCAACTCACACATGTTGCAGACTTCACAACATGTACCATAAGTATTTAGATTGATTTTCTACTTTAAATGCCTCCGCTGGATTCAATTCATTACAGCAGTATGCAAATCAATTTGAAGAAACTTTATTAAAACAGATGCACTGTCAAAGAGATCTTAAAGCAGTTAAGAGCAGGTCAAAACTTTTTCTGAATCAGTAAACTTTGATTAATTTAATAATTAGCTGCCACGTAGCAATGCTTTCAAATGATGTCAGAAAATGAAACATGGTAGACAAACAACTTACACAGATGTTGTGAAAATGAATTAAATGGGGAAGCATCTTGTATTTAATAGGTTGCTGACTCTCAAGTTTCAGTTGTCAGAGTTTCCGACAAGTAATTGAATGCACTAACAAGTAAAGGATTTCAAAACTAAGACAGCTGAAAAACAGTCCCTGGTGGCAGCTGCAAATAATGATGCTGTTTTGACAATTAAGAATATAAATGGCTTAATGTTTATTGTGATGATTACAGCAAGTCCCTACTAAAGTTGACTTTTATACTGGCACTGGCATGAACTGAAACTAAGCTTAATCTTTATCCCAAGAGGGCACAAGCTCTTACAGGAGTAGTGACCAGAAAAACATGCTCACACAAACATATCTTATCCTTGAATTTCTGACCACTTGGGGAAATAACTGTCCCCACAAATACAGTGGAACAAGATCAAATACATTTCAGATGCCGGGACGCATCCTCTAATTCACTGCTGTCATTTGGAAACGTTCATTCTTGCATCAATATTCTGCTGTGGACAGTGGTTCAGATTTGTTGCGACTCCCAAGGTTTTTACAGGCACATTTCCATACAAGTGAAGCTGGCTCAACCTTCACTGCATCATCCATCTCAATAGAGCCGACTATTTGCCTTGTACTGTGACCCTTCAAATGACCGCTGAGCCTCCCAACTCCAAATTGGCTTTTTATTGCCACTGAATAATAATCTGCTCTAGTGAGAGCTGTATACACACTAAATGCGCCGTGTCGAAAGCGAGAGAAAGAGAGGGAGAGACAGAGAATGTCAGAATGTGTGTGTGTGTGTGTGTGTATTGGGAGGGGGGGTCTGTGTGGGAGTGTGTATCTAATTGAGCCTGATCGATATGTCATCAGGACTGATCTTATTGGCCGATATTGGCTTATCACAGAGATATTAATGAGTAAGTGTTGTTAGACAATCTCAAATGTTCATTTTCACGTACATTTGACTTAAACTTTTCTTAATTAAAGTTCATTATCTGTGTTTTTGTATTTATTTTATTTCGTTTTTCTTTATTTCTAGTGAAGCTTACTGTTGAACATTTACTGTCTTATGGTCATTTTGGACAATAAAGTTTAATGTTTAAACACTGGTCAATACCATCACCGTCTGATTTTTATTATTCTTAAATATCAACATTTGTATCGGCCTCAAAAACCCAGCATCGGTCCGGCTCTTGAGTCTCTATACTCCTACACTATGTGAATACAAGAGCATGTACGCATGAGCGAGAGCACATGGTCACGTCTTTGTGTCTTGTGTGTGTTGTACAATGTTGATATGTGTGTGTCGTTGCAGGACATGTGTGTACTGAGGAGGAGAGCTGTAAAAAAACAAAAAAAAAGGAGCTGTCATGGGGTATGATGCCTCCTTGTCTAGTTTCTTTTAGAGTCTTTGTCAGTAGACAGAAATCACAGCTGTCAGAGGAGGAAAAAAAAGCTTTGCCCCAACCATACAGAGCTGGTGTTTTGTGTGCATGTGTGTGTGTAGCAGAGGGATGCGGAAGGTGGGGGGGTGCCTGTAATCAAAAGCTCAGTGCGTGCAGACCAGGACCCCGTCAATCAAGCAGCATGTGAGAGAAAGAGAGCATGGCGACTGAAGAAATAAGAGTCAAGTTCACCAATAACTCTTAAACCAACAAAGAGGTGAGAGAGGAGACACTGAGCAAACGGGAGACAGAGAGAGAAGGAAGAGGAAGGACACATACAGTAGAAGGCAGATCACAATGTACCAACAACAAAAAGTACAAAAAGATAAGAGGATTCAACACAAAATAAGATATTTACAGGATTCGTCCTGGCAACTGCATGGTAGTAAAAATCCCTAAAAAATGACACCCACCAACAAGCTGGTTTATGCCTTTTTGTGTGCCAAACACGACGCCAGCAATCTCATATTAGCACTTAGGCTTGGTGAACAACAGCACATTTCAAAATCTGTGGGATGATTATTTACAGTTCCCAGACCAAGTGTGTTCAAGTGTGTGCAAGTGTGTGTGTGCGAGTGAGAGAAGGAGTGAGCGTGTTCTCCAAAAGAGAGAACAGGTTGTAAACAGTGTATCTGTAAAAAAGCTCCCACTCACCCCTCCCTCTGAAGGACTGGCTGCCCATTTCAGCTCTCCTGGCACTGTCCTGGTATCCAGCAGGGTCACTAAAATGCACACGCACACATGCAGGTGGTTTAAGAGCAAACAGCCTACAGTGCTTGAATAAATTAAATAAATGAAATTTTTTAAGGGTGAGAAATAAGTCACATTTTTGCACTTGGAAGACGTAACCACACCACAAGATCACCGATGAATGCATCACTTATAAGCTTGGGACAAATATGGAATTAGGAAAAAGTCTGTGTCACTTGATTTGCAATGTATATAACTACTTTTAATAATAATTATCATCCTTATTACACAATATCAGATTAGAAGTCAGCATAATTTCTAATTCTAGTATTGTATTAATGACCTTAACCTTTATTTATGCACATAGAAACAAGCTGAAAGTATATGCTTAGAGATTTAAGAATAAATTAAGTCTTTCTTTGCCACAGTGGCCATGTCATGTGGAAATATCCAAGAAACAAAAGATTTTGGTGACAGCACTGAGAAGACAGAACATGCAGCTGAACTCCTTGGAGGCACAAATCCAGGAGAAATTACACCTGTGAAATTTCCCCCATTTCCCCCCCCAAAAATCCAACTTTTCTCTAAGTTTCATGCATACTGGCCCTGCTCTTTTCCATCCTAGGACGCGCACGGAGCGCCTGCACGCAGCGGTGTCTCCCAGCGTGCAGGAGCGGAAAACCCGAAATGTGTGACACACACATTGCACGCGCGCGCCCAGGCGATTTCCTCCTCACTCACCTTCGTTTGGTGGATAAATCCTCGTCCTCGAACTTGTAACTAGTGTTAATATCCAGATCAAGGTGGAAAATATTCGCCATAAATTTGCAGCCATGTGTGCCGTGTGAAAGCGTGTGTGTTCCCCGTTGGCTCTGCGCGCTGGCTGAAGCGGCTCCATCCCGGTGGGAAAAGTGTGTGTGAATGAACCCAAGTGTGAAAAGCGAGTTGGATGCAGCAGCGGATAGTGGGGCGGTCTCTTACACTCAGATGCTTCCCTTAATGGTAATTCAAATGACATGAGCCAAATGACATACAGTACTGTGGTCCATATCTGCGTCAATGCATCATTTCTACGGGCGATTTTGTCATCTAAAAAAATGGGTTTTGAGAATTTGTGGAGACGATTTGGTGGGCTTTTTGCAGGCTCTAGGGATTAAAACAAGTAATGGCACACTTTCCTGCTTATTAACTCCCTGTAATAACTTTAAATAAAATAGTGCCCTTTTTTAATTTCTAATTTTCCAGGGAGACACTTCTCCGAAAAAACGCACTCAAGAACCCACTTTAAAACCACATATGTAATGTAAATAAACAGAGGATACACTTAACAAATGCACAGCTCCTTTAAATAGTCTGTGTCACACGCCAGAAGTGACATTTAGCAGTGTAACGCTGACAGATACTAGCAGCATCATCACGTTTTTTAATCATCCTGTCACATGAAACCCAAAACACTGATGTGCCACAATTTCCTGATAAAGGACTGCTTGCCTTCACGAGTCTGTAGGAAGCTCTTTGTCCTGGAGAGCACAACACTGAAGAGTGTGACTACAGCGCCACCTGTTGATGCCTGCCGGAGGAAGGAGGAGAAACCAAATGACTGATAAGGGATCTTTCAAAGAAGGCTGTTGGATATTTTTGGCTGATAGGATGAAGATAAGGAGCTTCAATCATTCCCCCCCACCATCTGTCCACTGCAGCTTTTATTATTTTTATCTCGAAACCTGCACCAGTGTGGGCACGATAAAGAAACAGGAGCAGATTCATTCTTCAATAACAAGGCACAGGACTATGGCCTCGTGCAGAAGCGTGGTGACGCAGACAAAGAGCAGGCTCATGACCCGTCCTCCTACACGCTCCCTCTCTCAAAGACTCTGGTGAACAATTACTCTCGATGTAGGCACAGCTTGAAGAAGTAAATACTTTTATTTGCGTTGATCCAGTCGGGTCTGTTGTTGTACGTTTTAACCTCAAACAGGGAGACAGAGACGGGGTCCACTTTGTTGAGTCCTTTTTAACATGTGCAAAGAAAAGTTCTGATAACCTTTGTTGAAATGGACCAATATAAGGCACTACATAGCAAGTGTTTTAAACAGGGAACTATATGTGAGTGCATGTGTAAGTGTGCGTGTTGTCGCATTTGCATGTATGTGCCTGTGTGAGCCTCGGCTCGTCTCCATCTCGCTTTGTGTCTTCACAGTTGCTACGCCGAAACCATCTCGATCCCCTGTAAGGCATCATAATGGACCCAGGAAGAGCATCTGGCGCTTTGAGACGCCAAAAACGATCTCCCCGCTTCGACCTGCCACTCTTCCCCCATCCACCATAATACCGTTTTTCACGTTTCATTCTCCCCCAGCGCCACGACAGACTGCGCAATCACAAAGACCCAATTAGCCAAGAGGGGATCACGATTTCGCTCGGGGACCGACTGGCCAATCGCATCGGTCGGCGTGCAGCGAGGGCCTATGGGGCAGCGGCGCAGGTGGGTGGGACATGGCTGTGGGGCGGAGGGTGACACAGTGACATGGATGGAGAACGCTCTCTTGTTTCTGGTCATTTGTGTCACCCAAGTTTTGATTGATGACCGTCGGGATGTTTTTCCCACTCTCCCCTGAGATTCCCAGCTCTCCGGAGGGGGTTTCCACAACGGGCCCCCAGCCTCGAACCCCTACTTTAAGTTTGGCCCTTAGCCCTAAACCACACAAACACACATCCACACACACTTTTTGTTCCATTTGGGGCCCCAGATGGCCACTGCCCACACATCTGTATTGCAAAGCACTAAATATAGGCCTTGTGTCTGTTTTTGTACATTTGAACCTGCACTGGCGCACACACAGCATCTCCAAGTGTCTGAAGAGAACGGAAGGGGCAGAAATAAATAAAGCGAAGTACATACGAAGAAGCCAAATGTAAATGCGTGCATGTGTGCGAGAGTGTAAAGAGAAAAGCCAGAGGGACTGTAGGTGCGTGGGTGGCTGAGAGAGATGAACAAAAGAAGCAGAGAAGAGAGATGAGGAGCAGCGCATTGCCAGTGAGGATTTGATTGGGTGGGTGGGTGGTGGTGTAGAGAAGGGGGGAGGTGGGGGGGAGGGGGGTGTTGGGTGTTGAAAAAGGATCTTCCCTCAAAGCCTCACTAAGATATTCCTGGAGCGAGTTAGGGTTTCATTTGGCTTGCAGTCCTACACAGAGTGCTTACATCGTTCTGGGAGCTAAAACCATTTAATATTCATGCCACTAGACTAATATTCTCTGGGTTCTATGACAGATAATAGTCAGATTTGCTAAATCCGTGCGGTGCGAGTGTGTGTGGTTGAACTCCTCGGGTCATTAGCATGTCAGAGGCGTTCCGTCGGTACCCGGTTCCCTCCATAACAGCTGCTAGTCTGGCGAATTACTCAATTCATGTGTGTACACGAGTGGATGTGCGTCTGTGTTTATGCACGCTTGTGTTCGGTATAAACAAAGGAAGAAGCGAACAGAAGGTTTCATCAAAAACACCAAAAGTGTGTGTGCCTGTGTGTGTTGTGCATCATGCGCTCACTTTGATGACTGAAGAAATCTCCATCAGCATCTTGCTCCAGAGCCTTAATGTGTGTGTGTGTGTGTGTGTGTGTGTGTGCACGTGGAGCGCGTTTGTGTGTGATTGCATAAACATGGTGTCAGAGCGATGAGATGTTCCCTCCATCCATCTGTTCTGCTGGCATTTACATCTTCAGAGGGCTACTATATGGAGGAGAGACAGAATGAGAGAGAGGGAGCATGAGGAGGACGGAGATAAACAGTTAGTGGAGAGATTCTACGATAATGTTGGTTTTGTCTGTCAGTCACCAGAGCAGGAACACACTCTCAGGTCACCCGTGGAGCTCTGAGGCTCCATTCAGACCTGATCTTTTAACATGTCTGAGGGTTTCTAAGTATCTGTGAGAGGATGTGTGAGAGTGAAGCTGCAGCGTGTCTTTCCTGTTGATGTGGTTTACAGGATACTGAGCGTACACTGTGTGCATGTGTGGACGTGTGAGTGTGAGAGACAGAGAGAGATCTCATTGTTCTGTTCCTCCTTATCTGCTGTCTCGGCGGAGCGCCCGTGCAGTTTCCCCCCTGAGCGATGTGACCCGGCTGTGATACAGTGCGCCCTCGTCTCTGCAGATAACAGACCACCCTAAAAATACTCTTCTTTCTACCACTCTACTCTCTTCCCCTCTGTTCTGCTCACCTCTGCTGGCTCACTGTATCCTCCGGAGTCTCCCTGGCCAGGAGTTAGCTCTGCCAGACTAAAACACCTCTGGGCGCTTCCTAATGTCACAGAGGTCCTTTAAGTCTATATTTTCCTCTGCTTTCGTCTCCTACTACTCGTTCTGTTGGAGGCCGCGGATGTTACAGTGTCAGCTCGAAACAGCAGAAGTGCAACTCAGACTGTTACATCACAAGTTTTCTTATAATTTTCCACAATAATTCCTCATCCTCCCCTCCTCCCCCCTGCAGCTACTTCAGTCACCCACACTCTGGACACACGGGGCAGATGGGATGTAGGAGGAGACGGTGAGAACAGAATCTGCCCAGCTCACATAATTATACATCAAGTAATTTACCATAACTCCTCAATAAAATATTGAAGAGTGCATTGTTTTTTGTGCCTCACGGGTTTGACAGTCTGGAACAATGCTAATTATGATAAACTAGGCATTTTTTTGAAGATCATGCCACAGCCAAGTGCTTTGAGAGCTTTTTCATCTCTCTGCTGCCTCCCTCGCTGCCTAAACTCTCCTCTGTTGTGAAGTGCTTTTTACGATACTGACAATGCCCCTTTCTGTTGTTTTGAGGAAGTTTCTTGCTAATTTAAAACACTTTTCTTCCGCGCTCCCTTGCCACATTTGACATTCGGGGTTAGAAAGCTGTCGTTTTTGTTCTTTGTGTGTGTGTGTGTGCGCGCATCCTCACTTTTCTTTTGGCCCAAGCCCACGCAGGTGACCAGAGGGGGCCTTGTGTGGGTGGACAACTCAATGGTGACCCCCTCTCTTTTACCCTCACCCTCCCCTTTCCTCTTTTCTCACCCTCCGTCCACCAGTATGAGTCCAAAAAGAGGGAGAGGGGCCCAGGAGGAGAGCAAGCCAGTTTCACACCCACCCTCAAGCAAACACTCTGGCCAAAATTTTACAAACGCCAAAATAACAGCATAATAAGTAAATGTTATTAGAGTGCAACTTGGCCTTTGATCGTGAAATAACAGCTTCTGTAAAGATGAGACAAAGCAGGAGAAGTGGTTGTGAAGTAAACATTTAGCAGTGACTATTCTGATAAGAGATGAACTGTTAAAGCTGCACTACTCAATATTTTTACATTAACAATAAGAAGCCAAAATGACGTCTGATGTGAAAGGAGTTGCTCGCAGTGACGTAGCGACACAGAATTATCACCCAGCTCCGTAGTTCCCCTCAGCTTGAATGCTAATGAGGCTCCATGTCTGCTGGATGTGTGATAGGCAACAGTTTGCTAACACGTTAGCCAATCGAGTTGATAAGGTGATAATTTGTCAGTGTTGTGCTCACAGCTCGTTACGCTGCCTAAAGTGTCATTCATGAAGTTAAAATAAGAAACATTCTGTGGATGTGGTGCGGCTCTGCTGCTGTTCTCTTCTTTAAATCATTGCAAATTGAGTATCTGTGTGGAATAAATACATTTGATCACTTTGGTAACTGGCGATATGGCCTTTGCAGGCAGGTTCAGGTAATTATTTTCACACATTTCTGGACTGAATGAATTCAGGCTGCAACTAATGATTATTTTTATCATTGGTTATTCTGCCAGTCATTTTCCAAGGACACATTAGCGAATAGCAAATTTACTTGTTTACACAGTAGTCCGAGAAATATTCAATTTTCAGTGATATAACAAAAGTGGAGAGCAGTGAATCAGCCCATTAAAGAAGGTAAAATGAATTTTTGGTATTATGCGCAATACTTAAAGGAGCTGAATGCAACATTCAGAGCATTAATATAGCAGCAAAGCACCATTTGCTTTGGAAAGATTTGGTGGAGTAATGGCGTCCTGAGCAGAGAGGGGAGTCATACTACCTCTATATGTGTCGTAATCTAAGCTTCTCTGTCTGTCGTTGTGGGAGATGGTCTGGCCGCATGTGTATATGAGTCCATGTTGGTCCCTGTGAGTGAATCACACTGGCTTGCTAATCACTACACTCATACAGTGGTTACCTCTGATACTGATACAGCATCATCACAGAAGCTGGCGCCCCCCCCCCCCAGTAACAAGGTTAGCTCTGTAAGCACTGTTGCCGTTGTTAACACTATTGAAAGATGAGCACCGTTAGCTGCTAGCCACCAGTTCAGCCACCTCCAATTTAGAACCACTTGAGGGATCCAATCGCAAATGGTCAGCGCTAAACACAGGTGTAAACGACCACCATGACGAATCGTGATCTGATCACTCAAACTGCTTACAGAGCCGGTCTGGGACGCATTTGACCTCATATCTTTTGTAGTGTAAACGCTACATCATCAATGTAGGACATTTGGTTTTGGTTGGACGAAGTGTTGCATGACGGTCCATCATTTTGTCCTACAGAAGGAGACGTTGCATTTTGCTGTCAGCAATATCTGCTCAAGCTGTGCCGACACAACTGCTAACATGACTAGCGAGCATGCTAGCAAGCAGCAAGCAAGTCTGAATCTCATAACTGTGTGGGGCCCTTTTAACTTTTAGTGTAAGTGACATAGGCAGGAAGGATATCTGAACACAAGCAGTCAGCTGGAGACACATGAGAGACACAGGCGTCAACGACAATGTGTCTCAGCTGTCTACTTGTGCTCGGATCACTGAAAGGCTCATAAACACGCTCTGACGCATACAGCTCCTTTAAACAATTAATAGATAAGCAAAATTATTGCTGCTGAATTTTCTGTGATCATCGAAAAAACAAACTTAAACATAAATTAATAAATAATAATAATCTTCATTTAAAGTGTGTCTGTAACCTCACAGGAAAAGTGTGTGTTTGTGTGGTTTTTTTGTGTGTTTTGTGGATGAATTAGGAGCCAGGATATAAACTGCCCCTGTGAAAACATCCGCACGTCAGTGTTAATGACACGATCTGGGCCTGAATAGTATTCGCTGGGGGGGGGTTGCTTTTGCACTGTTTAATGTACTGTCTTCTTTGTTGGTGAATGAAGCCATCTTCTTCTACAGTTTGAGGAATAAAAAGATTGACTGATTTGCATTTCACATATGACTATCAATTCCTACTATTATTGCGACATTCACTTCACATCCATTCATCACGTCCTGCTTGCCATCCATTGCTGGCCTATATCAACACTGCCCCCCTATGGGTGAAGGGAGCACAAACCACTCCTGGACACCATCGAATGTGGCTGAGTTGGTGCTAAATTGAGATGAGTGGGCCTGACTGCCAAGTGGGAGGACAGAGGAGGTTTCAAGGAGGGCACAAGTTGGGCAAGTCATAACGAGAACATAATGAGTCATGATCTCTGAAACTGTCACGAAATGACAAAGCTCAGAGCAGTTAAAACTAATTTGGGTGTACGAGATCAGACAGGGCAATATCTGGGCTGCAACAGACAAAAACAACACTGAAGTGTGACTGTGTGAGCTTAATGTCAATACAGACGCAGCATAAATATTCTAATGTGACAAATCTCTGCACAGAATCAAATCATACAGCAACAAGATGGCATTTATTCCACACACAATAAAAACAATATAAATAGTCAGCTCACTTCTTTCCTCCCTAATTAATTCTAGTGGATATACATTCAGCAATGTATTAAGTCTAAGGGAAAAAAGTTACGATGAAGTTGAGTCATTTCAGTTAATGTCTGTGGGCACAGGAGACGAAAAACCAACACATTTCTGGCACATACACACTTATTAATCATATGGTGAGACTTGGGAGACTCATTCAACTGGCAGCACAGTCTCCAGCTGTCTCCGTGCTTTGACAGCAAGCATCTGCATTTCTTAAGTGCCCTTGAGCAAGATACACTGAATCCCCATCGGCTCTAATGGCCCTAATCTGTTTCTGGCCTTCACACTTCTGATTTCCTTGTGAAAAGGGCGACAACAAAAAATAGATTTCTCCTTCAGGGATCAGTTGAGTATCACTCTGAATAGCGTACAGGAAAATAATTTGCCCAAAGTTTAGTTTCAGTGTTTATGTGTTGCCTGGCAAACACATCTAGATGCAATCATGTATTTTATGTAGTGTAAATGGAGTAACAGAAAACCCATGGTGACTGTGCAGCTTTCATGAATTCATTCATGAAGCGTTCACTGTATTTTACTGAGCAGGAGGTGTTGATTTTTACAACTAGTCATTTACAGCTTGTAGATGTAGTTTTTGATGTGATACACTGCGATATAATGCGTTTACAACTCAAAGATGTTGCGCCTATCTAGGTCAGCTGAGCTGGATTTGGAGTTGTCAGCTTTCTGCAGACTAAATAGGTCATGCTAACGAGGACGGGGGGTTTTGACAAGCCTCTCATACTCCATCAGTTCTCACCACAAAACAATCTCAAGATTGCTGATTATGTAAAACACCCTGACTCCAGCTTTAAGCTACAATGTCAGATTGTGACAATGGATATTACAGACATTTTTTGTCAGCGCTGGGAAATGTATGGAGCAAGATGAGGGCAATATTTTGTGTAGCAA
The DNA here is from genome assembly GCF_041903045.1 of Epinephelus lanceolatus. NCBI lineage: Eukaryota > Metazoa > Chordata > Actinopteri > Perciformes > Serranidae > Epinephelus > Epinephelus lanceolatus. Next base: position 30,525,983 of record NC_135745.1, on the reverse strand, counting down.
ATTCCATTTACGCGTAATTATGCAGGGGCTATGCACTGAGAGCTAAATATGCAGCAATATACCGTAGCTTTGGAGAAAACTAAATGAAGCGAAGAAAGCGTGACGATTAGAATCTGCTGTGTCGTATATGAAGAACTTCACAGCACGATTATGAGCCCAGAAAGCATAAATTTAGATGAGAGCCCAAGGAGATTGTATGAACATAATGCATCAGTGCACCAGTTCCTCTGTGATACTCTCCCACAAGCCCACATAAACAAATAAAGGTGTTGCATAATGGCACAGTAGAAGCTCCTCAGAATTCATCATCAAAGTGCTACGTTTGCAACTTTGGCTGCCATGATGCAATAGTGGGCTTCCTGTCCTCAATTAAGGAGCCACAAATTGAAAAAACATGAGTAGCGCCATAAGTATATATATATGTGTAGGGGTGATGATTCAGTTAGCTCTCTGCTGTTGTTCACATTGTTAGCATGGCTCCCAGAGGTATGATCGCCGTGACAACCGTTCTCCTCTGCCTCATACTGGGCCTGCTCGGTCCAGCTCCAGCTGCCTGTAAGTTTATTTAACCACTCTGACTGCTCGTCACTCAGATTAAAATACAGTATATATTACATTAGGACTCTGAGTTAATAATGGTGTGTTTTCTGTGTGTCTGTGTGTTTGTGCAGTGGGCTCCAGTACAGGCAGATTATGTTGTACAAGATACAACAGGAAGCCAGTGCCCTTCCAGCGCATAAAGGGCTACAGAGAACAAACCACCAAGGAAAACTGCCACATCGAGGCGATCATGTAAGACTCTCCCCTACAAAACCACCAAACTCCAACACCGCCGACATCAAACTGAAACGCTGACTATGATATTTGAGTATCACTGTCAAACCTTTACAACAGGGTAGACTGATTGCCTTGATTGGATTGATTCCAAAATCTTTGAAAGACACCGGTAATTGTGTTTTGGGAAGCAGCACTAATTTTGTTTCTGCAGAATTTATTGCCATAAAAAATAAGCCATTTGATCTCATCTACCACAATATTTTACTGTCAGAACTAATTACTGTGGATTTCAGGACTCTGAAAAGGCAGCTGTTTGATCTGCTCCATATCTCCATAAATTATATTTATAAATGATTTGTACGCAAGCTGTCTGGCCTCTGAGATTGACACAATCCAATTACACAACAGAGCTGAGTATCAAACCTCAATACTTGTGAATTCTGACCGAAATGTACCAAAAGCCGCGACTGAAAAGTTGGTCAGATACTTAATATTTGATCAGATATTTCATTTTTTGAATCATATAATCTTTATTTTATTTAAAGTTCTTTCAACTGTGTTACTGCAAGACAAAATAAAACATTTGTTACGAAATGCTTTTGTGGAAAAACTAGTTTATATTCATCAAAATGAGTTATTTTGGTATCAGTGCTGGAACTTAGGTGTCACATGGGCACCTTTATCAACAAATTAAACCTATACTACTCACTCATACACTGCATATCGTGCTTTTTCTGTGTGTTTGATAATGTTTCTTATTTGTATAGTTTCTACACGATCAGGAAGAATGAGATATGTGCGACACGCAAGGATGAGTGGGTGAGAAAAACTCTGGAATTACTCAGGTACGAGACGTCTACTCACTTTTAAATACTAACTGGTTTCACTTAAGATGTGAACCTTTAAAATTAGGACAACATTTGCATGTGAACCAGTGTTTTGGTTTGTGGGCACCGTGAGTAAAAACTCCTATTTCGTTATAGTTCAAAACTGAAGAAGATGTCCCAGCCTGGCTCTGCTGCAGATGACGGAACGACGAAGAAAAGCGTAAAGCCTTCGTTTAATGATGGAAGTGGATTTTTGGGCAGTACTGCTGAAACCTTCCTGAACAGCACGGACAGTTTCTACTAGCAGGAAACAGGTTGTGGTCCAAGAGAAGAGATTTGGAATTAAAGGACTCGCGCTATAAAAATGCCCATCTGAGGGAGTGTTTCAGGGAAACTGAGCATATTGTAGTCCAGTCTGGAGAGTAAAAGAAATGCTACTTGCTTAAACATATACAGCGTCAGCTTATAATCATGACTTCAGGACACCCTGAGAAGAACAGCTTTGAGACTAATGATGAAGAATATTAGCCTAGCCACTCAGCTAATGTTTATGTGAATGATATTTTTTAAAATCATGCTATGCTACTGCTATTAATCTGCTCCTTAATCAAGTTTACATGCTTGAATGCCAATACCAGTTCTCATAAACAAATAAATTTACTTCATATTACTCCAACATTGTTGTCCATATTTATTCAATCAAGCTACAACACTGTCTCACTGAAGTGTGTCATGTAACTTTCAAAGGTTATTTTTAACAACTTTTTTTTTAAATTTAAAACAATTTTTAGCAATAGCATTTTAAACCTAGTTTCAAATAACAAGTAATAGCCCAACCCCTTAACCATTTGAAACCTGAGCAAATTGGCTTGATTTTATACAAAAACATGGATAGAAGGCAACAAACAACAAAAAGAGACATGACGCCCAAAAAAGAAATTAGTAAAAAGAGAAAATTAAAAACAAGGAAATTAGTAAAGAAAGAAAGAAAGAAAGTTAAATACAACAAATAAGGAAATGACCTGGAAAGAGCGCTATTATATAAATATAGTTTTTCCCTATTTTTTAAAATAATTTTGTAATTTTTTTTTTTTGCAATTTGTAGAATATTTTTTTAACAAGTTGCGCTTTGTCTTTCCCCCCATGTTTCTAGAAGAAATAACACCAATTAGCTCAGAGATAAAAGGTTTAAATACTTGCGAAAGCACAAGAACAGTGATGTTGCTCCAGGGTTTAATGGAAAACAAAAATATACCACTGTCATGTCTGTATGGTAAATATAATAACACTCCCAGCTAAGTAGTTAGCCAAATTTATGTTAAGTAAAAACAAAACAAGGAAATGTCCTGGAAAAATGCTTAAAATTATAATCATTTTGTACCACAATTGTAAATATGTAATAATAATAATTATAAATATAGTTTTTCTCTAGCTTGTTTTCTCTTTCCCCTATTTTCTAAATCTATTATTTTTTGCAATTTGTGGGACATTTCTTACCAAGTTGCTCACTGCCTTTTCTCCCATGTCTAATCACACCCATTAGCTCAGGGCTCAAAGGTTTAAATTCTTGCAAAAGGTGTCTAAAAGCAGCAAAAGAAAAGTGATGTCGCTCCAGGTTTCAAAGGGTTAAAGGGAAACTTAGATTCTTTTGTGTCTGAGTGACTAAGGGGAAAAACAATTTTAGAAACTGGTTTAATATTGAGAAAAAGCGCTGCAGCCGGCAGCCAGGAAACAGGCTGTAATGTACCGCACCGTCAATCAGTGTCCACTGACAGTGCTTGTTTTTGTAAAGTTGCTGAAGTGTTGCTGAGGAAAGAAACAGAACAGAAATTTACCTTATTCTTGATCCAGTGTGTTTGTTATTGCATATAACAAAGTGGTAACCAGTAGAAGTCTCGTGCTGAAGTCTTTTGAGTTGAGTTGCTGCAGGAAGACAATAACAAACAGATGAGATCAAACAAAAGGTAAATTTCATTTCATGTCATCTATTTGGCTCACGACCATAACCACGTGGTATGGAGTACAAACATCACATACAATAACAAAACAATGGCACACAGTGTGACTAAAGTACAACCAATGTTACCTAAACAGAGGGAGGAAATTCTTCAAAGAAGCACCTAGTTTACAAATTACTTTTGGCCTATCTGATTGTAATAACAAAATTAATTTAAACAGAGATGGACGGTTTAAATAAAACTTTGGCAAATATCTTTCTCTGTAAGGAAATAAGCTTACATTCTGACAATCAAACAAAATATGATACTCATCTCCCTCACGACTATCAGCACAGAGGCTGCAGATCCTCTGGTTTCTGTACAGCTCTTTATATCTTCCACTGACTTTAGGAATTCTGGTGTTATTTACTCTAAAATCACAAATAGCCTCTCTGTACTTTTGGTTTGCATGCAACAGATACTTCTCCAGTTACACCCTTGTTTAATTTCGACATACATATCACATGATGTCATAGTTCTGAGCTCATTTTGCCACTTTTGTATGCTCTGATCATTTAGCCTCTTCAACAGTTTAACCAGTTGATGCTGTTACACTTTTGTGTGAGCCAGAGGTGAGACAAGCCACATTCATCCAGTATCTGCTTAACCTGCAAGACCCATGGTGACACATATGCACTCGTATTATGCAGGCTGAGCAAATAGATGTTTGGATGTTTGACTTTTCCGGAGGGATCCTTTCCATAATGCTGTCAGAAACTAACAGTAAAAATCTGAGATTGTCCGTGGCAAAAACAAACACTTTTAGTGGACTATTGCTCTGAAGCGTTACACTACAGCCTTAAAAACAAGGTCCAAGGTTGAAAAATGTAGAAGTTTCCCTTTAAAATCATTCAAAGCTATATTCTAGGGCCCACAAGTGAGTATCCTGCTGCTCTGCATGTTGTGTGTTTCAGTGGCGTGACATGTGCGCCTGGTGTACTGAGAGAAGGATGCTGCCAGCACATCTGCTGGAAGGTGTCTGCAAAGTTTGCGCTGAGCTGAGCTGAGCTGAGCTGTCCTGTCCCCCGAGCTCATGCAAATGCATGACTTGACTGACAGGGAGGCAGCGTCTCGTGCTATTTCAGATCAGCACCCCAAGGGGTTGGTGCTCCAGTCAGACAAGGTGACTCCCTCAATGACACGCTAGTCTTAGCCAAGCTGCCCTGAAGTGAATTCACTTCCCCACTAGATGGCAGAACCGTTCTGTAAAACAACCGAGCCAGCTGCCTCATGAGGTCTTGATGGTCATTTGATGAGCACAGCTACCTTTGACTTCCAGTTTCAACCAATAACAACAAAGCATGTGGAAAGAGGACAACATTTATTGTGTTTAAAGCAAACAACAGACAGTGCTCAGATGTTTTGCTCTGCACAGCATATCACAGACGCTTTGTATCTTGTGTCTCTGTTAAGCCTTATGTTAACTGAAGAAATAACAGATAGGAAATCACAAAGAAAGTGGAAAACAATTAAATAGCACTAGCAATAAATATAATAAATATTACAGAATAACATTAGAAAGCATTTTTAAATATTTTAAATTAACTCAAGACAGTTCGCTGTAGATATGTGATGAAGATGAGGAGTGCTTTCTAAAGGCTGGAGGTTGTTGGGGCAGCAGTAGTGTTCTTCTTTGCTTTGCGGGCCTGCCTGTAAAACACACAACAGATAACAGTTAAAATAACAGTCTGTGTTGCCCCTGTGCATACATGATACATCATGTCTGAAGCAACCAACTACCAGAGATGATTAACACTGCAGACGAACTGAGATGACAAAGGTCTACTCACTCTAGCTCCATGATCTTGGAAAACACCCAGTCCTGCTTCCAGTGGCTGCACATTTCTCCCTGTGTGGTCTCAAATCTGGGAGGAAAAATAAGAAACGATCAGTCACAGGCTCTAAAACAGTTTTCACCAACATTTTTTGATCTGTTTAATAAAATAAGGAGGTGATTCTTACATGACAGCACGGACGCATGGGGGGTTCTTCCTCTGGATCCTGTAGCCCACGATGGGAGCCGTGATGTTTGCAATACTGACCGTAGTGCAGCACTTGATTATCTTCATTTCTGTTTTTCAGAAAACAAACAAGGATATTTATTTATCAGGACACGTCCTTCATTTGTAGCATAAAATATGAACTGTTGTGGAGCAGGCTGCTAGTGTAATAGGGTGCAGGATCTCTGACAGACAACTTACCAGAGGCCGTCGCTGCCATCACCAGAACCCCGGCGAGGAGAGCCAGGCACGCCAGTCTTCTGATGCACAGCTGCATGGTTACTGTGTGTTGTTCCAGATGTTCTTAGCAGAAGCTGATGGCTTGATCTGGCTGATGGAGGCGAATGATCTCTCAGACCAAACCTCTTGGTTTTATACCGTTAAATGAGGAACCAGAGGAGACAAACCGGATGAATTCTCGCCTATAGGGCTTTCCACATAGTGTGTGTGTGTGTGTATCAGGGTGGGGGACACACTTGGGTGACGCCGATAGTCGACTGTTTCCTTTTTTGTGATTTCATCATGATTGATGCTGACTAAGAGATTCCCTCAAATTGACACTACAGTGCAGCCACTCTTAGCGAGTAATTACTTTTATCATTATCAATAACACGTAACAGTTAAATAAATTTAATTTATTTTAATAATTAATTTATAACCTGCTTTAATCTACAAATAGATCAGATTTTCAGGTTTCAACCTGTGTTTAATATTCTTATAGATATTCTGGAGTTTGCATATTCGTACCACGTTTATGTGGGTTCCCTCTGGATACTGGCTTCATGCAGTCCACGGGTTTCTTTAGGTGAAGTGGGAACTTTAATTGCTTGTACGTGGCAATGCGAGTATTAATGTGTCTATAAATGTTAGCTCTATGATAGATTGGCATCATCCAGGTTCTCACACAGTGCATGCTGGGATACACTGCAACCCCCAGAGCTTTGAACAGGGTAAGCAAGACACTGAATGGATGAACGGGCATTTAAATGATTCTGTATTATCTGTAACATCCAGTTAACTCTCTGGTATGTTGTATTTTAGGTGATGCCTTTATAAATCCTGCTGACTTCAGCAATAATTTAAAGGCAGCGTCATGTGCTGGTCACTGTAATCACTGTGTCATCTTTCTCTCTTGCTACCCCTCCTTTTTTCTGCTACTGACCATCATGGTCAGTACTGGGGTAAGAAAAAGGGGAAGGAAGCAGATTCACTTCTTTCAGCCGCAAATTTCCGAGCATCCTCCACCCAAATTTGGTCATTTGTCACTGCATCCTCTGTCCGTTTAGTTACAAGTCTCAACTTGTTGGAGGGTGCCGTTATGATTCAGACAGTTCAGGCAGTAAAAAGGAACAAAATGACTGTGCAAGTAGAGATGTACTCCTTGATATATTTAATATCTGATTTGCCACAAACTAATTGGGATTTTTTTTCAACCACAGATTTATGAAAAGCTGCCAACCAAATAACTGCCAAAAAGACCAAGACTCAGGTTCCTTCCTGCCAGTGTAACTGCCAGTAATGTCCCACAAGACACGAGTTGGTTCAAAAAGCAAATTAATTTGTTCAGTCTGGCTTTTATTTCGCACAATCATTCATACATATTGAATGTTTTACATTAATACTATGCATATTTCAACTATATATAAATATTTTAAAATCACTTGTCTCACAGGGGGATAACTCATCCGTGACTTTTGTAGACCTCAACTCATGGTCAGCAGGAATTGCATTATAGGTGCTCATCTCCACTTACAAGTCTTACTGATTTGGTGGTATGTAGCCTACTTTACCACACACACAGTATTTGAATCCAAGGACAGATCACAGAACCACCTGTGATCATTTCTCTGTGGGTTCAGTGAATAAAAACAAAGTTAACTCACAGTTAAAAACTGCTAGAAGACTGGGCATGATTGTGTTGCTGATTTGAAATCAAGCCTTTGAGCAATAAATTAAAAATAAGCTTTAAAAAAAAGCAGAACTCTTAAACAGTAAAACCCGTGAACTTGTGATCTCAGACTTTCTGTATATGACTGGATCATGCCCAAAGATGAATTTCTCAAGAAAGCCACATCTGTGTCCTATTGCCCTCTTAGGATGACAGTATGTTTGATTCATTTTGCTGAAGCTTGCAGGTGTGACAGGGCTGTTTGCTATGCAATGGATGGTAACTGTTTATAACGAAGAAGAATAAGGAAATAAAATCCCCACATCTGTGCAGGATGTGGAATTCTCAGACATGTACACTGGTGTGTTAGAGCACAGCAGACCTTCGAATGAGGCCTTGGGTCTAATGCTGTGAATGTTGTGCATGTTACAACTGAGACAAGTGAGCTAGTTATGTGGAGCAGAGACTCACTGTTACAAAAAAAAAAGCCTGGTTAAGAAATAATATGTAATATCTAGTTTTAACATCCATAAATTATAGCACCTGGTGAAGAAATCGTTGTCATTCTTTTCAGTCAAAAATCCTAAAAAATTATGATCTTTACATTTGAGTCAACGCCTGTGTGTCTGTCAAGACTCAGATGTTATGACAGAAGACTTACAAAGATGGATGCTGCTGTATTCTAAAACGAGGATGCTTCACATCTACCTTTAGCCAGACAGCACAGAAGATCTATACAATCATCACAGTTGATTAGAAGATAAGTGTAACCAATCCAGCACCTGACCAATGTCACTGTCATCCTTGAGTGCGAGTGGACGTTTGTGCCAAATTTGAAGAAATTCCCTCAAGGTGTTCTTGAGATATTGCGTCCACGAGAATGGACGGCCCAAAAACCTAACACCAAGAGGCTTTAGAAAATTTGCACTGACCCCTACTCAGCGTTTCCTCACAGTGGAAGATTCATATCGTCAGTCAGAGACCCCTCAGTCAACTGAGATTCTTCCAGCTGAACAGTTGGAAAGGTTTTTTGTTGTCGTTCAGTGTGCAGTTTGCTTCTGGGACTATCTTCCCTTCAGGAGTGTAACTGCAGACTAAACGCTCCTCACTTTCAGGCTGCTCTCCTGCACAGGCAGCTGCAGACCTGAACCCAAGGTGAGTCTGAGTGAGAACGAGGCAGCTGGTAGGAAGGCTCTGAGGTAACATTATCCTCTGCCTTCTGCGTAGAGGTGGTGAATTTACAGCTCACAGCAACTTAATACGATACAGTCTCTGGCTTCTGTTTGATATCTAATGTCGACAAAAAATGTTGCTGCAAATTTCCAATCTGTCGTTAGCGTAGTTAGTGTTAGCTCAGAGGGCTAATTTGGGTTGCTTACTATATTACATGAACGTCACTGTTACCCTGAATGTCCCACTGAACCCCATTCAAACTCTAAGCGGAAACAAAGGGAGTCGAGTCAAAGTAGTCTAATATTTGCATTTAACAGACTTATCCGAAACAACATAATTCTGAGTCGTGAAAAAATGCTGCATTTGTAACAGTAGGACTATTTTTAGTTTATGTGTTTGCAAATATTGTGCTTGAATGCCATAAGGGTGGAGGGGTTAGGATAGTCGCTTCACAGCTAGAGGGTTCCTAGTTTGAACCCAGGGTGGGGGAGCCCTTCTGTGCAGAGTTTGTTCTCTCCATGTCAACGTGGGGTTTCTCCATGTACTCCAGCTTCCTCCCACAGTCCGAAGACATGCACGTTAGGTTAATTGGTGACTGTAAGTGTAGATGTGAATGGTTGTCTGTCTCTATGTGTCAGCCCTGTGATAGTCTGGCGACCTGTCCAGGGTGTACCCCGCCTCTCACCCAGTGTCAGCTGGGATAGGCTCCAGCCCCCCCACAACCCCAGGATAAGTGATTACGGAAATGAATGATGACATAGCATCACATTCTGGATAAGATCTACAGTAAAATGAAGATATATTCTTAAGCTTTTCAGAAAACCATCAGCTGCTTGAAAAAAAAACTGCATGTGAACATAATTTGTCATATGTTTACACAGCAGGCAGTTAAGCAACGAGACCCTGCTGGCAGCAGTGTCAGCTTATACTGAATTACACAGAAATTATTTACTGGACTTGACGAATGAAACGTTAAAATAATTCCTTCTCAAAAGAAAAGCAGAAACGGTTACTCAAAATGAGGAAGGAAGCGTAGACAGTGTGATTGGGTTCACCAAAATGAAGATAGGATTACGAAACATGGACTTTCTGAATTAAAAAAGAAAGATCTCCTTTTTATGAACTGCATTCACAAGCTTTTATTTGACGTCAAGGCTATTAATCTAAAAGATTAAATCAAGACTGTAACTGTGATTTTGCAAAGACTTATTCTTCTCTCATATCATTATCTTTATGGGCTCCAACAAATGAGAGAACAATATAGTACAATACTTCGTAGAACAATCTTAAAGTGAATCAGTGCCCTGCAGACATCAGCACACTGCGGCGCAACTAAGGGATATTTTAGCGAATATTCTTAAATCATAATAACAGAATGTCATTGAGGAGGGACAGGATACAGTCAATTAAACATAATGGACCCATCTAAAAAAATCACTTACACTGTCATTTGAAAATGACTCAGCGACAGCTCCATCAGTGACGATTAGATAACTTTTACAGAGACATGCTGGCTGCAGGAGAGCTGAATTCCTGATCTCATTTTAGTTCTGTGTTCACTTTTCTATCTAGTAGTAAAATCTAATTTTGCTACAGCGTTGGTTCTGATGAGTGATAATCCACTTTATGTTCACCATTATGAAAAAAAATAGTCTTATTAGACATTTTCAGAGCTGTAACTCATTTGAATTTGAATTAGAGACTCCTTCACACAAATGAAAAAGCAGCCCACTCTGTCTGTACTGTGTTTGTACAAACTGGTGATATACTACTTTTTTTTTGTTAGATATTTTTTCAGGCATTTTTAAGCCTTTAATTGATAGGACAGATGAGTGTGAAGGGGGGAGAGAGAGGGAGTGACATGCAGCAAAGGGCCACAGGCTGGAGTCGAACCCGGGCTGCTGCGGCAACAGCCTTGTACATGGGGCGCCCGCTCTACCACTAAGCCACCGACGCCCCAATATACTACTTTTTAAGGATGTTATGGAGGTCAGTGAAACTTTAACACATGTCTATCAAGGTTCTAAGAGGATGACAGTAAGGAAGCCACAAACGACTGCTTTATGAGAATAAAAGCAACACAAATGTGTGCACAAAAAAGGCCACAGAGGTCAGCAGCTCCTTCAAATCAAATGACGAAACACATGGTTATTATGCCTACAAAAATCACATGTATGAGCCTTATCTGATCTGACACTCCTATCGGCAGGACATAAGTGTAAGTGCCTTTAAGCACAGTTACATAGGACCATTACAAAAGTAATTCATATACCTTTTTGTCTGACCTGCCACTGCTATGGTAAAATTTGGTTCAATTTAAGTGCAATACCTACATACTTGGATACGTACGAACTTGCGTCTACGTACTTGCCACTCAAGGGGCAGTTTGGTGGGCACAGGGATACAGACATCTGTGGGGGTACATGAGACCCCAAAAAAGAGGGTGGATCACGGGGAGTAGCTACCAACAGTTGGTCCAGGAGCTTCTCCTCCATGATGGCCATTTCCAGGCATATTTTAAGACCACTCTGGGGCAGATTGACAACCTGTCTATCATTGGGCTGCATAGCTCTGGGTCTCCAGCAACCGCTACCACCAGTTTCTCCTCCATTGTTTACCAACTGTAAACTTGTTGTCGTGACCACCACAGAAGGCCCGCCTCTCAAATCATCCAATTGGACAATTGGAAAAAAGCAGAGATGACATGGGGTGCCTTTCTGCTCTGAGTTGAGTTTTTTTCAACTCAAGGAGCTCAGAGCACTGCCGCAAAAACATCAGGCACCTAGAGCACCAACAAATTCTCACTCTGACCTCATAACATATTGACATTTAGTCGTGCAAGGTACCCTGGGTGCGTTGATTGTTGACGTTCTGGGACACCGTGTCAAGTTCTGCCTGTTACATGCACTGTCTTCTTTCAAAATATGCTTCCGTTTTCACAGGAAGTTTAATGCTTATGTACAGTCTCTTTCAAAATAAACGCATTATATTGGTACAAACACTGCAAATCTTTTTTCCTTCAACAACAAAAATAGATGGTTGGGTCTAGGCAACAAAAGCACGTGGTTAGGCTTAGAAAAAAGAGTAGGTTTTGGCATTACAATTTAATGGGACAAGTACACCCCTCTCTCGGGTGAAAGTCTGAGTTTGTTAGACCCATCCACCACACATCCCGCCTGGCACAGTCAGACTTTCGGCGTCCTAACTTTTGTCCTTGTCCCACCGCGTTACCCTCTGACACTGCCAGGCGCTGTTAAACTATAAGGGCAACTGGCCGCATATCATGCCGACGTTAAAGGGAGCCTTTTTTCGTTGGTTTCTGATGCCGCAAGTCATTGCACAAGCGCCAGATTTCAACGACTTCGGAGTGAGACCAGGCTAAGTGCGCAGAAACATGCAGCACTTAGCAATGCAAAAATAGCAAGTAAAAAGCTTAACTCTCACTAAAAACAATTACTAAAAACCCTTTCTGTGTGATCGGGGCATCACACATTCAGCAGTTACAGATCAACATTCATTTGGAGTTGTTTTTCTGTCCATCTGATCAATGTAAGTCCAATCCTGCTCTGTTGTTGGTCTCCACCAACTCATGAGTGAAATATCTGGCTCTTTAGCCATGCTCCACTATGTTAATGAGCTAGTCGTCTACTCTGTTTGTCTGCTGTCTGGTGCCCAGCAGGTAGTGTACAGTGGGTTGTTAGAGCTTTTGTCATTGTTGCTGTGAACAGCTCCCTAATGCACCCAAAAACAACACTATGAGAGCAGCGAGAGTAACCAAAATAGGAAAGTTGCAGACCAGACAGCAAAAGAATGAGCTGAAACTCACTACAGAGCTCCGTAGAGCTGAGAGGAGCTGCAGAGTCAGATGATGATTCTCTGTAAGTTCATCAGAGCTTCAACATTAGGAAATGATTACACTTGTGGTTAAAGGGAAATAATGTTCACTGAGGTTTTGTGGTGACATTATGCTACTTCTGCTTTAGTTCCTGGATCCTGACAGACAAAGGTCATAATTCTTACAAGCCACTGGAGGCACTTGTCAGATAACCATAAACATACTGCAACACTTTAATTGGAAGCCTATTGGAAGGCTATTATTTGCTTCAATCACTGAACTCAACAGACTTATATTTGGGACAGATGTCTATATGGGACAGGCCTTTAATTTCTTCTACACAAGACTGTTACAAAGATAGGAAATACGATCAAATTGTTTATTTAAACCAGTATGAATATAACTTGTATAAAAATTAGGCTTTGAATAACATATCAATTATGACAATTTGATCTAGCTCCAATAGGCGGGGCATCAGAGAAAGAGAGCGTTTTACAGCACTCAAAGATTACAGCATACTGACACAAGACCACTTTGAAACAATATTCATAACTTGGATTCATTTTTATGAAAAACCCTTTAGATTCTTTTGATCGGTGGACCCTTACGGACTAAAGGAATATGAATAACTTACCAGGTAATCAAGGAATGGACACATGTTCTGACTCACTGACAGCTTCAGAGGAAGGGAGTCACCACTTGTTTTTTTGTTATGCTGCTGTCTCTGACAACCAAGCACATCTGTTAAAACAATGCATCACGCTTAGCAACGAGGTCAACCACATCTCCACACTAAGGTTAAAGTTTCTGTCTCTGCCTCGTTCAGAGTCGCTCTGAGAACATTCCTAAATCACTCCTAAGCTAGGACTCCTTACTAAAAGTTTTCAGACTAAGTTAGGAGCTCTCTGAGAGTATGCTAAGAATATTTGTGGAGTCTAGACAGGCCTTTATTTGTCAAAGCCATACCAGACTAGTAAAAGGGACTGGGGGTTTAATTGGGACTTGGCTTTTAATTGAGGTTTTTGAACATTTGAATAAATGACGAACGCTGTACCTCCACAGAAATCACCCTTCACTGTCTAATTACTTTCATAGTGAATATCTGCACATTGGTGTGGTGGATCTACTGTGAAGGTCATGATAAGTATGAAGTTACTTAAGTATTACGTCATAATTTTACTTTCTCTCAGTTCTTTACTGGATGTTGTGTCAGGGATTTTTATGACTTAGCTATGTTTAGCGATTACTGTATTTACCACATGAGAATACATGTGTTAAGATGTAACTCTTATGAAGCTTAGTGTAAGTTCAATCAGGAAGACTTTCTTTGTGCTATATACGTTCACAATTCTCTTTCCCACTCCCACTGCTTACTTCAATCAGCTGACTATACTGTAGGTGTTCCCTCTCCCAGTTAGCCAATCAAACTTTGCCACAATCTCCTTCAGCCATTCATGCTGCTATTGCCAAACTTGTTTGTTATCCTACAGTCCGGTTCGTGTGTCACACTATAGAGTGACACTCTGGCTATGTGGTTGCACGGGGACAGTGTGATGCAACGTTGTGTCACTGGTGAACTTTGATCAGAAAACTGCTTAAAAACTTCTATGACTTTGCTCTAAAAGTAACGTTTAAAACTGCATTTTCACACACTTCTACCGCACACGCTATCACAACACCAATTTAGTTTACAGCTAAGTTTTTAAATCTGTTCTCCTCTCTGCTCCTGTCAGCTGTCATTTTAGGCAGAATCGTTGAGCCCTCCTCCACCTCACTGACCACCTCACTGACCTTCAGTCATCTTTTCCAGAGCTCAGGACCACCACCAGTGTCTAGACCCCATCAGGGGGTTCCCTAATCTACATCTTTACCACCCTTCTGGAATATATGACATCACGATGGGGTCTCATCGCCAAAGACTTTTCACATTTCTCATACTCATGTGCACACATAAATAAATATTCTTTTCTCTTAGTCTCTCTTGATTGAAATCTAGGTTAACTGTTACTGCACAACCTTGTAGGCAGCCCCGAATAAGCAACTGTGGTAACTCAAAACTTTCAACAGAAGTGTCTCTGCTGCCATGCCTTTCCTCGTGTGGGTTTCAGTGGAAATGAACAGGAGGGTTTGGTTTGGTTTTTTGTGAGTTTAGCCTGCAAAAGTAGACCATCTCAGATACATCTTGTCCCCCTGCATGTACTGTGGTTGCAGAAATGAGTCTCATCAGTAGCACAAGGAAACACTCACCTCAAAAACCTAACAGTAGAAAGCTTCTGTGTGACGGTGAAAGTGAGACTGTGTGAACCCTTACCTTATAGGTTTTCTCTTGTTTTCAAGGTTTTATGAGGTTCTGCAGCTTAACGGTGAATCTATTCTTTTTTGTAGTAAGCTCCACAAACAAAGAATCTCAAAACAAGTTGAACACTATCTGGAAAACTGGTCTGTGTAGAAAAGTACCTACAAAAGCATTTAGATTCCTCTGAAATGAATGTAATGAAGCAGATAAAGTGTGTTCACTCACTGTTATCATCATTTTCACTGACCATAAAGATCAAGATCAAGTGTTTGATACCACGGTATCTCAGGTACAGGTATTACAGGTACTTTCTGTATAGTTATTTGAATTAAAAATACTATAACGATTCATGCAAAGACCACATCCGCCTGCAGTGGAACATGTATTGACACCCTCAGACCACTAGTTATGAGTGGAGGGGCAAAGGCCACACCGATGAGATGCTGTGGGAGGAAATATGCACTCTACTTTCCAGCTGTGTGCGTATCTGTGGGTGCAGCATGCTCTACTTGCAAGTGGCGTAAATGAATGTGCTGAGTGTGTTGGTGGGCTTTAAAAGGGCTCGCTGCACTGGCGCACGCATCACATCTTGTTTTAGCCTGACACACGCAATGACGAGTTTCGCCTTTGCCTCGCTTCTCCTTGTAACAATCATGGTGTCCACAGCCTCAGCTCATGGTAAGAATGATGTGTAGATTTTTATGCCTGTGCATGTTGTGCATTTATGTAATATTACATATTATATTTTTTATTTATTTAATGATTTATGATGATGATAGTAATGGACTGCTGTCTTTATTCAAAGGTGGAATATCCAGTTGTTGTCGAAACCTTTCAAACACTCAAATCCATCGAGACCTGCTGAGGAGTTATTACGAACAACATAAACCGGCATGCCCGATACCTGCAGTTGTGTAAGTAATCTTATCTGTTTAATTTTGTATTTACGTGCATAGTTTATCATACCATGTCCTTGGATCTCTTGATACAGTTTCCATTTTTTCTGCGATGCATCGTATATCAGAATTAACCATATTAATTTGGATTTTTTTGTGTTTTGGTTCTTCTATTGAAATATATTGCAACATGTTACTGAATATGTATTTTATGTGTTGTCATTTATAATAGATTTTACACACTGAGAAACAAAAGGATCTGCGCTGACCCCCTCAGTCTGTGGACACAGACCAGCATGGCCTACCTGGACGGGAAGAACTGGCATCTCCAGAGTGCTAATTTGCACAAACACCATCGCTGACACAACAAGACGGCACCAATTTCTGTTCTGCTGTTTGAGTCCCACAGACATTTGAATGTTTCTATATTTTAAAACCCTACCTCATTTTAGTTGAGTGAAACAGTAGGCTATATTAGGCTATATTTGGATTTTTTTGTGTGTATAAATGTCAGTGACATATTTGCTTAATGACTGTAAATATGTAAATAATGTGTTGCCTTCATTCTACAATAATTCTCAGTGACATTACATAATAAAAATTGTCACAGTGCAACGGCTACGTTTTTGTGATTATTTGTAGAATAGATTACTGCAGTGATAATTAACCTGTGTCCCGTGGACCACACTTGCCAACCATTTTCTAATTCACAATGAAATTAAATTGATTCACAATGGGATTTTTTTTTTGTGTGTGTGTGTATTTTTTCAGGTAAATAAATTATAAGAGTGAATTAAAAACAAAACAAAACCCATCAAAATAGAGCTGGTTTATAACAAAAAAACATCCCCTCAACATAGGTGCAGGCTAATTATGTATCTATTATAATGTTATTTCATTACTGGCCCCTGACCTTCTGTCATTTTTAAAAGTGGCCACCAGGCAAAGCGAGTTCAGTATCCCTGGATTACTGTCTAAGTGCTTGTAAGGAAAACTGCTGTAATCGGCATATCAGCAATTACAGGCGCCGTCTTTTTATCTCCTTATCTCATCTCTTTATGCATTTCATTTCCAAAAAAAAAAGACCACAAAACACAAAGATTAAAAATGGCAACATAGTTGAGTCTATGGGCAGTGCTACCGTTTGTAGAGTGAAAGATGGTGGAGATTCTCAAGTTGGAGAGGGTTCAAAAAAGAGGATCCAGTAAAATATAGTCAGAGCCTTTACTAAAGTAAAAGTGGGAATACCAGAATGTAAGAATATTCTTTTAATTCCTGCTCATATTAAATTGTTATATTACTGATATGTGTTATCAGCAATATGTACTTTATAAAATAACCTGTAACTGCAGCTATAAACTAAATGTAGTGGAATAAAAAGAATATTTTCCAGTGAAATATGGTGAAGTATAAAGTGGTATGATATGAAAGTACTCAGGTATCACCACATAGTTGCTCTTAAAGGTTGAGTATGTAGGATTTACTGCCATCTAGTGGTGAGGTTGGAGACTGCAACCACCTGAAACCCAGTGTGCAAAGCATGTAGAAGAACTATAGCAGCATAGTTATTAAATTATATTCCATTTCTTCCAATATACCCCTCTAAATCCTTAAGTACATAAGTACATTAATTGAGGAAATGTGTTATGTTAATGCTTTATTCCACCACCACCTGAAGCAATATTGTTTTTGTGGCTCAGGATTCTTAATGTTCTTAAGACAGATACAAATTAAGAAGAGAAGAATAAAGTGCTGTCTGTTGTAGTTTAGTTGACAGGTCAGGCTTTGCTCTACATCTTTAATTCAATTATTTCTGACCATTTCAAAACAGAAATGTGTGGAAAACCTATAATTCCATGACAAAGTTATTAGAAATTAAATATAATATAATATAATATAATATAATATAATATAATATAATATAATATAATACGTTTTTGACAAATTTGCTTACCCCAGTACACAAAGGTAACGTAGTATTGTACAGTATAAAGCAAATAATGTTGGATACATATATTGAAAAACGAATTTTTTGAGATGACTAATTTAGAAAAGGAGGGACTGACATTATATAACAGTCTCACCAGCTGTTAGTTCAAATCATTGCCACTCCGTGCCCTCAGAGCGGATCTCTAACCACACATGACCTTTTAATGTCACTCTCAAGAAACACACGTAAAGCCACTACAAAAAAGTCAACCCCAACTCTCTCTAATCAAAAATCTATTTTAAGCATGTTCTCAGGGTCGTAAGTGAGTCATTCCCAGTGTACTCATTTTCACCCATTCTAGCAGCCACCATTTTCCATCTCCCCTTACCGTGACAGTGTGACATGGTGGGCTCCGGGGCTGACCAGGTGGAAGTTTTGGGGGCTTTCAGTTAACATGTTTCCATCATTTGGTGGCGCTAACACAACTGAAAAGGAAGGTATGAAACAAAGTGCTTTTAACTATGCGTGGGCGGAGGGAGAAAGTACAGCTCAGTTTCAATGTGCTACAGTTGGGGGAGGTTTGAGGGGCTGAGTGGAGTGTTTGAGGTCAATGCACCATTTACTTGAACCACAGTGCAATGGGTTTTCCCCACCCCTTGACTACCCACCATTGCTGTCACATGTATTAGTGAGCTGTTGAGCCCATGTGCACAACGGTTACTTAGAGTGTGATTGAATGTAAGTGTAAATATAAGTGTGAATGTACTGTATGTTTGATATAACCCTGGCTGTAACACGATGGGTGTTAACGCTTGTGTTCATTTTTATGCCATTGTTGTGTTATTCAGTTTTACAGCACTGTAACAGTTGGACATTAATCAGACAAAGTTCTGTCTACCTATACGCTTGTGATGTAAACTGAAACATGCATTGTTTTGTAATTAGCAGTGTTTGCAAAGGATTGTGGGTCTTCCTCAGCTCTGCTTCGAGCTGTTTCTGCTGTCTTCACGTACTTTACATGGCTGCAGTCAGCCACAGATTTTAATTCATACCTGTACACGGGACATGTGGGGTGGGAATTTTCATATGTGTGTGTGTGTAGGAAGATGACAATGAATATCTTCCTATTCCGCACAGTGCCGTAGGTTCAGTTTGATGTTGTGTGGAGCCAAGAAAAGCAGAGTGAGACTGCACTTTCCTCCTTATGGTTTAACCACAAAACACCTCTCAGTGCACACACATGCACGGCACACTCACTTAGAAGTCATGTCACAAAAGTCGAACATCGTATGACCAGTTTGCCTATAAGACATAAATAAACTACTGCATACACTATATCTGTGTTCTGAGTAAACTATTGCACAGTTTGATGATTAAGCAGAAACGTTTGCTCATTTCAAAGAGTCAGTTTCATTTAGGGTGACCATATTTTGATTTCCAAAAAAGAGGACACTCGGCCCGACCACGAGATAGCCTACTTAAATGATAATCGCAGTTTACTCAAAGATGCCTTATAGTTTTAATATATTTAAAGTTTATATGTATGGATAGAATATTCAGTTATATTACAAAATAATATCTCTCAAAGACAGAAATTCAGATAGGCCCCAATAGACAGGGGACACACACACACACTAGAGTGTGGCTACCCATCCGAGCCCGATGGGTCCCAACGGGTCCTGACTGGTCCTGATGGGTCGGGCCGGGTTCGGTCAAAAATGTATAAATTGTATTCAGGCTCGGGTCGGATTCGGTCAGCTTTCAGTGAAAATGTAGTGTAAAAATAAATGACAACACCTGAACAGAACACACACACACACATTGGCTGTTTGTTTCTACCTCTCCCTCGCTGGAAGCCTCGGACATCCCGCCACCTGCCTCCGCCTTGATTAAACGCTGAAAATAAAAGAGGGAGACAGGTTTTTCCTATTTTATCTTATTTTGTTATATTTCTCCCTCTTCCCTCGCTGGAAGCCTCAGACCTCCCGCTGCCCGCTCCCGTCTCAAACATGGAGGTCTCCCTCTCCGCAGACCACCCACGGCGCATGCCCGGCCTGTTAAATAGCTTGTAACCATAACAACTGTGTGACACAAACTCAGTGCTTTAGTCATTAAATAATGTCGGGCAAAAGAGATCCCTGCCCGTCACAGGGGTGAAGCCAAACACTGTTCATCTGCACACACTGTGATGCCACACAGCTGGTTCGATATCAGCAAAGTTTCCCTTTATATTCATTGTCTTGTGTGGCGATCAGCAGTGATGTGGTGGTTCACTTTTACACTGTGATCTGTAGCCTATAGTTTGGCTTTAGCTTCTAACTATCTTTGTCTTTTTAACCTGTTGTTGCTGCTGAGTCAGTTTGACATCCTGGATATATCCTTCAAACACAGACTGTAGAGTCTCTCTGGAATCACTGTTTCATTTTTCAAAAATATGAGTTTGAAGTTAGTTACAGTGTGGGCTTCATGCTTACTCTGACAGCTTGTTGGACCATTCCAAAGGGGCGGGGCTTAGTGCTTAGTGCTTAGTGCTCATGCTCAGTGGGTGACATGTCACCAGACATGTCACCCACTGAGCATGTCCAGGATGCTCTGGATCAGCGTGTACGACAGCACGTTCCAATTACTGTTTGTGTCCAGTAACTTTATTCAAGAGGAGTGAGCCAACATTCGACAGGCCACAATCAACATCTGTTCAACTCTATGTGTGTCTATGTGAGATGTGTCACACTGCATGCGGCAAATGGTGGTCACACCACATACTGACTGATTCTCTGGGGTATCTGTGACCATAAAAGGCATTTCTGTAGGGCTAGTCATGTAAAATCCTAATAAATGTCCCATTCTTTTCAAAATAAAACTGCACAGTTTAAAGTGACCTTTTATTGTGACCATTCCATGGCACACCTGTGTAGTAATGATGCCAAATGACATGGATTTCAACAAATTGGTGACCAATATTTGAAAGAAATAAGTCTGTTGTGTGTATAGAAAAAGTTTTTCAAGTATTTCAAGAGATGAAATGTGAAAGCAAAAACAAAACAGTTTTTTGTTTAAATGTTTATATATATGTGGTTGACAGTTCTGTCATATATATTCAATGTTGTGCGAGTGCCTTCAGGTGTTGTTACATGATGTTAAATTTTCTTAGAAGAGAGGAAACAGTTGCTTATACTCTTCTGCTGAATTAGGCGACCACAAACATGCACGCAGACATACGCTGCACTGAGTTTTCAGGATGTGGTGTCTGTGGTAGCATGACTATGCCACAGTTTCAAATAAAACCAAACACCATCCCTGACAAGAAAGACTATAATATCACAAATATTGCAAACGTATGACTACATCAGACACCAGACACAAATATACAAGACTTCTCTACTTTCATATTTTTATGAACTTAAGTTTTACTAGTTTGCATCTTTAAATGTTTTTTATCACAGAAAATAAATGTCACAGAAGTGATATTTACCTCATCTCTAGGTTTCCATTAGCAAATATCCATTAAAGAAAGAGTAGAAAGTGATATATGTACCATAAAATATAAGAGATATTATGTATTAATATGTCTTGCTGTCCTTCATTTATATGTGCACAACTTGTCCCAGCCAACTTCAGTTGTTGACTGTGACCTTCAGACTGTGGGGTTTCTGTGGTTTGTTGTGTGCGTCAAAGTAGGTTGAAGAGATGTTTAAGTATGTAGGTATAACATGGAGATTCTCAATTTGATAATGCTCAATAAACATATATGACTGTAAAAGTATTTAGGATTTTCCAGCATACCTGAATGACGAATGACGGACATTATCTCAGCAATCTGTTTGGTGTGGTCTGGTTTCGATAAAACAAAGTCAGGACTTTAATTATCGACGCAGACCTGCCCAGTTTCAGGACGTGTCTGTTGTTTTTCCAACTCAGTTTAGATGAAACCACACCGACCTCCGCATGACAGAGCAGCAGATGCTAGATGTCAAGGCCCGATAATTGTCTGTCTACTGCTAGCCAGCGCCAGTAAAAGAGACTGTTGTTAGCTAGCTAGTGCACCCATGGATGGACCACACAGTCCCAATACCTCTCCGCCACCAGGAGATTACAAAGCCGGAATGTTTGCTAACCTGGCAGGGAGCTGGGAAGCAGTCCAGCCAGTGAAAGTCTGTATCTGCAAAATATGACAGCTACAGTAGCTTGGAAAATAACAATATGGGTAATTAAAGGGAAAATTTACTGATTTCAAACCAGTTCCCGGTCATCACAGGGCAGGCAGTGTGTGCAGGCAAAACTGCTGTGGACCTCTGCAGGCAAATGAGCTTGGAGCATTGAGCTCTGGGCCCTCTCTCTGCAATGACAAAGCTTTCCCTTTAATGGCGGTAGCAACTCAAATTCAGCCAGTGACAGTTAATGAAACAGAAAATACAGGACATAGGAGGCATACACATGTAAACAAGACACATAGATAGATAGAGGAAGTTAAGGGACATCGGAAACCCAACGTCCTGCTTTCTCACATTCACACTCCAACCTCGTCACATATCAATGTTTGGTCATGGACTTTCCACGTGGAGATATGATGTGCAAGGTAACCTGGGTGCATTGGTTGTTGATGTTCTGGGATGCGGTGTCAACTTCTGCTTGTCACATGCACTGTCTGATTTCAAAATACACTTCTGTTTTCACAGGAAATGTGCAGTTTGTATACAGTCTCTTTCAAAAGAAACACAAACAACAAACACTGTAAATGGATGTATTTTTTTTCCTTTGACAACAAACGTACGTGGTTATGTTTTGCCAACACATGCACGTGCTTCGGTTTAGGAAACAAAAGCACCCGGTTGGGTTTAGGAAAAAAGAAAAGGGTTTGGCTTTACAATCTCACAGGAAGCCCCCCCCCCCCCCCCCCCCCAAGTTCTTGCATTTCACACAGCACTTAGAAAAACTTCAAAAAAATTGAACATCCACAACTCCTGCCTCCCTCCAAAGTCCCATCCCCCTCCTCCTGCAACTCCACCTCGCTCCAAAGGCCTACTTCCCCCTCTTCCATTACGTCCTCATTATGACGTAGGCGTTGGCAAGGTAACGTTAGATACATGGAAGAGGAGAGCGAGTGTAACGTTACAACCAAGACAGTCAAACACAACCCCGGAGTTTTAAAACTCAAGTCAGTGATGACTGATGAGTTTTAGAATAAGGTTACAGTGCTAATGTTAGATAGTAGCGTTAATGTTACTAGTAAGTGGAAACGCACAAGGAAGATAATGTTAATGTTTCAGAGGATATGCTACAGTAGGCTAATGTTAGCCATTAGCAACTGGATGCTGTGTTGTCATAACGTTATATGTTATATTAGAAGCAAACTAAACATAACGTTACCTGTCCTGCACAGTCAAACGCAACCCCAGAGTTTTGAAACTTATCCGGGTCAGTGATGACTGATGAGTTTTATAATATAACGTAAATGCTAACATTAGACAGTACTGGTGACTGGCAACAAACAAGGAAGATAATACAGAAGCTCAGGCAACGTTAGGCTACAGTTAGTCTCGCTCACCAGACCTTTCTCAAGAAAAGAAGGGTCTGGCTGTGCCGACTCTCACTTTAAGATTGAAGAAAAAAACGCCCCGGCTTTTTTTATTTCTTTCAACCAATCACAATTGTTCTTGGCGGTGCCACAGCAACGGTGCGCTTGCAAAAATATTGCCGGGGGGAACAGGTTTTGGTGTAACACGCCCACAAAAATATCGCCTACAGGATGCGAACCATGGCAGAAAAATGGCTACATCCCCGCAAGATCAAACACAGTAAAAGTTAGTAAAGGACGTTTGTCGACTATGACAACCGGAGGTGGTAGGGCGGGACTTCAGCAGGTGGCTCGTTCCACCCAATGAGAGGCTAATCTATGCAGTGAACTTCCGCCCACTCAGACTAGGCTACAGTAAGCTAACCGTAACTCTGCGACCATCCCGTCCCTTTTTAGCTCAGGATGAAGCTGCAGTCTTCAGTCTTCACCATCACTCGAAAGCAGAGCCAATGTTGACCCGAGTTTTGGCTCTTGCAGCATCGAGTTCTCTCTTAGTGTTAGCTTTTTCTGCTATATTCTTTCTTTTGATGAATTTTCCTGTTGGAGCGGCTGGAGGTGGAAGCGGTGGTGGTGTTACGTGAGCAGTTATGTTGGTCGGAGGCCTCCACATGAGGAAGACAGACAGGACGCTCGGAAAATCATTGCATTGGTCGGAGTTTTCATAGAACCATATGAGAATGGTACAATTATGAGTTTGTATCTCTGGTGGAATTCACTTACATTTTAGCTTTTAGCTTATTAATAGCATTTTAACCTAAACAGAGAAAAGCGTAAAATTTCCAGAAAGGTAAGTGTCGCTTTAACTTTTGTTGTTGTCTCGCCACGTTTGCCCCTGACACCGCCAGACACCATTAATGGCAACTGGCCACGTATCATGCTGATGTGAAAGGATGGCTTTTTTCACTGGTATCTGATGCCGGAAGTCACTGATCAAGCACTAGATTTTGACCACTTTGGAGTGAGATTGAGTTGTAGGAGAGGGCTGAACTGAACCCAGTTACCTTCCTGCGTGCATGCTGGCTACCAATCATCAGGCCTTGACGTCTGGTTTCATCTGTCGTGGGTTATTATGGATCCTACTGCTTTTCTTGGCAACAAGTGACAAGTAGCCTGCTAGCGATCTCAGCACAGTCCCACTGCTTTTCCTAGAAAAGTAGCGGGATCCATGATAACACAATACACACTTCCAAGATTTACACATCTAAAGTTAGGAACCAGCTGTGGAAATCATGGCAGACCCCTGACACCAGAACAGTTTTTGACCACATGCCATCACAGTTTCTTTAAAATAACGCCATTATGACTAATGTCAAAATGATGTAGTGTTTGTTACATATTACACATATATCACAGTGCAACATACACAGCATGTAATGTGTAAAAGACGCCCATATCATCATGTGCACAATACCCTTTGTTGTCTAGCAATAAATACACAGACAGCCACCCATGTCTATAGATAAACCTCTCAGCAATATTCATTTCGGTGTCCTGCACCACTTGCATGGTGAATTTACACTACAGTACTGTATTTGTATGTTTGTTTGTCTAGTGGTTGTTGTTATGTTTATAGCACATAACAGCTGTATCGGTGATGTTCACCTGCGTCGAGGTTTGTTGTTTCTGTTTCACTGTTTGTTGCATGCTGGTATTCCCCCTGTACACTTGTTGGTTAGAGAACTGGTACTGCTTCTGTCATCATGCTGCAACGTCCAAGTTCTGTGTTTCACATTACATGAAGTTATAACTAAGGTTCAAGGACAAGGCCACGCTTCTCTATCTGTGCCTCACTAATTCAATTACCTGTGTAGATCTATATAGGTGTTTCTAACTCTTTTAACACCAGTTTGTCTCTATTCTCACAACCTTCCCTCCCAAATCCTGTTCTTCTGCTCCTCCCAGTAAGACAGCATGGTGGCTAAGCAGTCAGCATCATTGCCTCACAACAAAAAAGGTCCTGGATTTGAACTCTGAGGGTATGATTCATTGAGTAGGAAGCTCAATGAGACATGCTCCCACCCCGAGTCTCGACCTCCAGGGTTCCTAGATGCTCCAGCCACACCATGCCCCTGTTCACCCCTATGCAACCAACCCCCTTTTATCCCTTTCCTTGATCCCCAATCACCCCACCAAACGTGGCCCTTACCCAAATTTTCCCAAGACCTCTAGCCCAGGGTTGTCCAAACTTTTTTGAATGGGGGCCAGATAAAACAACGTGAAAATATCTGGGGGCCAACTGATTCTCACATCAATTGTTTGTTGTTGTTTTGTTTTTTAAAAAAGGGAGACAATTGCAACCATTTTTATCTTTTAATGAACCATTACTACTTGATGCCTGTCTACAAACTGTATGATAGTCCTATCATTGTGAGATGAAGGGTAAAAATGCGAAGCGATTTTGCTCGATTAACCATTATTGTGTAAAGGGCCACATATGGTATATTTTGAAAGTCAAGCCGAGGGCCGATTAAAATTGGTCTGCGGGCCACAATTGGCCCCCGGGCCAGACTTTGGACATGCCTGCTCCAGCCATTCCAAATAAAATGACTTTATACCGTATAAATGTCATGGTCTTTTTAGTTAAGTTCCATTTGTTCATAACAAAAACACAAAATCTGCTCAAAAAACTTTACTGACAACTGACAGGAAAAGGACACATTTATGACAACGAGGTACAATTGACATATAATGTCAACACAGATACAATAATATATAAAAGCCTGTTTCTTTGTTTCAGGTTTGTTTACGATTGGTGCAATACAGCAAGTCCAACTGGGAGGAGTCAAGTTTGCTGACTGTGGTGACTTTGATTTGTCTTGTGATTCCTCACATAGGATTTCTCTGCCCCTTCCTCCCTTTCCTGGACTTCTTCCTCCCTTTCCTGGACCTCTTCCTCTGGCGTCCTCTTCCATTTCTGCGGTTCTGCTGTGGTGCGCTTTTTGATGCACTGGCCACTGCTGGTGTGATGTCACTTGTTGAGCCCTCCTCAGTCTGTCCCTTCTCTTGCAATGCTGTTTTCTCTCTCTCCTTGTCCGCCTTCTGCATGGCTCTTATTGCCCATTTATTTTTAGGGTCAGAGCAAATTTTGGTTCCATTCTTTGTCTTAAACCTGCAATTGATCAGGATGTATTAATGTCATTGTAGTGCTGTTTTAACATTGTTTTAATCATGTTCTGACAAATGATTTCTTAAAGGGGTTGTTCATCCAAGTTACAATTAAAACTTTCCTTTAATAGAATCTAACCATGCAGAGAGTTTGCTCAGGTTTTTAAATATCCAATCTCAATGCACTGAGATTTAATATTTACAAATTCAACAGCAGC
Source organism: Epinephelus lanceolatus (assembly GCF_041903045.1). NCBI lineage: Eukaryota > Metazoa > Chordata > Actinopteri > Perciformes > Serranidae > Epinephelus > Epinephelus lanceolatus. Next base: position 30,499,466 of record NC_135745.1, on the reverse strand, counting down.
ATGTTTTGCAGGAAGTTACTGTTACTCTGAATAATCCACATTTTGGTGAACCAGTGGAAAGTTGTTCCAACGAAAACTGTTGACAGTAAGATATTTTGGATTATCCAGAATGATGGGGACACTTTCTGAAAATAGATGTTGCTGCTGAATTTTCTGAATATTCCATTCACCACTGTTGTATTGAGGAGGGAGAAATGTCACAGACAGATGCACTGCACTGTGTCTGCATGGCTACACACCACCAGATATTACTGAGGAAGTGAGGTGTTTTGTAATTTGGATAAACCCACCCTTTAAATATATACTGTAATTTATTAGAGAGTGCATGTGGATATTTGTGTTAAGTTCAAATATGGCTTAATTCTATACAGTGTGGATTTGCAGGGATACTTACACTATAGCTTCGATTGGACAGGGGCTGACAGTCTGAATGGTGTAATTCACAATTCGTTTCAATCGGACTTGGGTGTTGGACAGATGGAGACAACAGCTGAACACCCCTCCATTGGCTGAACAAGACAGACATTCAGAAAGAAACATTAAGTACCCTTAATTTTACCCTGACAAACACTCAAGCAAAATTTCTGAATCTTTTTTTGTGGGACTCACTTGCACAGACCGTTGTCATCCATGTGGTGAAGCAGAGAAAAGCAGCTAACACCAGGCTGAATGTCATCCTCTGGCTTCTGTCTTCCATTTGTTGAGCGTTGTATCTCTCAGCACAAATGTACACAATCTGAATCACTCACACTCTGATCTACGAGTTGTGCTCTTGTCTCTTATGAAACACAAACCTCTTCCGCCTCTCCCCCATCATCATACCTCTAAGTCGTCACAGTGGAGGATACTGGCTGTGGCCGCCGAGTGGGGAGAGGAAAGAGTGAGCTCACCTTTGACAAGTCAAAGATGAGAAACAGTCCGTTCACCACAGTCCTGCCCACAGTGCAACAAGTTCACAAGTGTAGCATCACTCGCAAGCACAAACACTCACAAATATAAGTATACACACACACGCGCACACACACGCGCACACACAGATACTCATCACTTTCCTTTACACTCACTCTGAAAGCCACAAACTGCCTCTACATAAAGAGTTACTAATAGTGTGAAACTTTTGGTGGTTGAAAAGAGCATTGAATTATCTTATTATTAAATGTCAGATTAGGTCTTGGGAAATTTCTTACAATTAAAGGCAAATCAAGCCCAATTCTATGGTCTAGTAATTCCCATCAGACAGTCCAGAAATATTAGCAAACATGAACAACTCTGCCAAACCAAAAGCTAGAGTGCTAAATCTTACGCCTGTAATGTCATAGGGTTCACAGTCTGGAGCTGCTCCACAGACAATGAATAGTAAAAGATGTTATAGATGAGGATTTACACAGGAGATCAGTTTAATCGCCTGTATTCGGGTCCGCGCAAGGTTTGGGGCAGGGAAGGTTTCTGATTGGATAGGGGGCGGGGCGGATGTTACGTGTTTACGTTTACCAGAAGAAAACACTGTAGTCCTCGCTCCGGATAACAAGATTCTTGACGACGCCGTTCTTAGTGCCTTTTTCGGGCTTGTTTTGCTTATATTCTTGAAGCAGCAGTATGACAACAACCTTGTTCTGCTAATGCTTCATCTGTTGAGGAGGAGAAGGGAGGTAGAAGGTCGAAGAAGGGAGATAGAAGACCGTGCTTTGGCGAATGGAAACCGGTGAGTGCAACGAGTCTGACTGCTCTATCTCAGCCCGTTGCTATGTGCGCTATATACGTCATCGCGCCAGAAGGGCAAGGAAACGAGCGTGCGCAGAAAGACCGGAATGAACTTAAAGAGGAATGAGTGTATACAAGTGCGAGAAATTCTTTCATTCGGAATTAGAAACGGAATATTCCAGCCCCTTACATCGAAATGAATTTTCAATCGCATTGGCCATTTTCATTCTGAATTAGGTGTTTACAAGACTTTTAATAGGAATGAACTTTCATTCCGAATGAAAAGGGAATTAAACTAAACCATGTAAACACACTCACTCACTAGCATGCAGGAGATAAAGTGTTTGATGCTCCAAATGGCAGATCACCAAATCACCCATTTCATAACATGAGAGCAGCAAACAACAAAATGGGTTGTTTTTAGTGAGACCACTGTGTTTCCAGCAGCTTCTTAGCCACCAAACATGGGTGTTTTTTTAGCAAACCATCCCTGTTTTTCCAGCCAGGACAGCACCAGGAAAAGTGGTGTATTTTTACTGAGGCATTGACAGCTTCTCCAGCCAACACTGTGCCAGCAAAAGTGTTCTTTTTAAAGCCCACACATTAATTTTCCTCACTTATACAGAGGGATTTTTGTGCCTGAACCTAACCACGTGTCAATCACACATAAAGTTTCAAAGTATCGGCTACATAAAAATATCTGTTGTTTGCAGAAATGTACAATGACAGCATTTTGTCTGGTGATTAGGTTGATCACAGTGTAACAAATACAGCATTTAATAGATGTACATATCTGCACGTGCTTGATACCCTTTGTTGTCTAGCAATCAAGCCATTCATGTTTATGTAAGTAATTCTACCTCCCAAAAATATTTGTTCCAGTGTTTGTTTGTTTTTTTGGCATTGTCATACACTAATTGCACAGCATAGCTACCAGATCACTACATATATATATATATATATATATATATATATATATATATATATGTATACACACAATATGAACTAATAGATACTATATGTTTGTCCGGCTGTTATAGTTATCTTTATTGCCTACTTGTACATCAACAGCCGTGTCTGTCATGTTCATCTGTGTGCTCATTTGTCATCTCTGTTTAGCCGTATGTTGCATGTTGGTTTCCTTCCTGTACATCTATTATTTGTACTGTGTGTAAAAACAGCAAGAGCAGCTGAGGACAGGTACTGTGTGTGTCGTCAAACTACAACTTACCAACTCTGTTTCACATTCTGTTTCATAACAAAAACACAAAATTTTCCCAAAACAAAATCTTTATTGACAACTGACAGGAAAAGGTCAAAGTGTATGTTCCTTTGACTGACATACAAAAGTTTATGACAACAAGGTGTGATCAACAGACATTAAAATATATATTGCACATTTAATCACAGATACATCTAGAAAAGCTTGTTTTTTGGTTTCAGGTTTGTTTACTATTGATCCAAACAGCAGGACAGGTCCAATTAGAAAGAGTAAAGTTTGCTGACCGTGGTAACTTGTCTTACACTTCCTCACACAAGTCTTCTCTGCCAGTTCCTCAGTCTCTTGGACCTCTTCCTCTGGCGTCTCCTTCTATGGCTGCGTGTGCTCTGTGGTGCGTTTTTTGATGTACTGGACACTGCTGGTACGATGGTGCTTGCTGACTTCGATTCAGTCTGTGGTTTATCTTGCAATGCTGTTTTCTCTTCCTCCTTGTCCACCTCCTGCATGGCCTTTGTTGCCGATTCATTGTCAGGGTCGGAGTAAACGCTGGTTCCATTCTTTGCCTCAAACCTGCAATTGATCAGGATGTATTAATGGCATTGTAATGCTGTTTTTACATTGTTTTAATCAGGCTCTGACAAATAATTAAATGAATGAGGTTTTGAAATATCCAAGCTCAATGCACTGAGATTTGATATTTACAGCTGCGTTTTTTGATGTACTGGACACTGCTGGTGCGATGGTGCTTGCTGACCTTGCTTCAGTCTGTGGCTTATCTTGCAATGCTGTTTTCTCTTCCTCCTTGTCCACCTCCTGCATGGCTTTTGTTGCCCCTTCATTGTCAGGGTCGGAGTAAACACTGGTTCCATTCTTTGCCTCAAACCTGCAATTGGTCAGGATGTATTAATGGCATTGTAATGCTGTTTTTACATTGTTTTAATCAGGCTGACAAATAATTAAATGAATAAGGTTTTGAAATATACAAGCTCAATGCACTGAGATTTGGTATTTACAAGTTTTTTGATGTACTGGACACTGCTGGTGCGATGGTGCTTGCTGACTTCGATTCAGTCTGTGGTTTATCTTGCAATGCTGTTTTCTCTTCCTCCTTGTCCACCTCCTGCATGGCTTTTGTTGACGATTCATTGTCAGGGTCGGAGTAAACACTGGTTCCATTCTTTGCCTCAAACCTGCAATTGGTCAGGAAGTATTAATGGCATTGTAATGCTGTTTTTACATTGTTTTAATCAGGCTGACAAGTAATTAAATGAATAAGGTTTTGAAATATACAAGCTCAATGCACTGAGATTTGGTATTTACAAGTTTTTTGATGTACTGGACACTGCTGGTGCGATGGTGCTTGCTGACTTCGATTCAGTCTGTGGTTTATCTTGCAATGCTGTTTTCTCTTCCTCCTTGTCCACCTCCTGCATGGCTTTTGTTGACGATTCATTGTCAGGGTCGGAGTAAACACTGGTTCCATTCTTTGCCTCAAACCTGCAATTGGTCAGGATGTATTAATGGCATTGTAATGCTGTTTTTACATTGTTTTAATCAGGCTCTGACAAATAATTAAATGAATAAGGTTTTGAAATATACAAGTGCAATGCACTGAGATTTGGTATTTACAAGTGTTTTGATGTACTGGACACTGCTGGTGCGATGGTGCTTGCTGACCTCGCTTCAGTCTGTGGCTTATCTTGTGATTCTTTTGTTTCTTTCTCCTTGTCCACTTTCAGAATGACTTTTTTGGCCCGGGCACTGTCAGGATCGGAGCAAATCCTCTTTCCACGCTTCGTCTCAAAGCTGCAATTAAATGAGATCTATTAACGGCATTGTAATGCTATTTTAACATTGATTTTAATTGTTCTTAAAGCGGTACTTCATCCAGGTTAGACCAAAAACATGTTGTCTCGCCTACCTGTAGTGGAATCCAACCATGCAGATAGTTTGCTCAGGTTTTGAAATATTCAAGCTCACTGCACTTAAAATGAGTCTTTAAAAAAATAATCAGCAGCATCTCTTTGCAGACAGAGCTCCTGTTAGTCTGAATAATCCACAGTTCTCGCTGTGAACTGTTTTCAAAGGAACTATTTTCCAGCAGAAAGTTGTTCCAATGAGAACAGTTTGGTTTTCAGATTATCCAAAATGCTCTGAACAGCAATTCAACTCTACCGTATTGTTGAGGAGACAGAAATCTCACAGACAAATACTAAAACCAAAACTGTCTGCTTGGCTACATACCACTGGAGGTAAGTGAGGAAATGTTTTTTTTAATGAACTCCCCCTTAAAAAATTGACTTTATTTTGGAGTAAATGTGGATATTTGTTTTAAGTTGAGATATCACTTAATTCTATACAGTGTGACATTGCAGGGACACTTACACTACAGCTTTGATTGGACAGAGGCCGACAGTCTGAAGGGTGTAATTCACAATATTTTCAAGTGGAACTTTTTGAAGAGTTTTTGTCCACTGGAGACAACAGCTGGCGACCGGTCCATTGGCTAAACAAGACAGACATAGAAAAAGAAACAATAAGTACCCTTAATTTTACCCTGACAAACATTAAATTAAAATTCCTGAAATTTTTGTTGTGGTACTCACTTGCACGGACGGTGCTCATCCATGTGGTGAAGCAGAGGAGAGCGGCAAACACCAGGCTGAATCTCATCCTCTGGCTTTGTCCTTGTTGAGTTTTGTATTTCTCAGCAGAAACGTACACAAGCTAAGTCACACACACAAATAAAAATCGAGTAGAAGAGCAGAAATCAAGAGAGTCGTCCTCACAAAGCAGTTGTGGCTTTTCGTATTAGCAAAGTTCTCTCTGTCTTCTGATCTTTCAAGTTTTGATCTTGGCTCTTATAAGACTCAAGCCCCTTCCGCCTCTCGCCCATCATCACACCTCTAACCCGTCACAATGGAGGATACTCGCTGTGGCCGCTCAGTGGGGAGGGGAAAGAATTAGCTCACCACTCACAGTGAGAATGAGATGAGAAAAAGACGTTCACCACAGTCCTGCCCACAGCACAACAAGTACACAATGGAGCATCACTCAAAAGTACAAACACTCACAGATATGTATACACACACACACAGATACTCATCACTTTCCTTTACACTCACATCCCTTTACACTCACACCACAAACTGCCTCTACTCTAAGAGTCAGTGATAGTGTGAAAGGTCTGAAGCATTTGAGGATTTCATTATGATTAAGCTATTTAATGCTAGATAAGGTATGGGGACATTTATTGGGGGGGGAATACATAGATAATATATTCATATCAAAAATGTTTGTACCAGGATTAAAATAACTACCTAAATAGGTTGTCAACCACAATGACCATCTCAACCAAGCCCTAAATTCCCGCTCATGGCACACCCACAAAGGTGGTTGAAACTATTTTTGGTTTTCGAGACTGCATAGTTGTGTGGGGGCCCTTTAAACGACAACGCCCTCTGTCAGGCTTCACACCAGCACTTACAATCATGAAATTTCCAACCCATAATAAACTGAATTCAATGGAAATTACTTCCGCTGTTAATTTCGCTGAAGTTCATAGATTTGCTTGCGGAGGCAAAGTAAATGTGCAAGTGTACACTTGTGGATCTTCATCAAACATTTTGTTATGTGATTATTTGTTTTGTGGGTCATGGTTGTTTGAGTCTGACTTGTGGCCTTTTGCTGCATGTCCTACCCTCCCCCCCGCCTTTCATACTAGCTGTCCAATCAAATGCAGATGCAAATCCAATTGTGTGCCTCCAATAACTAGTCAAGTTGCACATACAGTTTACATCTTTTACGTCTGTGAAAACATGGATGCTTCACACACATCTTACCCCTGGCAGCACAGAGGATCTAAACATTCAGCACAGTTTCAAGTTGGCCTCCCAAAATTAGTGTCACCATTTCAGTATCTGACCAAATGTCTCCCCTTCTGTTCCTGAGATACGACGTTGAGTAATGGCCAAAAAAAAAAAGTGTTTTTGCAGGACATTATGATGTCACAGTGAAGCTGACCTTTGACCTTTTGGATATAATATCATCACTTCAGCATTACAGCGGCACAGCGGTGCAGTGGTTAGTATTGTTGCCTCACAGCAAGGGGGTTCGAACCCAGGGTGGGGGAGCCTTTCTGTGCGGAGTCTGCATGTTCTCCCTGTGTCAGTGTGGTTTCCTCCAGGTACTCCAGCTTCCTCCCACAGTCCAAAGACATGCAGGTTAATTGGTGACTCTAAATTGTCCATGGGTGTGAATGTGAATGGTTGTCTGTCTCTATGTGTCAGCCCTGTGATAGTCTGGTGACCTGTCCAGGGTGTACCCCACCTCTCGCCCAATGTCAGCTGGGATAGGCTCCAGCCCCCCCCGCAACCCCCGATAGGATAAGCGTTTACGGAAAATGAATGAATTATGGGTTGAATTATTCTGGAAATTATCTTGTCTGGTGGTCCACATCCTATGTGTCAGCCCTGTGATAGTCTGGCGACCTGTCCAGGGTGTACCCTGCCTCTTGCCCAATGTCAGCTGGGATAGGCTCCAGCCCACCCCTAACAGGATAAGTGGTTACAGAATAACTGAATGAACTTCAGCATTATATCCCATTACACACATTTGTGTGATTTTCTTTCATAATTAGCATATGAATTCTTGAGTTATAGCCAAAAACATGTTTTGTGAAGTCTCAGTGACCTTGACCTTTGACCCAAAGTGGACATTTGTGCCAAATTTGAATAAATTCACTCAAGTTGCTTTTAAGATATCACTTTCACAAGAATGACACGCATGCAAGGTCACAGTGACCTTGACCTTAGACCACCAAAATCTATTCAGCTCTTTGTTCAGTCCAAGTGGACATTTGTGCCACATTTTAAAGAAATTCCCTGAAGGCGTTCATTACCACAACCTGAAAATATAATGCCTCCAGGCGAGATTATCCCTGGCACAGAGTCATAAAAATAAGCGTTTAGAGAAAGTGATTAGCCTATTTCTTTTATCGTAGTTGTTACAGTTACTATTGCTGTTGCTGGGCATCTCTTTCTTTCAGCCCACCCAGTAGAGGCAGATAGCTGCGCACCACAAAGCCTGGGTCTGCTCAAAGTTTCTGCCTCTTAAAAGGATCTTTTGTTGCAGCATAGTGCTTGCTCAGGGTGGAAACTATTGGGTCTCTGTATATTAAAGAGTATGGTCTGGACCTGTTCTATATGAAAAGTGTACTGTGATAACTTTTGTTACGATTTGTGTGTGATTTAAATAAAACTGGCTTGAAACTGACTTGCTTTTTTAAACTATCAAATATCAATATTAGCATCGGCTCTAACTGGTACATGGAGTTCTGTGAGCTGACGTAATTACAGGCATAACTGTAACCTGAGCAGCCTTTAATGAAAGAGATTGCAGTTTCGAATGGAGACACGCCAGTTTCATTTTTACAGCCTTCGTGAACTACCAGGAGGAAACGGCTTAAAACATATTTCAGGGAAGGGGAAATAGTACTGAAAAGCACATTTATATAGTAGTTTAAGGGCACACAAAGAGGAAAGAGGAGACATGAATGGTGTTCACAGAAGGAGGCATGTGTCAATGTTCAAGTTTTAACACAACATTTAACCAACCGTACATCCAGGCAAGCTGACAATATAATGGACTCAATATAAAGCTTAAAAAGAGACAGAAAGGAGGGATGGATCAAGTAAGAGACCGAAATGGGGTGAAAGTGAAAGATATATATATAGAGAGAGAGAGAAGATGAGAGCAATAGATGTATACATAGGCAAAGAGGTAAACAGCAGCACAAAGAGGATCCTTTGAAGTCAGTTGAAGGAAGAGTAAAAGTGAAACTGCGACACAACAGGTGTTAATCAAAAACAGAAAAAAAATAAATGGAGGGGGAGAGCCTGAAACCAAAAGTATGTATTTGGGCTTTGTGGTACATCTCAGCCAGCACATCATTATGCCAGTTCAACAATAATAGCAAAAGCAAACACCTGATTGGCCGTCCACCTGCTGTCAGGATGGAAAGCTAATGTTAGCTTCATGCCCTTGACTTCTTCAGTCAACAACAGCAAATCCCCAGGCACACCAACGCCTGTCGTCCCAAATGTCCCATCATTAAAATCAATGAAAACATGTCTGGTGTGATGCCTGAAACCAAAACACACACCTCTGAGAACATACTACATACACAAACCCCACATGCAAGCAGGAACACACACGTAATGACCTGCCTGCACTGATGTGCTTGGCACTCATATACACACGTATACATTTCTCCACACCCAGTATCCCAGCCTCATCATTACCATCCCCGTGGCAACCTGTTTGTCAGAGGAGAAATGCCTCGCTGGATTATTCGTTCCTCTCTCATTCATTAGTTGTTGTCCTGGGCAGCAGCCAGGGCTGCTGGTTGGCCGACAGCGTAGCTGATAGGTATTAGTCTCCTGATAAAGCAAGAGAGTGGAACGTAGCATCGCAGGAAATTACAATCAATACTGACTCTCATATCCTCATCCGATATCGACCACAAATGGGAATGAGAAGCACACTGTCGACCCCCCATGCACTGACAAAAGGGCACGCTTAAGAACATATTTACATATGCATGCATGTTAACACACACACACAGACATACAAACACACACACATTTTAAAGGGACAGTTCACCCCTAAATCAAAATTACATATTTATTTATTTATTTATTTACTTATACCTGTAGAGCTTTGTATCAGTCTAGATGGTTTTGGTGTGAGCTGCAGAGTGTTGTCTTCTCTTGATTATAATGGAACTAGATGGCACTCAGCTTGTGGTGCTCGCAGTGCCAAAAAATATATTTGTAAAACTCAACAGCAATGTGTCTTTCCAGAAATCATGACCTGCTTACTCAAGATAATCTACAAATGAGAGCAGTTTAATGTAGACACTATTTTCTACACCCCGCCAACCGTATCACTCAACCAGGTCTCACTCCCAATTCATGGCCAGTGGCCCTCGGCATAATACTTCGACGCACACTTAGTGATGAGATGAGATGCTCCGGGCAACTATTATAATATAAGAGCAAGACAGTCCACATAGAGTGGGCGGGTGGTGTGGCGAATGGGTCAAACAAACTTTGGACTTTAACCTGTGAGTACACTGTTTGTGTCCAAAAGTGAATCAAGTTATTTTAATGACAATGTACTGTGGTAGTGCATGCTACATTAGTGACATATGTAACGGGACATATATCACGTGATGTTACATTATGTTAGTAACAACCATACCATGATGTTTTTTCTTAACCTAACCACATGCTTTTGTTGCCTAAACCAAAGGAAGTACACCTAAAAACAAACTTTTCCACCTATGTTCTCAGTTCATTTTGAAAAAACTGTATGCATTTAGGAGGCACGGTGGTGCAGTGGTTAGCATTGTTACCTCACAGCAAGAGGGTTGCTGGTTCGTACCTGAGGTGAAGGAGCCCCTCTGTGTGGAGCCTGCATGTTCTTCCTGTGTCAGCGTGGGTTTTCTCTGGGTACTCCAGCTTCCTCCCACAGTCCAAAGACATGCAGGTTAACTGGTGACTCTAAATTGTCCGTAGGTGTGAATGTGAGTGTGAATGGTTGTCTGTCTCTATGTGTCAGCCCTGTGATAGTTTGGCAACCTGTCCAGGGTGTACCCCACCTCTCACCCAATGTTGGCTGGTATAACATTTATCAAGCAGAAACTGTACATTTTCTGTGAAAACTAAAGTTTGTTTTGAAATGACACAATGCATGTAACAAGCAAAAACTGACACGCCATTCCTAAATGTCCAAAATCAACACAGTAGCAGGAACCTAACATGTCATATTTTGACACACGGGAAGACTGACCAAACGCTGGTATTTGATGAGTTGGTAGTGAGAATGCGTCGTATCACCGCACAGAAGGAAATATGCATCTACTGCTAGCTCACTAGCACTGCTGAACTAGCTAACGTTACAGCTCAGCCGAGGAGGACGTCATCAATGTTCACATCTCACACTATCAGAAGCACAAGCCTCTAATCCATGGGTAGATGCATGCTCCCTTCTTTGTGGTGATATGGTTAGCGGGTGTAGTTTGGAAGAAAGACAATAGTTCCTACTAGTGATGCGTGGGTCTGGGTTTTTTCCAACCCGTGGGTCCCGCATTTATGAAATAATTTGACCCGCTCCATCCCGCTCGTGCAACCGCATCTATTTTCACAACCCGCCCCATCCCGCCCCGCCCCCACTGCTATTAACGTACCCGTCTTGTGGCTCTCATGCTTGTATAGCTTATCACAGCAATTCACGTAGCCAATGCTGCTGTCGTCTGCTGCGCTAACTACCTCACAGAAATTGTCCCAAACATGAGATTTAGCAGCTTGGCCTTCTTTTCCTTTAACTCTGTACTCTACCGACCGTAATCTTTCCCTCACTTCTTCTTCCATCTTCACCGCTTTATTGATTCTGGTTTGTTGTGGCCGCTGCTTGGCGCTTTTGTGACGTCAGGTTGCAGGTTACGTTAAGTAACATGCATTTACCTAACCTGCAACGGGTCCATGTCATTGGTTCGACAGCCCATTGGTTCGACATCCCATTAGTCCGACTGTCTGCGGTGCTGAACGGCTCGCGACCGACTTGAGGAGGAGCAGGCTCACGGCTTATGTGTTTGTCACTTTCTTTTTAATTTTAACCCACACCATGATCTTTTCCTGACCCTAACCAAGTGGTTTTTGTGCCTAAACCTAACCAGACCTTAACCACAGAGCATCATGATGATTTCGGAACGGACTTTGGAACAATGAGTTTAATATGGTCGGAACAATGGGATGTCGAACCAATGGGCTGTTCCCCCTGCAACAGTGTTGTTAACAAGTAGGCTATATCCGACATATTTAATCTTTAATGACCCGCCCCGTCTGCCCCGCCAATAAAGTGAACATTTCTTGACCCGACCCAACCCGACCCGTGGGTAACCCGCGAGAGCCGTGGGTTACAGGTCGGCCCGCGCATCACTAGTTCCTACATGAAACTGCTCACAATATGTAACCACTGTTCATACCGTGGAAAGTTTTATTAGTAGACTGTAACTATAAAATGAAAGGATGTTTTTGCTGGCTTGCAGCAGGTGCACACTGAGAAGAAAATAAATTAATTCACTGGGCCAACTGCCGGCAACTTTTAAGGTGGAATGTTAACTTGTAATGTTACTCAGTGCATGAGCTGACATCGTGAATCTACCAGCACACCTTAAATATGCCATAAGATGACTCTGACCATTACCTTAGTATCTGACATACACTTTTAGTAATGAGTGGATCTTCAAGTGTTTATATATATCAATTTCTGCCAGGTTATGTGGAAGGCGTATATTTTAATCCTCACTCTAAGTTTAAAAAAAAAAAGCATTGCGGAGTGTCAGGCTCTGGCAACACTAAACCCCTGAGCTTGCCTGAGAAGGACTTAATGCACAAACCTGCTATTTTTAAATATCCCATGGAGACAGACTCTCACTGCAGCCTGTTTTATTTTGTTCTGAAAATGTTGGGGTGCAGCCTCGTTCTGTGGACAATAAACAAGGTGCAGACTTCCCTCTGTGTCACCGGTGATGTGGAAATACAGTGAGTGCTGGACGGAGCAGTGAGTTACAACAACCCAGCCCAATTTAAGATACATTTACGGTACCACATCTGAAGGGTTACTTTTGGTTCCAAAGGTACCATACTGAAAGTGTTTGGCGGAAATGGGGCTAAAGTCCAACCGGCCCAGAAAAACTACAAGAAATCCTTCATCCCCTCTGCAATAACCACCCAGACCAATCTAAAACAGACACTGCACTTAAACCTACTTTTATCGGTTGCTGTTTTAACAATCCTTTTTTATATGTGATTTTAAATGTGTCTTGAATGTGAATCATGTGTATTGTTGAGCCTTGTCAAAGGAAAATTTCTGTCACTGTTGGGACAGACAATAATGTTTATCTATTCTATTCTATTCTGTTCTATTATAAAAGCAGAGTGCCATCTAGTTCCATTATATTGGAGAAAAGGCAGACATCTCTATAGCCGATATCTCCAACACGCAGCAACTCAAACCACAACAATCTAGATCGATGAATAGCACTACAGGTAATAGGAAAAATATCTGTTTTTAGTTTTGGTGTGAACAGTCCCTTTAAGGCTGCATTCAGTGTGGTTATTGTTTTACCGAACCCCACCTTAACACCCTACAGTAAATGTGAGAAAAAAAGATAAGGAAACCAAACACCTCTGTCTCAGACCACAACTTTCTGATCACATTGTGTACTTTCTTGCTCCCACTCATGCATGATTCTCACGCCCTATATCGTGGTTGTGCCCTGTGTGTGTACTCGTCTGCCCCAGTCTTTTACAATAGATACGGGGCTTTAGGGACCAGGCTGAGGCAGACAGGAGGGTTTCCTGATATGAAACACACAAACACTGGTTGGTGCGCGGCTCAAAGCAAACACACACACACCTGCCGGCAAAGACACAATGTGAGTGGCATGTCGCAAATGAGAGCAGTAATTAAAGGAGTGTCTCATCAGATGGATTTATTTGACGGTGTCTGCTCTGTCTGTTTAATAAAGAATCAGATCTAGACAGATCAAGGTTTAATTTTATCCTTATCCAACACTGAGGTATCTGATTCATTTTGAAAGATACAGATATGTGATTCTGTCTTCTTCTTTTTTTGCAGAATTATAATAATCAGACAATCTGATTAACTACCTCCCTCTCTTTCCTGTCTGTGTACACACACTGATAAGTTCATCTCGAGTAAGAAAAACAGCCAGAAAACTTCTATAAAGGCCAGGTATGCTGTAACAAAGAACTATGTGTCTGGGTTCGAGTCTGGAAGACGCTGGTGCCTCGGCGTGACGGGCCGAACGGCCGTCTAGGGAAGGACTGCTGTAAAGAGCAGTGCACTTCAGGTCATTTTAAGAGCTAGAGAAGTGTTGAGAAGAGCAGAGATGTTTTTGATATGTAACAGTGGAGCCATACACACCGATCAATACGCCGACCTTTCTCAGACTGATTGCATGATGTTCTGCTTTGCCCCCAGCACCAGTACCCACCAGAGGTCCATCAACCATCAAGCATTGTTATTGTGTGTTTCAGCAGGCAGGGTATGGCCAGTTCTCTTTTGGTGCCTTGCTCTTTTATTTTACCTCAGGACTTTTATTGTGCTATGCTCTTTTCATTTTTATATCTGTCTCTGTCTTCTCCACAAACAAACACACACAAACACAGCCTGTGCAAATATATAAAGACAGATATAAATGTCTAAATGAAAACAGTGAGAGGTTGATCCTCAACAAATGAGGGTCTCTGACCTATTCCCCGGGGCATCAATAGATGGATCTTGTGTATTTCTGCTCAATACCAGGGGATGAACAGAAATCCCTCTTGGAGTTGAAAAATGTCATTTACTTTCCAATTAATATTTCAATTAACAAAGTCATTCCCAATTCATTTCCTGAGACCGGTGGGGTTGAAATGAAACTGACCTCTCGCCCCGGTATCAATCTCGTCACCATTGACCCCTCAGCACAAAGCTTCAATTGTGGATCAACCGTCCATTTAGGGAAGGCGTCAATAATCGACTCAAACCGGTGGCTATATTAGCATATACATTAGCATAGTAAGAGTGACTGACCCGCCCTGCGCCTCCAGCTCACGGTCCAGAGGACGCAGGAGCGCGTAAAGTCTAATCAATAAAGGCTTTAATTATAGCGGCGCTCGGCCCACAGTTCTTCACGGTTGGGAGGCGCGCAATGCCACAGCTGATCCAGCACGATCATTTCAGACGGAGTGGGTTTTCACCGCCTCAGTAACTTGTCTCTTTTGGCCAGTGCTATTATAGACAGCAAATTGTCAACTCCTCTCCCTAGATTTGGTAAAATGGGTCGATTAGCAGGGAGGGGGTGGCTGCGTTTTGCTATTGTGTTGCTGCTTTGTGCTGTTAGTGTAGAATGAGCTGATACTTTCTCTGTAAAAAGTACTCATTTTGAAATAATGATGCTTCTTGTAGTTAAACGAATTTATTATCCAAACTTTATGGGGTGTAATAGAGGAGATTATGGTTGTCTACAACTGTCTACAGCAGACATGCTGGTAATAAAAATCAAACATTTATGATCGTTTAAAATTTGAATTATGTACAATAGGTACAACAGGAGAACCAGTGAGGAAAAAGTGGGCTACAAGTACATGTCTTGGGCTACTTCTCTTTGTGCAGGCTTTTGGGTTGTATTTTACAGGAGGACTGAAACCTGAAGTCAGAGGGAGAACTAAATGAGTATAGTTAAGTTTCCCCATGAAGCAGAAATTCTTGACTTACAAAATTATTTATATTCACATTTCTAAATGTTGCTGTTTTACAGAAGTATGTCAAATTGCATGTAATTTAGATTTGGCCTGTAAAATTGGGATTGATTAAAACTGGGACTGACATTCTAGTACAGATTACTATTTGGCCTCTGATCAACACTGGCATTTCTTTTTTTCCCTTTTGTTCACATTTATGTGTCTGAATTCAGTATCACAGCAGCACTTATTTGATGCTAAACACAGGCTATTAAATGGTCGTTATCACTGGTGATAAGCATCATAAGCCCTGTTTCCACTGAGCAGTAGGGTACGGTTCAGTTCAGTACGCTTTTTTTCCATGTCCACTGTGAAAAGTTGTGGATGGTACCAATGGAACCGTTCTGTACTGTCCCCATTTTTGGTCCCCCTCTGTTGGGGTACCTAGCACACAGATCTGGTACTGGTACTATTAAATGAAAGGATGTTTTACTGCTTCTCACAGCAGCTGTAAACTGAGAAAAAACTACTTAATTCACTGGGCCAACTGCCGGCAACTTTTAAGGTGGAATGTTTACTTGTTATAGTACTCGATGTATGAGTTGACAACGTGAATCCATCCATACACCTTAAATTTCAATGTGACAACTCTGACCATTACTTTAGTTTTTAGTTTACATACACTTTTAGTAATAAGTGGATCTTCAAGTGTTTAAAAATATAATCCTCACTCGGAGAAGGAAAACCATCATGGAGCGTCGTTCCTGTGGGCTACAGCAACACTATATCCATGAGCTTGCCTGAGAAGGACTAACTGCACAAACCTGCTATTCTTAAATATCCCATGGAGAGAGACTCTCACTGCAGCCTGTTTAACTTTGTTCTGAAAATGTCGGGGCGCAGCCTTGTTCTGTGGACGATAAATGAGGTGCAGACTTCCATCTGTGTCACTGGTAATGTGGAATCAACAACAACCCCACCCACATTTAAGAGTACGGTTTGCGGTGGAAACACTAGGGTCTAGGTACCATGTCTGAAGGGTTACTTTTGGCTCCAAAGGTACCATACTGAAAGTGTTTGTGGAAATGGGGCTTTAGATCTGGGTTAGTAGGGACTTGCCACAACTACTATTAGGCCATTATTCGGCTTTGAAAGTAAACTCTCTCCCAAAAAGAACTTTCCAATGACATGGCTTTCTGACAAAAAGGGCTTCCATGAGATGGGTGGGTCAAATACAAAACTTTTACCCAGGACAGCAAGGTTAGTGTCCCATGTGATCCCAATATTTATGCTCAACCATGATCTTTTTCTAAACCTAACCATGTCGTTTTGGTGCCTAAACCCATGGAGAGTAAAACTGAAACCTAACCCCAACAAACTGGTAACAGCTATTGAATGAGCTTGTAATAGCATTTAGAACCTAATAGGTGTAGCAGGCCCCTATCGAACTATATCTATACCATAACTATAAATAACAGACGTTTAATGGGCTGAAAATGTTCTAACTGGGCGCTGAAAAGGGTACCAGCTTAAGCCACAGAGGTCAGCGGCCTTTTAGTCCTCCTGCAGAATCAAGCTCTCAGCAACCAGGACCAAAGCTCAGGTGACCTGCAGCTTCTACAGTGAGACAGCAGCTTGAAGGAGATGCCTGCAGGGAGGCTTTATCATTCCTTGTTCACACAAGTGATGAAGCAAGTGTTTCTGTGAGATGGAAACATTCCAACGTCGCCAAGACCTGGTGCACAACCCACACAGAGCCACTGATGTCCTCGCAGTCTTTCCAAGATTTTTGGATGTGAGAGGAGCAGTGAGTTCCAGAATAAATTATTAACATTTAAAGTTCTATTAGTTGATAAGTTTTTAAAACAGGCCTTAGATTCACTTTTTGCACAGGATCTTATCACATAATCTTTGTATGTTTTGTGTATTTGTATTTACAGGTGAATCAAGACCTACTGCTGATGTATGGTGCCGAATGACAGGAGGGATAGGCACTGAAGGGGGGAAACACTTTCTAGTAAGCAATCATACAACCCAATCACCAGAATAAATGTTGGCCTGTAAATTCCTGCAGACCATGGACATGTAACATTTGTATGTTATTATGTAACGGACATTTTGAAACTATATTTCTGCAACCCTGTGGTTAACCCGTGGTTATGTTTAGGCACAAAAACAACAAGGTTATGGTTAGGAAGCGATCACGTTTTGAACATACATGACACACTAGATTCCCTCCGCTATTGATGTGATGTGTGCCCACCTGGTGGTCTGGCGTCCTCTACTGCCCTCAATGGCAATGTCAATTTTATCATTCCTGCCAGAATTACTGCTAGACTACCGCATGGTGTCAGGGGAAGAGGTGTGGGTCATCGTAACCTCTGCTCACTGACATGCACACAGTTGCAAAGACTCTGTGATACAAGCAACACTCCTTCTGAACAATCTACAGGGTTAGATCCCACCCCAGCACTCCTAAACAACCCACATACTTTTAAAGAAAGGAAAGGCCTAGGACTAATTCATTTAAACATTCGAAGTGTCCTCCAGCATCACAAATTAGATCATATCAAAATACTTGTCTCACAGACTGATCCTGATATTTTCTTCTCTTAAAATACCTGGTTTTGGTGCTACAAATGCTGCTGGAAATGGCATCAATGTCGCACAAAAAACTACAGATTCTTTTGTGTGTTTCATCGTAGGTCTTGGAAAATGGTCTGCAGTGATCAGCTTGGCAGCCAGTGTCACGCCATACACCACCCCCTCCATGTCCCCATGACAAAGTCAGCTCATATACACGTTATCAGAACTACAGTACAGGCCAAAAGTTTGGACACACCTTCTCATTCAATGCGTTTTCTTTATTTTCATGACTATTTACATTGTAGATTCTCACTGAAGGCATCAAAACTATGAATGAACACATGTGGAGTTATGTACTTAACAAAAAAAGGTGAAATAACTGAAAACATGTTTTATATTCTAGTTTCTTCAAAATAGCCACCCTTTGCTCTGATTACTGCTTTGCACACTCTTGGCATTCTCTCGATGAGCTTAATAATCAGTAATCAGAGCAAAGGGTGGCTATTTTGAAGAAACTAGAATATAAAACATGTTTTCAGTTATTTCACCTTTTTTTGTTAAGTACATAACTCCACATGTTCATTCATAGTTTTGATGCCTTCAGTGAGAATCTACAATGTAAATAGTCATGAAAATAAAGAAAACGCATTGAATGAGAAGGTGCGTCCAAACTTTTGGCCTGTACTGTATGTCCTTTAGAAACGTTGATATGATACTTACAAACGTACGAAACATACAATGTAACGTATCCATGGTTTGCAGCAACATTTAACATGAACGTTTTCTTCTGGCAACTGGGCTGAATCATGACATGCTTTCATCAAACGTTTTTACCCCACTCCCATGAAATGGTCTCTTTACTGTCTCGTTGTGATATTTTGTGCTCCATGCTGCAGCATTGATGACCACCTTAGGGGAGGAGAGGGTCAGACGCTGTATTTCATCCAGCCCATTTATATCATTGAGGGTAATGAAATACAGTTCAACAGCACCACAAACTGCAGCCTCCAAAATGATCATAAAGTTGAATCAACACATCTCTCAAACGGTCTCACCAAAAGCTGAATATTATAACCTTCATGATGGACTGTAGTATTAGACTATATTAGTTTGATCTTGGTGTGCCTTATCATCTGGAAACTGAGTTAAGTCTTTCTACTCTTCTCTATTTTTACATATGGAAAATTCTGATCTACATATGCTGATATATTCATTATTTTACATTTTCTCCCCTCCCACAGATGAGAGAGAAAATTACATTACTGTGTACTGTCAGAGTCCACAATGATAATCTCTTTAATTTTAGCATCCCCTCTTCCCACACAACCGTCTGCCCCTATGTACTTTCAGTCTCCTTTGTAAGCATTCATACTGATGCACTAGATGGCGTACTTCCCCTGCAGTGAGTGAATGGGGAGCTGTGAGCTTGACAGCCTCTGAGAGAGTCATCCAAATTTAGCCCAGCAGTCTAAGGTGGCAAAAATACAACTACAGCAACCCCTAGGCTATAGCTGACATTATTCAGCTCTTCGTGGCAATACAGTAAGTTGTGAGGCTAAAGAGATAAAATGTCAGCTGGCCTTGAATAATTTACACTTCCCATCCTTGACACTACAGTGCTTAAATAAAGACTGGTAGTTTGATATTGCACTTTAAAAAAAAAAAAGGAAGAGTGTCTTGACGGGCAGATGATGAATCCACTGATTGATTTTTGTGTCTGGTCGTCAGTCATTTGTCTCCCTTTGGTGGTGGCGATTCAGATGAGTCTGTGCATGAGAAATATTAATAGAGGAGGATCAAAGCGCATGTGTCCCTTTTAGACCACCAAACTCATTCATGACTCAACTGCAGCAAGGTCTCTCTTCATCTCTCTCGTTATTTGTCTGCTTTGATCATACAGTCCATTCAGTCCATATCTCGCCCTCTTGCTTCTGTCTTTTAGCGGGCATGCGGTAGCTCTCTGTTTATCAAGCACATGTCCATGATTGCCCTTTTCATCCCCACCACCACCATTTTTTTGTCTTTCTGCCCACGTAGACCCCCCACCCTTGGAAACATTCTGCCTAAAGCTCTCTCTTCCCCCTGTGACACCCCGCCAATCGTTACTTTGTTGGGTTAAGCAGGGTCATATCAAAGCCTTAATGCCTAAATATGTGTGTGTGTGTGTGTGCATGAGAGAGCACGGTCCCTCCTGCTTGAGCTAGATTATTCTAAGTTCCTGACCTCTGGGTGGTGAGAGGGGCCCATGTTTGGAAACACAGGCACTTGTCTTTGTCTCCTGAGCCCGGCGGGGGAGCTCGACCAGGGGCCTCTCTTGTTGGGGGAGTCCACGGACACACTCGGACTGTCCTGGGGCTGGCGGTCTGTCCTCTGATCCTCGCCACTGCCATCTTTATATTAATATGCCGTGAATAAGCAGACAGCTGGTTGGGCAGGCAAACACTCCCAGGGCACACACACCCTCAAACACACACACTCATACAACAACAGGATGAGTTTGGCTTGCAAGCGAAAACATTGATCCTGAGTCCCCTCACTGTGAGTCAATCTGGCCCCAATAGCCATTCAAGTGTATCTGCTTGATCTGATGTTTCCCGATAAGAGAGATTCCTCCCAGGGTGTGTGTACGTGTGAGAGGGAGTGCGTGTATGTGAGAGAGATATTGATTGCTGAATGACATGGCACTATAGATCCCAAGCAGCTGCTAAGTGTTTAAATGAGGCCTATAGCATATCATTAAATCTCTTTGATAATGTCAAAGGAAACTCTGGTAAAGTGTTTTCCCTTTTTCGTCCTCCAAAGTGCGTGCATCGCATCGCAGGTTTCATCCTGTGCTCGGCTTTCATACTGTAAATGCATCCATGCAAAGGTCAGAGGTTGGTAGGCCAGAGGTAAGGAAGCCTTCTAATTGAGGACCATCGGATCGATCGCCCTCTGTCTGATTGGGGGACAGTGGCCTCGACCTTGTAGGTGCAGAGGCCCAGTGCACTTTGAACTCTGCATTAGTTTCCTACATTTAATTGAAGACCAGCACAAACAAACAAGAAATAAGTCAAAGCTGGCTTCAAATTCTGCCCTCAGTTCTCTCAAAGGCTCTGTGTTGGTGAGCCGGGGTCTGTCTCTGCACAAGATCAATATGGTCATCTTCCAATTCGCTCTTTGCTTCTGAAGTTTTTCCTCTAAAACAATTTTTGGACAGAAGCATCCACCGATTTTAGATGAGGGCTCTGCAGGGTGCAGTGTCTTTAACAAAGACTGCATTCTGTTGCACCCTGGGAAATGTAGGATCCAGATCCAATTTGGAGCTTGACCCACACTAGACTAAAGGCCCAGACACACCAAATCGACATCAAAGAACTAGTGGCGAGGACGGCCAACTGTGGCGCCTCATGTTGCTTTTGTCTCGGCCAAAAAGTTGCACTTGAACACACTGTAAAGACAACAGCCATTGGCCAACTAGCACATGCACTCTGTACCCTTGTAAGAATGAATAACTCTTCATACCAGCCACCCCATGTTAAAAGAACAAAGGGTATTTACCACACACAAGTGAACTATAAACAATTACAAACCGTTTCTGCAAGAGAGCTCAAAGGCTAAAAACAATCTTACCTAATATAACAAGTTTGTTTCAATCTCACACCCTCTTGACTTTCGGTGTTTGTTTACTCTCCTCACTTCTGTCTCTCTTTTTGTGCATTGAGCTGAACTGCCAATCCAACCTCAATTCAACATGTTGAACTGGCCAAAAAACAGCCTTAAAAGGCAAACTAGAGCCAACGGTGCAGGACACGTCGCAAAGACTAGAGTGACAAACACTCACAGATGGCCCGATATTGAACGATGGCGGACTGTTGGCTCGGTGTGTCGGGGATTTTTTTTCCTTATACTGTTGTTTGTCTCTCAACATTATGAAAGAGCAGTACTAAATTGCAGAGAAGCCCTCTAAGAATTCTTTTAGGAAAGCACTATTATAATTATAAAACAATGATTTCCCTTTTAGACAAGTGCTTTAGAAATTAAGTTTAAGATTATGATTATTGCCATTATAATAATCTTCATCACAGTTATTAGCACTGTCATTATATTGTAGCATGGAGTGCTGGATTAGTTCTTCAGCCTGTTTTACAGCAGCAAGGTTCTGGATCTGGATCTGGATCCAGGAATCTGAGTGTAGCAGCTCTGTGAGGTTAGCACAGCGGTGCTTTGAATGTAATGTCAGCATGTAATATGTTCACAATCAAAATGCTGACATGCTGACATTCAGCAAGTACAATGTTCACTATATGTTCACCCTTTTTAATGTGTTAGCATGCTAATGTTTGCTAATTAGCACTTAACACAAAGTACAACTGAGGCTGATGTGAATGTCATTAGTTTTGCAAGTAATCCTCACCCAGAAGGCGCCCCAGCTTGTTATCTCGCACCTGTACGTTACTACTACACCTCGCTCCTGGCTGGTGGGCCTGCAGGTGCCATCCAACCTCTGCAGCTCGAATGCAGCAGCCCAGCTGGTCTATCAAAGTTCTTCTACAATTCCCCAGCTCCTCACCCTGCACAGGCATCCTGTGGCTGTTTGAATTCGAATTTAAAAACGGGTACTTATGCATACGCTGCTGGTATGGCTCAGGTCCATACATCCAGGATGTACCAGCCATTTCAACATACTAAATTTTCTAGGCCACTTAGTCTGTAAGGTGTCTCGGTTTTGATTCATGTTCCTGTTCCAGTACACACACGAGGAAGAGACATGTTGAACGAGGTTTATTGAGAATACAAAAATGAATACAAAATCACAGGCCAAATACTTCCAAAACTACATCTCGTCCACCATCACCTCCATATGTGTTATTACAAACTTTAACACTGCAATACATGGTCAAAAACGTATTACGATGCAAACCAAAACAGACTTCCTGTCGTCTTTACTTACGATGCTGTCCACAATCTCTTTTCTCTTGCACACTAAACTGTTTTACGGCACCATACCTGTCGTCAATAACTTATGCCTGTATTCTGACACAGAAACAAAGTAAATATAAACATAATCTTAGCATAGTCCGCTACACTGGACACTGTTGTGCAAACTTAAATAACAGCAGAACCTATACAATATGTCATATCAACACAGACATTTTTACGAATATTAATATGTGCTCAAGTGGCTCTTACACAGGACATGGTCAAACTACACACTGCAGCTTGTCCACTGTGCGCTGCTACTGCCAACCAGCTTGCTACTTCCCGACTACAAATTGGGCCCAGCTATCGCTAAACAAAATCACAACTGTTTGCTGCTCTGGCTCCACAATGGTGGAACGAACTCCCCAGCAGAAGACAACAGCAGGAGCTCAATATATCTTCTGTCGCAGACTGAAAACTCATCTGTTCAGACTGCACCTTGGCCCATAAAATATAAAATATCTCTACTTCTTATTGTTTCCAAATATAGCACTTGGTCAGCATATTTGCTGAAGATTTACTTGAAAGATTCCTGCAGTTTTTGAGCTGCATCCATATGGCTGAATACACTTAAGTTGCTGTGGAAAGTGATAGACCAACACTGCCATCCCTGGAGCCATGTCCTGCTGCTAACATGACTAAAAACATACAAGTTAGGTAACATAGCGACTGAAAATTGCCCGTCATGGTGAATATGTGCTGCTCTGTAGATGCTGTACCCTGCCTCTTATGCCTCTTATAGTTTTTATTTGTTTTTTTTAAAGCATTATTCGTCTTTATTTAATATATGAAAGTAGAGAGCTGACAGATAACGAGTGGAAGGAGACACACACTGCCACCATGTCACTGGGTAGATTATTTTTTTACACACCTACAAGTGCAGCATTTTGAAAAGAAAATTATTTTTTAATCAGTGGCTTCTTTCAAGTGCCGAAAATCATCTTAGCTGTATGCAGGTCTTTCAAAAAGCCAGAGATGATTCCAT
The DNA here is from genome assembly GCF_041903045.1 of Epinephelus lanceolatus. Classification (NCBI taxonomy): domain Eukaryota; kingdom Metazoa; phylum Chordata; class Actinopteri; order Perciformes; family Serranidae; genus Epinephelus; species Epinephelus lanceolatus. The sequence continues at coordinate 30,475,693 of NC_135745.1, read as the reverse complement.
GAACCCTATGAAACTGTGATTAAGTTTGCCATTTTACTGGGTGGTCTAGATGATATCTCTGTATTGATGCAGCATGTCAGCGCTGAAAAGCATCAACCTTCCACTTCATACAACTCTAATGTGACTGTAGTAATTCCAGATGAAACAAGGCCACCACAGTGCCACCATGACTGAGTGGAAAGTCTTTTTGCTCCATTCACTTTGATCATACTTTTTTTTATACATATTTGTATAGAGGAGCTTATGAGCACACACGCAGAGACACACATACACTTCCAGATGGCGGAGGTGCTGCGGTTGTGAGCGGCGTTACCACAGGTAATGCGATCATGGCGTAGAAGGAATGATGTGTTTATATCATCAAGAGTGAGACAGGATGGAGGGAGGATGGAGAGCAGCGAAGGGGAGGGGAGGACAAACATGTCGTTGAAAAGGGGATTTAAAGGAGGTGAAGTGAGAGGGTGTAAAAGGAACAGGAACGTACACAGCAGGGGGAGCGATAATAAAGTATGAAAACTGATGATAAACGACGAGGAAGAGGGGAGAAGACAGAGAGGGAGAAGGGAGTCTGCCTGTCAATCAGATTATGAACCAATCATTTGAGAGAGGATTGCTTTGACCTGAAACCTGCCGGATCACATTCACACACACACACATTCACAGATGCACTCAGTATCGTTTCCACACAGTTGCATGGAGATAAATGTGTCTCGCTTGCATCCAGTCTGGTGTTAAGTGCACGTATTAGGGCATATCAGCATTCATGTATGTGCTACCCGCGTGTGTATGTGTGTGTCTAAGTGTAAGTAAGTGAATGAGTAATGAGTGAGTGATGGATGGACGATAATGCACATTTACCCTCTCTCACGAGGGCTCGAAGTGCTTAGATGTCTAGCCCGTCTCACACATACACACTCACACACACAGAGTTGTGTCTGATAAGACAACTTCCCTCTTATTCATTGTATAGCATGCATAAATCTCTTCCCTGCTCCTCGTCCTTCTTTTATGTTTACCTCTCGCTGCATTTATCTCCCTCTGTATGCCTTATCTTGGACCTTTGCTTCTCTCCCTCTATCCGTCTCTCTCACCCTTGCTGTCTGTCTCTTCGTAATGGAGCTAATTTGTTTAGCACACAAAGAGTGTCCGTCCATTAGCGCGGGCCTGTCCGTGCCAAGAGAGATGGTGACAAATCACACCAACATGTGTATCTGCTCTGTGTACATAATTGTGTTTGTGTGTGTGAAGGGAAGGTGAATGCAGAATCCACACTTCCTGGGAAAAGTGTTTATTTACAGTTGAGAAATACTTTAACTTTAAAATCAAATGTGACGTAATGTTGAAAGGGTCCCTGCAGCTTTCAGCCACTTTGAGCTCACTGTTTTGGTTTGCAAGACTCCAACTGATTTTTGCCAATAGACAGACTTCCTCCACTCCCGCACTTCACTTTATTGAATTAAGTGAGCACATCAGGAAATTCGGCTACTTTCGAGTTACCTGTAAATGCAATTATTTTCTGTAGCCAGCTACTTTTACTACTTTCTGCCCTTCAGCAGACCAAAGTGACTTAATGCAAACCTTTAGCCTGCCTCTTGGTGACAAATGTTATCTGTGGCCAAGCCTCAGCCTTTTTCCTGACATGGGCACAACTTCTAATGTTATGTTATGTTATGTTATGTTATCCTATCCTATCTTATGTTATCTCATCACATCACATCACATCACATCTCGTCATCACATCACGTCACATGTCATCTCATCACATGTCATCACATCACATCTCATCTCATCACATCACGTCATCACATCACGTCATCACATCACGTGTCATCTCATTACGTCATCACATCACATCTCGTCTCATCTCATCACATGTCATCACATGTCATCTCATATCATCACATCTCATCACGTCATCACATGTCATCTCATCTCATCACGTCATCACATGTCATCTCATCTCATCACATCACATCACATCTCATTTCATCACATCACATCACATCACATCACATCACATCTTTAGCCCTTTTCACCCTAGGAGACTGATATTTGGCATGGAAGTCAACTGTGTGTTCATGTGTAAGTGCGGGATTTATTTATTTACTTCTACATCCAATTGAGGCTGTGCTGACAAACAGCCTACGATGTACCCTATGCCGTAGCCTGATATGCACCTCTGTAGGAATGTAACTACAGAGCTCCTGCCTATTTTTGTAAGCTGAAACCACTTCCCTCAGTGGAAACAAAGCTTTTACTTACTTTAATTTCGCAGATAAGAAAGCATATATTGTGAAGACAGTTAAGCCTCCACTAAAATTGCATTTTATGTCTTGTGTGTGATTTATCCTGGCTTCATATCAGCAGAGGAAATCTCCGCTAGTTACTAGACAATTTATACAATGTAAAATGCCATAGGCTTGTGCTAATAACGTTAGTATGTTATATATGTTTGGAAAATGTGTTTAGTATGAGACTGTTGTTTTGTCAGTGAACCTTGTGAGTTGTAATGGAGCCAAATTTTGTAACATTACCTTTGTTAAATGTTGCTGTTGTCCCTGGTTTCATATGAGCAGAAGGAAAGTCCACTAGCCGCTAGGCTTATTTATACAATGTAAAATGCCATAGGCTTGTGCTAAAAACATTAGCATGTTGTATTTGTGGGGAAAATGTGTCCAGATAAACACAAGTGCTTTGTCTGTGAATGCTGCGAGTTATAGTGAAGCTGATTTGTGTACTTGTGTTTGAAATTGTGTCTATTGTGCCATGTTTAATGTGTGTTTAATGTGTGTTTTGAATCAACTAAATTTTACAGCACTTCACAGAAAACCTGCCACCAACTAGTGTTTTGGAGGTGTAACTGCAGAGTGACAGACACGCCACCGCACAGGTATAAATGCTCACAGCGCGTAGGCTCCGGCGTAGGCTCTACATAGAGCTGATACACAAGCATAAATCCCGCTTAAAGGTGTGTGTTTGTGTTCATGCCAACTGCATGGCATGAATGTATGCCTGTATGGGGTTGCAATTACTGTAAATTTGTGCTTGTTATTCTATGTGTAGGTATGAGAGAGACGAGAAAGTGGAATCCAAAGAAATCAGAGAAACGTAGAACTTTCACCTAAAATCAGTTGAACACAGATTAACTTTAACGCAAATGATCTGTTTAACCCCCATGTGTATCTCCATGACATCACTAATAAAACCTGACCTTTTGTAATCTATGTCCAAATTAAGTGCTTCTTTCACAAATTTACTACTCCCGAAAGACACTAGTAAGCCTTGTAAGAAGTGAATTGGCATGTTGGACACTCATGAACCATTAGTCACTACTCAGGCGAAGAGTCATTCAATGGTAATAAATAATATAGTCTATAAAATCCAAAGCACTGCACTGAGAGAAAGTGGTGTACATGCCGTGGACAGTACCTTTTGCTGCAGTGTAACATTGTCAGAAAACGATTTCACATTCGGAATTTGACAAAATAACATAAGTAATAACGAAGCACCACTCCAGTGTTCATTTGGGTAAAACAAGAAGCTTTTTTTACAGCTGACTTTTTGACTGCAGCAGGATAACCAAAGAAAATTTGGTTCTCATTCAGTGAAAGACTGATTGAATTATTTAAGCTGTCTCACTCCTCTATCCATGTCCTGCATAGTTTCAGACACTACTGGACCAAGGATCAACTGTCACTGAGGCATCAGCAGCTACAAGTCCTAATAAGACTGGACACCTGATGACGGCAGGTCTATGTGATCCATATGTGTGACAGCGAAGCCCGTGTCCCTTTTCATATTCTCCTTGATCTCAGCCAGCCTATCGATATAAGGCACCAGGCAAGCAGGGAGTGATTGAGCTCTGAGTTGGGCATCTCTCCCTTCTCTCTCTGCCAACAGACTGTCACTGTTTGGGCAAACTCCAATTCGTCATGATGACTCCATCCTTCCTTTTATCCATCAATCCATCCCTCTCTCTTTTAACGGCTTTGATGTGATGTGACACTGGCTGCAGCAAATAACATAAATGTGCCAGCCTGCTCCCATTTGTATTTATTACATTCAAGATAATTTCATGTGGAGCACAAAGATAGATATTTTTTGTGTTCAATGGGGAAAAATGTTTTGCAAATCACCTTGTTTTGTTTCTAGATGTTCAAATTGTTGCTCATGTCACCTCCAGTTGGTGAATCTACAACCAGTCCCCAGAAATAATGTTGGCACTGAAGGTTTTTGCATTCCCTGGATATGTTACATTTCTACGTTATTAGGAAATGGATATGTTGAAGCTTTAGCTTTCAACGATGGTGTTGTTGATGAGTAGTTAGGTTTAGGCACAAAAAACACTTGGTTATATTTAAGAAAAGATCATGTTTGGGCTTAAAAAACATTTTGGTTTTCCTGGCAGCAGGAAAAAACAACCACTTTTCATGCCAGTATCCTTTGATAAGCTTGGTCCAATAATGCTCCACAGGAAATGTGGTAAAAATTGGCGCTATGGTCTCAGAGATGTCAAAAATGTGTTTTTCAAAAAACTGAAGAACACATGGCGCGATTTCAAATGATTTTACACATGTAGTTCAGCATTATTATTAAATATATTCTGCGAGTTTTGTTATGATTAGATGAAAAATACAGTTTTTCTGGTCTGATCAATGTAATGCCAATGAATGAATGAATGAATGAATGAATGAATGAATGAATGAATAAATGCCTTTATTGTCATTGCATATTCACATACAATGAAATTTGCCAGGCCTATTTTTTGCATTCACAGCACCCCCTAGTGGTTGATCAAGATGAAACTTTGAGGGTATGTTTCTGGTACTTGTGTGGACATGTCTTGCAAGTATTGTGATGATGGGCCCAATAGTTGTGGAATTAGGTCAATAGGTCTTTCGTCAATATCTTCAAACTATAAAACAATATCAACAAGCTTCAGACAACCTTTCATGAGCTTTGTCCAGTTACGATCCACAGAAATTTGGTACAGTTAGAATTGAAGGTTTAGGAGAAGATGGCAAAAATGTGTTTCTTCAACCACTTTTCATGCCACTATCCCCAGAGGAAACACAGCGATGGGTCACCAAAAAACACCCATGTTTGGGGGTTAAAAAGCCGCTGGAAACACAGCAATGACTCGCTAAAAATCAACTGGATTTGCTGCTCTTGATCAGTTATCGGCAGTTGTTGTAGCTTGGCAGGCATTTCATCTAGGTGTCACGGCATCCATCCACCTCCCGATGACAAAGTCAGCTCATATACTATGTCTCTTTAGAAAGGTTGCTATAATATATATGAATCATACTGCATCCATGGGTTGCAGAAATGTACAATATTTTCTTTGAGCCACTGGGCTGGAATATGCATGTTTTCTCATCATCAGCTAGTAGGTCAGCTCCTGCAGGAATGTGATACAGGAAGGCAAGGTCAGTTTTCATTGATTGTTAAATCATTGCTCTGTTTGAGAAGGACACGACTGAGACGGTAAGACACTGACTGCTCTTCCCCCAGCAGACTTACGGTAAACATCCTTCTCCGGGCTCAGCTATATGCCAGCCAGGCAACATTCACTTTGCCTTTGAGTCAGCAGTTAGTCTGTGTGTTTGTGTGTGTGTGCGTGTGTGTGTGTGTGTGTGTGTGTGTGTGTACCCCCGATATTTGGTCTCTAGCAACCAGAAAATCAGGAGCACAAGGCCCAGATGAGAAGACACTTGGAACAGTTTGAATACGCTCCTCTCTCAGCCTTTCTATCTGTCTGTCTGTTTGTTTGCCTCTCAGTCTACATGACTGGTATCACTCTCAAGGAGATCCTCCCACTCTTTCTTGCTCTCTTTTTGTGGGTAGAGTTGGCAGAGACTGGCAGAATTTCCCTCCCTGAATAGCTGTTTTTATCGCTCTCTCCCTCCCTCCGTCCCTCCATCTCTTCCTCCCTCTATCTCTCTGGCTGAATGGCTGTCTGGACTGAGCTAAAGGGTTTTTTCTGGGGGGCTCCAGAGACCTGATGTTGAGATATTTTTTTGCACACTATCTGTGAGCTTATATGTTTAAGGATTGGCGGCCACAGTAAAAATCGCAACCTCGGTCCTGGCAGTATAGCACCCTGAGCTGTATACTGCACCTCAAAATTAAGTAAGCTACAGAGTATAGGTTTAGGATGATTTTGTTTTTGCAGATAGGAGCCTTGAAGACTACAGGGTGGGGGATGCTGAAGGGGCTCCCGGGCCTGCGTATGCAACCGAGACAGGGAGACAGACGGGGGCAGGGAGGGCTTTGTGCACCCGCCCTTTCCCACACTCCCTTTCACCTTTTGTTGTATGGCAGCACCAGGGCTCTCTGACATGACGAATCGCTCTGCCTGCTTAACTGAGACGGCAGTGGTAGGAAAGTAAGAGTGGAGTGAGGAGGGATGATGTGTGTGTGTGTGTGTGTGTGTGTGTGTGTGTGTGTGTGTGTGCAGTCTTGTCCTTTAATCTTCATGCCTGAAACTTTCTCCGCTTCCCTTTCCCTGTCCTGCGTCCCTGCTCCAGACCGAGCAGAGGAGTCGAGCTCTAGATGCTTCGAGCTCTAGATGGTCAGACTCCACAGCTGATGAGTCAGACACAGGCGCACACACACACATTTGCGCACATCCTCATATACACACTAATTCCTCTGCCCAAATGCCAGCACCAAGCTGTTGCCCATAAAGCGTTCAGGCTGTCACAATAGAGACATTACCACATGAGTGAGTGGCTCTGAATAGGGCTAAGGGTGTGTGTGTATATAGAGTGCGGCGGTTACGGGGGGAGTTCCTGGCAAGGCAGACGACCCTGTCATCACCTCTGCCCCTTGTCAAACAAGCGATCGCCGCCACTGCCACATGCATGTGGCGCACACTCTTGCACACACTCCTGCTATGCTGCGCTTATCCAAGTTTCATCTCCACTTTGTTACAGTTCTTTATTTTCTCAGACAGCAGCAAAATGTGTGTGTGTGTTTAAGGGAGGGGGAGAGACAGGAGCAGGGTGGCTGGTTAGCTGACTAAAGGCAGATAAAGTGAATAGCTGACCCATCCAGGCTGAGCAGGGTGAGGGGTGAGTATCCAGAGGTCGAAAGAGGAGGGAAAACGAATGAAAGAAGAAGTCTTTTTAAATTGAATGAAAGAGCTGGGAAGAGATCAGCGCTTCCTCCTGGAAATAAATTCTGTAAGCTTGAGTCAGGAGAGCGCAGACAGAGTTATGTGCGTAAAAGCGTAGGGAAACACATGACATATTTCAAATGTTTGTTGTAGGCTACTGTCGCTCAGCTCTGTCAGCGAATTGTCACTGCATGCGTCTGCGTGCGGGTGTGCAGCCTTGAAATGTCATTGTGCAAAAGCGGTGTTTTGCACTGGCGAGATCACTCTTCCACGAGGCATGCAGGACGTGCGCGTCCGGGTGCACGCGTGTGTGTGCGGTAGAGGGAGTGACAAGGGTTTAAGGGGCCGTGTCACGCTGTCACTGCTGGAATGCATGACAGGGATGTTTTGTCACCGTGCGGATGAATGCAGCGTCATGGCAGCAGAAGAAGAAGAAGGAGGAGAAGGAGAAGAAAGGAAAAAAGGAGGAAGGAGTGAGAGGAGGGAGGAGTAGAAAAAGGGACTAGTATCTTTTTTTCCTTCTCCCCACACTCAATGAGGAAATTAGGTCATCCAAGTAAAGCCATTGCAGGGAACAAATCATCATCATAATTGGACCCTTAACAAATCTGTGGAGGTGGCTGCTTCACACACACACACTCACACACAAGAAAAAAATAACACAAAAGCCGACACACACACACACTCCCACAGCAGCGCACATGGCCGGGAGGGGGTAAAACAGAATTTCAGCATAAATCAGCGTATGTTTGACAGTTTTATAGCTCTTTCAGGAGCCTCATTTGGGACAGAAGCGTGATAGAAGAACGTTACTCGTGGTAAATATAATTGTGGTCATGATCCTTCCATAAATCATGGCAGGGTTACATCACATTTGCCTGCAAGCTGCAGGGAAAATATCCCAGTACATCAGGTGACCTGTGGGATCTCTTTACCCCATTCTTTCAGCCGTGCTGAGCATTCACAGCAAGCCGAATGGCAAATTAGATATGAAAATAGGTTCTAATTTCACCCAATTTATATTCAAAACCTCACACCAAAATGATAGCGGCCAAGAAACAGTCTCGCACATAACCACAATGTGTCATTTTTTACACCTGTTTTGTTTTTGTACAAATTAAACAAAAGATATATGTTAATTCGAGCGCTTTAGAGGTGCTGGTACAGTAGGCGGATTCTGTTACTATGGACAGAGCCAGGCTAGCTGTTTCCCAGTTTCCAAACTGCTACTATAACTGGCTGCTGGCAGTAGCATCATATTTACAACACAGACATGAGAGTAGTATCAATCTTCTCATCTAACATTTTCCACAATACTGATATATTCAATTAAGGATTTGACCTGCACTGGATTAAAGAGTGGTTTTAAAGAGAAAATTAAATTAATTTTTCCTTCTATCTACTGTTGCTAATAAGGACTAATTGGTAGAAATTAATCAGACACCTCAGTTAATTCTCAGCAAAATATTTGTCTTTTTTTCTTATGTGTCCATCAGAGTTGGGACCAAGTTATTGTTTTGCAAGTCACAAGTAAGTCCAAAGTCTTTGCACTCAAGTATCAAGTCAAGTCCTAGGTTAAGTCCAGAGTTAAATCCCATGTCCTGAGATTTGAGTTATGAGTCCTTATCGAATCATAATGCACTCTTCACAAAATATAATGCCACTTTAACAACAACACATTCTCACTCTGACCTCGTCACATATTGACGTTCGGTCACGGACCTTCCACGTCCAGATACCATGTGAAGGCTACCCTAGGTGCATTGGTTGTAGACATTCTGGGATGCCGTGTCAAGTTCTGCCTGTTGCATGCATTGTCTTCTTTCAAAATACACTTCTGTTTTTACAGGAAAATAACATTTACATACAGTTTCTTTCAAAATAAACGCACTACGTCAGTACAACATTGTGAATTAACGAACTAACGTACGTGGTTGGGTTTAGGCAAAAAGAACAGGGTTTGGCTTCATAATCTTACGGGACGCAAACACCGCTCTCCCGCCTTAACTTTCACGTTTCCCCCTGATACCGCAGAGTACCTTTAAACTATAACTGGCTGCGTATCACGCCGACGTTAAAGGATGGCTTTTTTCGTCAGTGTCTGACACTGAAAGTCACTGCGCAAGCGCCAGATTTTGATGAGTTTGAAGTGAGACCGGGTTGTTAACAACAGAAAAGTAATATATAATACAAATAATAATACAATATTTACAAAAACTATGACTGCTTATAGAATTTTGATATATTTGTTGAAACAAGTGCAACTAAACACAATCATTGAAAAACACATTGCACTTTCAAAGCATATAGCACTATTAACCAGTACCTCAACAAAATTAATTTATCTCTCTGTCCTGTCTTGTTGTATTTTACTCATCTCATATTGGAAAAATGACACTTTTTTAAATAAGATACCTTTTAATCTTTGGGCTTGGAGGAAAGCATCAAGCATTTTCAAGTCAGAAGGCACAAGTTCAAGTGAAGTCAGAAGTCACTGGTGTGAAAGTCAAGTTGCAGGTCATTCCTGAGTTCGTCAAGTCCTGTCTACAGTCATCAAATAGGTGACTTGAGTCTGACTTGAGTTCAAGTCACATGACTCAAGTCCACACCTCTGGTTTCTATGAACTCTGGTTTTCAGAGTAATGTCATATTTTGTGTTGACCTCAACTTACAGGTGGTAGTATTGTTTAAAACACAGAGAAGCTGAGGCCAGAGGTACGATATTCAGCATGTGAACATAACACACATGTACACACTCGAGCAGTTAAGCGTGAGAAGTAACACATCCCTCTTAAAGGCATTCTCTTCCGTCGGGGGCAGAGGGTTTCACCACATGAGCTCCGTTAGTAGGTGGTGTTAAAGAAGAGGAAGATTGAAAGGTTGACCTTGCACACTCTCAGCTCTTCCTCGCACATTTCACATGACAGGCTGCCTGCGTTATTTATTCATGTTTAAAGACAGTCTGCTCGATACCAACTGCAAGATTCACACACACACGCACACACAAACACACACCCATTCCTAGCACCCAAACTGCAGTCAAACACACATAACACAGACAGAATAAATCTCCATAAAGTGTTTGATTGGAATCTGTTGTGCATGTCAGTGTTGTCTACTGGTGGTAGCATCTGCAGGAACCATATCAACAACTGGGCAAAGACAGAGCGAGGCAAGCCTGAGCTGACACTGATTCAGTAATTGCCATGTGCCCATGTTGCTTATCAAAATAATTGACAGTATTTTCTACAGTGAGATGGAAGTGTTTATCCTGGTGGTGCTATCCAGACAATACTGTAGATTCCAACAAGTGTGGATCGGTAATGAGATGGTTGGGCTTTGTTAAGGTTTGTTCTTCCCAAAAATGTGGTTCTGGGTAAATCTACTGCATGGCCATTGTCCATTTAAAGCATCTATCTATCTAACTTTTGGTCCATATAGGTGAGTCTTATTGTCATAACTATGATAAAATCATGACTAAATTTGCTTCTCATGCCGACTTTTCAAGCAATTTCACTGTCGCAGATAAATTTCCATTGTCAGAGTAAAATCATCACCTCAGTTGGTGCGCTCTCCCGTGATCTCGATTGTTTGTTGTTAAGTGGTCATATAACTCAGTCCTATCTGTCTTAAGTCGGTCTTTCTCACCTTGATGTTCTGGAAAAAATCTAACTTTTAATATTATTGTAAGTTTTTAGTCTTGGCTCATGCAAACTGTGAAGTTCGATAACATGAACATGGTCAGCAACCAATAGCTGCATTCTCTCCAGCACAAAACAGGAAGCCACAAACCAGGAAGACAGTAAACATGGAGAGAACTCCGAGAAGCCGCAAGAAAGTTCTCGAGAAATGAAGCTCTTGTAAAAGTTCAGTCAGGAAGACAATACTTTTCACGCTCAGGCTGTAAGTTTCTTTCTCACTCTGCCATTCACTCCTTGCACGCATGCTTACTCACTATTTCTAGGTGTCATTGTTTGGGTCTGTCAATTGAGTCATCAGCTGATTCACAAGCAACCAGTGACACAACTTCACTGTCAGCCTATCATCTCACTGCTCCTCATTTGAAATAGGGTCCTTTCTCTGCCGTAGTTCTTTCTTGCTGCAGTCGTGTGCACCCTCCACCTCCCCATCACCACCTAGTCTTTACAGATTCATCAGCCTCATCTGCCTCATCGGCCATCAGCCTCGGAGTCAGCAGCCACCACCACCACACCAGTGTCTGAACTCCATGGGGGGATTTATCCTGCTGCCGCTTAGATGTCCCTCAGTCACAAAATATGTCCAAGTGCCAAAGACTTCTGTTAAATCTTAATCCGCACAAATCATTGGTTAATCTGTACACTCATGTTCTGTATTAAATATTATTAATATTAAAGATATTATTACAATATCTTTACTTCTTTTTTCTGTCTCTCCTGATTGAACTGTGGAAAAGGAGGAGAAACTGGTGGAGTTACAAAGTGAAACAGAACTCTGGGTTTAACTCAGCGTGTATCTGATCCACCAACCAGCACTTATTTTAGTGGGAAATCTTAATTTTTGAAACAGTTGTCCTCTCATTCCCATGGTCAACTTCTACTAAAATAGCTCAACCAACCAACAGAGGCTGGCAGTGAGTTGAGGCATCAAAATCCAAATTGTAAAGTTTGTACAGTTTATCTTTATGAATGCTGTCAACATGTGACGTCTTTTATCTTGCGCTTGCAAAGTTATCAGTTTTTGCGGACATATAAGGAATTGTTAACATGACGCATTTCTTGAAGGGTGTTTGGCGTTTTTTTTTTACCAGGAGCAGAATGGAAAAAAGTCTCAAGTGGAGGAGCAATTGTAGTCTTTCAAATGGTGACCCTGAAAGATGCCCAGTCTTTGCAAAATCTTTCAGTGTGTGACAAAGAAACTCTCACTATCTTTAGTTTTGAGAAGATGTCTGATTTTAGAAATTTAAAAGTGTTTTCAAGGTCTTTTCAAAGTCTTCTGGTGTAGAGTAGGCATAACTCTTTGTGACTGCATCCTTTTCACTGCTTCTGAAAGGAGGATGAGATGTGCACCTGTCACTGCTTGATCTCAAATGAGTTCAACATTAAATACAGTTGGGCAAAACAATAAATCAAAATACTTTTATGACACCTTTAAGAACACATTCTCACTCCGACCTCGGTCATGGACTTTCCATGTCCACATACGACGTGAAAGGCACCCTGGGTGCGTTGGTTGTTGATGTTCTGGGACACCGTGTCAGGTTCTGCCTGTTACATGCATTACACTTCTGTTTTCACAGGAAATTTAATGTTAAAGTACAGTCTCTTTCAAAATAAATGCACCAAATCGGTACAACACCCCAAACAGACGTTTTTTTTTTCCTCCAGTAACTAATGCACGTGGTTGGGTTTAGGAAAAAAGAACAGGGTTTGGCTTTATAATCTTACAGGACTAAAACACTGCTCTCTCAGGTGAAAGTTGGTGTTTGTTGGACCCATCCACCAACCCTCCTGCTAACGCCACTCGGACTTTCACCACCTTGACTTTAGTCCTTGTCCCGCCAGGCGGCGTTAAACTTTAACAGCAACCGGTTGCGTATCATGTTAACGTTAAAGGATGTCTTTCTGACACCGCAAGTCACTGCCCAAGCGCCGGATTTCCACGACTTCGGCTCCCTTTTCACTGCTTCACAAAGGGGAATGGGATGCACAGCTGTCATGGTTTGATCTCGGATGACTTTGCCATAAAATACAGCTGAGCAAAACAATAAATCAAAACACTTTTATGACACCTTTAAGCATCTCCACTGCAAAAGACGGGCTCCAATATTTTGAAAATGTACTTATAATCATCTCATCCCAATGAAAGGTTTGGTTTAGTTGTGGAATTATTGCCAGGTTTTAGGTTTGAAGCTCCATTGTGCATGGCTTCCAGTTTAGCCTTGGAAAAGAGAACAAAATTCTGACTATGCAATTGAAGCACTGACAGTTGATTGTGTTTATTTGGTTAGGGAATGGACAGTGAAAAATACACACATTGAAACTCAATATCAGGCTCATCCTCTGGTTCAGGTGGGTTATTTTTTACAGTGTAACCCAGTCTGACGAGTCTCCTAAGGCCTCTCTACCACCCCAGAGCCAGGCGGCTGATTGACAGGACTTGGCTGGCTGTGGACCCTCCTTCCCAGCGTCTCCTCCTCCCTCTCTCCCCTCCTGTCCTCTCTCCTCTGCTCTGCTCTCCCTCTCTCCTCAATCGCAGGGCTGCGCTCACCGACTCGACACCGCCAACAGGGATGCAGCGAGGGCGCAGCGCAGCCTGAAAAATGGCACCACCACGCGTCCTGTGGATCTATCCATCCCTTTTCCTCCTGTCCTCCCTGCTTCTGCTTTTTCACGCGTTGTCGCCGTGCCGAGCCTTACGGAATTACCCGGAGAATGAAGGTGGGTGCCCTGACGGGGTTGTGTGTCAGTGCGTGTATGTGTGTGTGTGTGTGTGTGTGTGTGTGTGTGTGTGTGTGAAGCTGAAAGTGGAGTGAGGGAGATGACTTGGGTTGTGCGCTGTGTTGGCGGATGGGGAGCCCCATCCCGCGGTTCCACTTGCCGGGGAAAGGAGCGGAGCGGAGCGGAGCGGCGGAGACTCCCGTTAAGTGCTCGGCTCGGTTATGAATGATGCATAAAGAAAAGCGGAGAGAGGGAGAAGGAGAGGGGGGGAAACTGTTCGTCACGTTTTTCTTTTCCGAGCACACTGACATTAAATTTGTATGACATATACACACAGGCAGCCCTGCCATGCTGAAGATAGAGAAGGCTGATGTAGACATTTTACTTTCTGACATCTCCTCACATTGTATTCATTCATATATAACTATATTCCTTGCATTAAACTAACCTAACTGAGAAAGATTACACCAAAACAACAGTGACATCTCCCTCCTCATTATAAATATCTTCATTATAAAGCACTGATAAATGTTTTTTTGCCTCCTGCTCCAGCCTCAGTCTGCAAATGAGGAGCAGCAATTACATTAAATTTGTCACACGCTGCTGCTGAGCCTCTCTCAGTTATTGTATTAACATCGATGCTCGGCCTGAAATTAGCCAATGCATTTACTCACTAACTACTCTTGACTGCTTGGTGGGCTGAAACACGGATGGGAGCTTGCTTGTTTAATGGGAAGTTGCACTAAGTGGAGATAAAAGAAGAGAGAGGCGGGTGTGCAGAAGTTATATGCACAGTAACTGCTTTATAAAGCTGTTGGAGGGTTATCTCAACTTTTTGTTTTTTTGCTGGCTGGCTGTCAGACAGTGTGACTGGAGATGATGCAGCTGTGACTTGATTGTCATTCTGTGAATTATTTTACTCAGTGTTTCCCAAAGCTCCAGTCAGTCCTGCTCTTCAGCCAAGGGCGTAGGTTTTGTTCCCACATTAGGAGGGATGCATGAAAAGGGAACTGGGGGTCCTCACCAGGAGATTTTGAACTTAAAACACTCTGCATGTTGATGTTTTTAATTTTGTCAAAACAAAACTCCTCTGTTAGTTTCATGTTTTTAACCACGGGGGAAAAGCGTCCCCGGCATCCCCCCAGTATCTACGCCTGCAGCTCAACAAAGCTCTCCATCCTTGTTATGAGCTGGATGATTTGCCTTCCATCAATATTTTTTCCTCTCACTCACTCTCTCACACACACACAGACTCCAGGCTTGGATTAAACACTCAACAATCACCTTGAACACACGCACACAATGACAGGGCGACGTTTGATGACATCTCTTGTCTCCGGCTGACTTAACAGTATAAGCGGCACGTACGTACATGCGGCTGAATGTATGTCACAGCCCCGTGGAGTTCACGTAGAACAAAGGCTCTGAAGGATAGATAGGGAGCAAGAGACGCACACACACAGACGCACAAGAGTGGAGGAGTGTTTTCACAGCGGGAGACAATGCATGTGAAGGCGACACTAACACACTGCTGAAATATTCATTGAAATGAGCATGAATGATGAAACCAACTGGAAGTCAAAGGAAACTCCTGTTGATTTAGATAAACGACCAGGGGCATCTGTGAGTTGCTGTGTGTGTCTGTGTGTGTGTGTGCGTTTGTGTGTGTGATGATGTCCAGCGTGAGAATTTTTGAGGTGACTGAAGGTTTTTCATCACTGATACACACTTTTCAAATAATCTGCCATGCAGCCCGCGTCTGATTCACTTTGTCTTTCATCCTGTGGTTATTTCTCTGTCCTGCTGTGTCAGACTATTGGCCTAATTGGCAACTATAAGCCCAATGCCCGACTTGTGTGTGTATATGTGGAGGGTGTGTGTCCATACCCCGATGGGAAAGTAATCCAATGAAGCCATTTTTGTCAGCCGCTCTGTGCCCTGCGTTTACCTTTTCGGCCTGCCAGTTTTCCTGCTGCGACTGCACACTTAGCTGAGGGATTGCTTTTCTTTGTGCCAGTGTGTGTGTGTGTGTGTGTGTGCCTTGTGTTTGTCTATGAGTGTGCATATTCTCCACCCACGTATCTCGGTAGTCATGTTATTCCAGGAAATCCTCCCTCTGAGTCTGTCGAGTAGAAGTGAGGCTGTCATAAAAAGGAGAGATAGAGCTCTCAAGGCTCAATTAAGAACACAGTCCCTTTGATAGAGCTGATAGTGTTAGCGGGAAAATAGTGTTAAACTGTCAACAAGCTTAGTTTACTACCGGAGCTATTGATCTGCTCCAAAATTGTTGGCATTTACAAGAGACTCAGTTGTGTGGGTGCACCGGCGGCACACGGTGCTTCCGGAGAATTGATGTTTGAAACTGCTGCAGACCGGGGGACATGTAGTGGGAAAGGGTCCATTCATACGTTGTTTTGATGAAGAGCGTCCTTTGAAGGTCTTTTGTCATCAACAGTAAGGGGAGGAAGAGGAATGGAGGAGTTGTTGTGCACCAGCAGAGGGAGCCCAACACACCCTCGGTCTGAACCCTGAGGGCATACTGATGTAACAGCAGGGTGGATGCTCACAGGTCTCTCACGGTTCCTTTTTGTCCTGCTGTCCTCAGCCGGTCTTCACTTTCCTTCTGCATTCCTTCTGACTCAGTGTCTGCTCCTTTTTTGTTGTTGTTTCCTTGCACCCACTTCTCCCTTTCTGCATCCTCCCGGTGGGGAACGGAGCAGACTATTTCTATTTTCGTGTCTTCCCCCTCTCTCTCTAAATATACCTCCTCAATCCTAGAAAACACAGGAGCATGACTGGGAGCCCCGCTCTTCCTTCCACTGCAAGTGTACGCTGATTAGCGTGTACTAATAGAGGTGGATAAATGATTTCATTCCAAATTCTGCCCGAAAACTGCTGCACAAATGGATGTATAATTGAATTAATAATCAAGAGAGGGCAGGGAGGGAGAGGAAAAACAACAAAACATGGGGAAAATGTGACTCAACTGTGGTTTATGTTATAGTCTTGAGCTTTACTGTAATCTGTAATTGGTCTCGGAACTACGGTACACTTGAAGCTTTTTATTGGATTGGCCTTAGGGTACGGGGAGGCGGTGGGTGAAGGGAATTGCTGTATTGCTTTGTAAGGTTAACATAGGGGTGAGCAGTTAGTGCAGAGGCAAGCATATGTAAAGCCTCCCCTCCCACACATGTCGTATGATTCACACAACATCCTGACTGTGGTATAATGTTGGGTCAAAGGTCTCCTCTGGTTTAATTGCTTTAATCTATAATGGTTGCTTGTAGTTATCGGCAGAGCCATACTTCACCAAGTGTGTGTGTGTGAGTCCGAGAAATTGCTACGCTCCCATGTAACAACCGTGACCTTGGACAGAAGATGATATAGATCGACGCTCCCATCAGAGAGCAGCGGAGACAGACAGCAAGCGCGAGCACCCTCCTGTTTTTCTTGTCTACCTCCTCCACTCCAATCCATCTTTAATCCCCATCTTTCATATCTGCCCTTCTCTCCCTCCTGGCCTCCATCTCTCTCTCTCCTTACTTGTTTCCCCTTTTGTTTTCTCCTTCTTTACTCCCTCCCTCCCCTCTTCCTCTCTCTGACTTCCAGTAGCAGTGTAACAGTTGGACAGCCCGCTGTATGTTTTCTGTAATGAGGTGGAGCTCCTATATCTGCTTAACACAGGCCCATGCACACGCACACATGGATGCATGTGCACGTGCATACACACACCCCCACACACAATCATGCTATCGTAATGTATGGCTGGGGGGCAGTTTGGTGGTCTCGGTCCAGAGAATAGTGTCATGTATTCCCGGGGCTGGCTGATAGATGGGGTTATAAATACAGCTCAGTGACAGAGAAGGATTCTGCTGTGAGGGCTTCACCTCATGGATTCATTGTGTGTGTGCGTGTGTGTGTGAGAGAGAGCGAGAGAAAGAGAGAGAGAGAGAAGGGGGGACTGAAATTATAAATAAAAGACAAATCCACAAGAGAGAATCCGTGAGACAAAACAAAAGCGATAAGAAAAAAGAGAATAAATTTCTATGTGTTCTGTTGAGCACCCGCAGAGCCTTTGTGTTTTATTTGATGGTAGTCAGTGGTTGCTAAATATGGTTTTGTATTCAGCCCTACTAATTCAAATTCTTTTGTTTCGGCAAAGATAAATCGTTAACCCTTAACAGTCAGTTTCTCCATGTCAAATGTAATAGTTTGACATTATGTGTACGTTTTCTGTACGAGGGTGTTAAGATGTTTATTTCTGCTTTAACATTGGAGTCTATGAGGATCCGCTGGCTTCTGGAGCCAGTCTCATGTGGCCGTTCAAGGAACTGCAGGTTTAGGCACTTCTGTGTTGGCTTCATTCTTCAGCCTTGGAGGTTGCCCTTTGATAAGGATTGGAAACAGCTAGCAAGCTCTGTCCAGGGGTAAAAAAAAAAAATCCCAACCTACCAGCACCTTTAAAGCTCACCAATTAACATGTTATATCTGCGGAATTTGTGCACAAACTGAGGGTCTGAAAATGACCACATGTGGTTTTACAGGGGGTTGTTTCTGACCTCCTGGGGTCTTTTCGTCAGTGTGAGATTGCCAGGAAGTCATGGCCGAGAAGTAGTCCAGCACACAACAACAATAAAGCCACAAATAGTCATTTTGACAGTGCGGCTTTTGTTTGTATTCAACAAAGGAGACATAAAGTGTTCGTTGGTGAGGTTTACACATAAAGGGCATTGTTTTTGTGTGATGAATCCACTTTAAGCTGTTATTATTTTCACGAGTACTGTTACACAGAACACAAATACTATGCGACGAAAAAGCAACTTAATTTTTTTTGGGAATGTGGTTGATTTTTCTGACCTTTCCCAGGGCAAATAAAGGCATTGACCAATCATGTTGTGTGGAACATCAACACAGAGACTCCGTAGTCCAAACTAAGAGCAAACAAGCAAACTTTATCACGCCTTTCAACCTTACAAAGGCAGTGCATACAAGATCCACTACTTATGTTCTTATCTTTCACAATAAAAGCCCTACACACTGACACTGCATAACTGTTTACCAGATGGAACTCAAATTCACTCAAAGCATTTTGCTGAAGGGAAACCCAATAAAGTAACTTACAATAATTTCCGGTTGTTGGTCCTCTGCCTCCTCAGATGCGGCGCGAGCATCCCCAGAAGGACCTCATCTTTTTTTCCGAAGAATGACCTGGCTCGAATCTAGTTAAACTTTTCACTGAAAAAGTGTTGCAACTGCCGCAAAAATGTGCTGTGTCACTGCCAGAACAAATATTTTGGCAAGAATTATTTGTCGGCGAGTGTTTCACATTTTCACATTGTTTATTCATCACACCCTCAGTGTACAAATGCCCTCAGAGGTTCCAGGCTAGCTGTTTCCCCCTGCTTCCAGCTGTTATGCTAAGCTAAGCTAACCATCAACTAACTGCAGCTTCAAATTTACCGGTGTGAGAGTGGTATAGATGTCGTCATCTTACTCTCAGCAAGAGAGAGAACAAAGGGATCTTTCTCCAACTGTCAGACCAGACCTCGAAAGCGTGAAGTCTGATGTGTCAGTCAAGTTGATCTGCAGACTGTGCTGTTAAAGGAAAGGACAGGAAAAGCATCTGGACTATATTCCCCAGTGTGCATATGAGTTTAGTTTTTCTCTTTATGGTGTAAACAAATGCAAACTGAGTTAAATTAACTACAGTGCAGCCACACAGTACAGATTTTTCTCACTTCTTTAATTGCTTTATGGAGCGCACTCATCAGTTAAAAATCGATACTGTATCTTAATGTGACTTTTAATTAATTGTACCTTTTCTAGAAGTTGATACACGACACAGCAGCTGCTTTATAACATATTATTTCATTTTCCACAAGTAATGTGAACGTGTGTGTGTCTTAAACAGCCAGAACTGAACTGTAGGCTTGAGTGATTTCCGCCGGATGCAGAGTTCATTAATGTCAAAGGAAGCCTTCCCTCAGTGTGTGATGTCTGATGGCTGGAGTGAAGTTTTGGGTATAAGTGGGGCCCCCACCACGTCTGCTGACCCCCCTCCCCCTCTGAACAAGCCCTTAACTGCTGGTCAAATCACTGATCACTGGGCCTTGACCACTCTCCACTCTCCACTCGCCACTCGAACACACACACACACACTTTTCCTCTCATCGCCCCTCCTCACTCATATCCACCCCGGCACCCCCTGCCCTGACCTTTAATTTGACTAAATTGAATTTGGTTGTTTCTGTACCTCTCCCTCTCTTTCTGTTTTCCTCTTGTTGTTTGCTCTGCGGGCTTGGCTCGTGCCGCGGCTGTGAAAGGCTGCATTAGCCAGCTTTACAAACAAACAGCCGAGGATTTGGGTCAGCTGTAGATATAGTATGTTTGCTGACCGGCGCTGCAATCTTTTCTCTGCTGATGATGAACAGCTGTGAAGGTTTCACAAGAGCAAAATTCCTGAGGACTTAAGCTGGACTGTAACTGCCAGAAAATATTCACACAGCTTCTTTTCTATTTTACTTCACAGTAGATTCATACATGGGAAAGTCAGTTCATATATTTCAGGGCTCCTGAGTTAGATTTAAGACTTTTTAAGAGCCTTTTAAAGCCACTCAGGTTGAAATTTAAGACCAATTTTACAAGAACCAAAAGTAACATGAACTGACATTAATCATGCAGGGTTAGGGAAAATAGGTACAAAGGTACAACAGAACTAGGAAATACCTGATGTGTGTTGGCGGCTTTTCTTGGCGATTTTATGTTTCTCATCCTGCATGTGGGATTCCCCTGCCTTGATTACCATCATGCAACGTTTTAAAAACATTTTGCATAAAACACACAGAGCCTCCTATGCATTGCCATTTACTGGTTTTGGATGTGCCGTAAAATCTTGATTAAATAGACAGTTTTTGTTGACATTGCACTTCCCCATGTCGTCCAGGGTACAGTGACAGTTAGCTGGCAGGCAATGGATCCTCTGCTCTTAGCATCCAGGCTGAAAACAAAATATGAATGTTGTTGGTTCCACTGTCCCAATCTTCATGATTTTAATGTGAGAGGCATTTCGTAAATTAATTTTAAAAAATTATGTTACCAATTATTTGGAAATTTTACAATGCAGTGTGAGAAAAAAAAACAATTAATAAAACCCTACTTTCCATTTCTTTGTATTTTTAAGAATTTTGAAAACACTGATTGAAGACATTTTAACACCAATTAAGGCCTTAGTTTTTGCATTTTAAGACTTTATAAGGATCTGCAGGAACCCTGTATTATATCACTGCATGCTTGAAATGGATTTATATATCCAAGAACAGCTCTGAAGTACAGTTCCCCCATGACTGAAACTGACTCCATGTACAAATCAGTATTTTCAAATCCTTAAAAAACCTTTCTGTTTTCTTCACGAGAAAATTACGCTGTTTGGAACATGCATGTTTGTGCAGCTTCTCAGATGTAACAAATGGTACCTTTTTATCCTTTGTTGACCCCGTTTGCTGATTTGTAGACCTGCGTCTTCTCGACATTTGTCTCGACACACAAGAAGAGCTTTTTCCACTGATGCAAGGATGTTAGCTGAGTCAGGTAATGGTTTGCCAGACAAAACTGAGCAGCAGCGAACACGGCCAAGCTAACAAATGTTTCTCTGTTGGTTTGGGGTGTTTTGCTAACATAATTCCTTCATAAATTTCCCTGCAGTACATCCATCTGCCCCCCTTATCCCTTTTTAGTGTCAGTTTAAGCTTGTTCTGCTGCTCTGTTTACTATGTTATGGTGTCCACATCAGTGCAAATTGGTTTAAGTTTGATTTAATAGCAGCAGCTGGGCAGACAGACACATTGCCAGACAGACAATTATTGTAGGCATGTGTGTGTTTATGTCATATGGGTGTGTGTGACTGTAGCAACCTGTCTCAACACACTTTTATCTGACATGTGATTTCCTAACCGTCTTCGCTGCCGTGACTCACTCCTGAGATTCTAGGCCAATTTACCCTCCTGTGACCAACCACTGTGTGACAGCTGTGTGCACGAGTGTGTGTGAAAGTGTGTGTCCCGTCAGGAGGAATGTCATAAGAACTAACAAAGCACAACAAAGGTCAAGAAAGAGATAAACACAAGAAGAGGAGTTTAGAGAAACACATTCCTGCAGAATTATCTGTGTCTTATTAAGGAGAAAGAGCTTTATCTATCGCTGCTCATTCACTCTATTCACTTTGCACAAGCTATTTTATTTCACTTCTCAAATGAATGGTGCGTCACAGTGTGTGCGTAGGCCCATGTGTGGAGGCGTCTGTGCCTGTGGTTTGTACTCTAAGTTGTTTCTGAATCCTCAAGGTCTCCAGTTTGTGTGCGCTGGTGTGTCTGTGTGTGTCGTTACGGCTGTGTGTGGATGTGTTTGTTGCTCTTTGCCCTTGATGAGTTGCTGGCATACTGTTGGAAGAAGCTTATTAAAAAAACAAGTGTCTGGATCTGACTGGGTGTCACAGTTCAACACCGTAAGCGTTCAACCAGCACGCACAGACAAACCCATACACCCACGTACACACTCACACACACACACACACACACACACTCAGAGCCTCTTCAAGCGACAAACTAGGGCAGTGCTCCTGTCATAGTCTGTCAGAATGGCATCTTTTCTGTTCTGCTAGTGCTGCCAGTGTATATGAAATAGCAGAGTAGGCTAATGTACTTTCCGCCACAGCGGAAGGGGGAGGGAGGTCCAAAAATGCAAACTCAACGAGGTGCAGTTCATCACGTACACGGATATTTTCATAAACATTTTTAGCATTGCGCGCCATCTGCCTTTTGGGTTGCCAGGGTTTTTTTTTTCCCAAGGCTTTGGAGAAGGTTTTCAATAAACCATGTGCATCCCATTTAGAAATCACTTCACTAAAGCAGCTGCCTTGGAAAAGAGCTTCTTAACATCACATTTATTTATTTTTTTACCCATGTGGTACTGCTGTGGAGTAGACATCTTATGGCTGTTGTCTTGACTTATTTTTTACCTGAAAATTGGGTTAGATCTGGTATATTTCTGCTGGCTTATTCACAAAAATCCAACCTCACAGTTTAGACCTACATTAAGACCTTTAGATAAATGATGTAGATCTGTTTTCCTGTTTACCTTGTTTCATTTTCCTACAAAGTTTTGCTTGGTTAATCTGAATAAGCTGTTTTTTTGCATCAGTTTAAAGGGACAGCTCACCCCAAAATCACAATGCATATTTTTTCCTCTTACCTGTAGTGCTGTTTATCAATTTAGATTGTTTTAAAAGTTGCTGAGTGTTGAGATATCAGCCGTAGAGATGCTTTTTCTCAAATATAATAAAACTGGAAGGCACTCAGCCTGCACCAACTGTATCACCATGCAGAAGGAAGTGTGCATCTACTGCTAGCTCACCGATCACGACTGAGCTAGCTAACGTTACAGCTTAAGGAGGGCACTACTAATGTAACTGTAGTGTCACATAGAAGGAGGTGTGCATCTACTCATGGATAATTGGCTTGTGACAAATGTCAATATTAATGGCATCCTCCTCTGCTGAGCTGTTAGCTAGCTTAGTAGTGCTAGGTGAGCTGGCTGGAGATACATGCTTCCTTCTGCACTGTGATACCGGTGGCAGGTGTAGTTCAGTAGAAAGAAAATAGTTCCTACATGAAACTGCTCACAGCAAGGTCTGTGGATTATCTTGAGTAACCGAGTGCTTTGAGCACCACGAGTCGAGTGCCATCTAGTTCCATTATATTCAAGAGAAGGCAGACATCTCTACGGCTGATATCTCCAACACTCAGCAACTCACACCAAAACAATCTAGATAAATAGCACTACAGGTGAGAGGAAAAATATGTATTTTTGATTTTGTGGTGAACTGTCCCTTTAAGCCGCATCAACAGCATGGTGTATTGGTGCTTTCCTTGCTTGTGTCTCTGCCTCACATAATGATTCAGTAGCTCCCACATGCTGTTCAGTGTTTACCTCAGTCTGCACTTTGGCGGTTCTCTGTGTACGCAGCATTTTGTCAGTCTGGAAGATGTCCACCGCCTCTTCGTAACACGTCCTCTCCGGGACAAAGACACCTGATGGAGACAGAGAGTAACGAGTTCAGTTTGATATCAGGCAAATAAAAACAGAGTGAACTACTTGTTTTGACACAAAGGAGTTGATTTAAGCCCACTTAAATGTCTTTATCATTCTTGATAACTTTCTTACTTAAATGTCATTTGCACTGATAGTCTTAACATCTGCCCTCACATTCATGTCTTACAGCACACTTACAGCTAATATTTTAAGTGTCTTGATTTACTGGCCAGTCAGTGATTAAAGATACATGCACCCTAGTGTCCCAATGATATGATAATTATATGGAAAATATAGTAAAGTCATCCATATACATGATTCATACATGAACTACATCCAGCTTTTTTCTGCCACATGATAACATTTATCTCCTGGTGTGGCTCAGCTAACATATTTTATGTTTTCTAACACTTATGTGCAGATAACCCTGCTCGTATACATTTCTTATGGCTGAGTTTAATGATAAAGAAGGTTATGAAATCATACTTTGTTGAAGCAAATGAATATCTAAGGACAAATTAATCAATCCATTCAAACATTAACTAGTTTCTTTTTGCAGTTTAAGGGCAAATGATAATTATTTTTTATGCTTTGATCCACTTTTCTATCAACTCGTGATTCAGACACCCAGCTATTATTTAGCCATGCATGTAATAGCTAATTGAATTTTATTGGTGTGTTTCACAGAATCAGCTTTTACCTTCAGTGATCCGCTGCTGTCTATCAGTCATTTGTAAAGCTATATGCTGCTGTGTAATTATCTATACGATTCAGTCCAACCCAATTTAATTTTGTGTTTGTCGAAGTGTGGAGGATCAACATTACATTTCCCCCGAACAAAACGGGAAGTTAGAAAGCAGGGGTGATTGAACTGAATCAAAGAAGAATTAGGATTAGAATTTAATTTAAATCCATTGAATTATTCATAGGCACATTGGGTTTGCAGACAGCTATCACACTCAAATAAGAATAACATTTTTTTCCTCTGGAATCATAATAGATCCCATCTCAGCCCGCCCTAAACTCTTTATAGAAAAATCAAATTAAGAAAATTGCAGATTGGGATGTGACTGCTTTAGGGGAAACATGTCCCACGCACACAAACAGCACATAATAGAGGCTGAAAATCTGAATACAAACGTTTGTAGTTTGGCTGTAAAACCTTTCACAATTTATCTGCACTTTGATGAATGCTCGTGAGAACAACTGTACAGTTTAAACTTTAAAAGACGTTCAAAGTAAAGCTCCAAATTCAGGGTGTAAAAGGACGGCCGACAGACCGCACTTCAAACACATTTCATGTTTTATACATGGAATATGTTCATCAGTGCAGACTTTTCACACAGGAGCAAATACAGTAGCAGACAACAGACAGATTTCTCTACTAAAGAAGTTAAATGATTGTTGACTTTAATAATGAACACACTGAGTTTCCAACCTTTTTCCTTAAAGGATCCTTTTCTATTATGAGTAAACTGGCAACCCCTGAAGACGTGACATATATATTTTGTATTATATTCAATGCATAACAACAGCAGTACAGAACAACTGATAGACTGTACAATGACTTCAAATAGTGAATGTAATAACTGGTGATATCCTGAGGTCCTTTTATGCAATTCTCTGTCTGTATGATTATTTTTGAAACAATCCTACATACTTATGGGCTTGTTTATTGATAAATTCAGTGTTGTCTCCTCCCTGACGCTTGGCCATTGTCCTATAAGCTCCCTGGTTGTGTTAACTGTTTACTTTCTTAATGCAGGACGAGGCTGTTTAGCGGCGAGTGAAGGCTTTGTGAATATAGCTTGTATTCAAGTCTTCACTGTGCTCTTATATTGTGACATTTTTTTTTAAGTTTATAACTTGAATAATCATCCATACTTTAAAAACAGCAGGAAATAAAGGAAGGCCTACTGTATATATTAGAAAAAAAAACAAGCAAACAGATTCCTTATACCCTTTAAAAAAAAAAAAGGCCTCACAACCCCCCATGAAGCTGTGGTGACCCCTAGTGGGGATCGGGAACCCCTTGTTAAGAACTAGTCAGCTAGAGAACACAAAATTTAGAAGTTTTAGTTAATATCTGAATATGTTAACTTATGAGTAAGATCATGCTTCATTTTATACAGAAAAAAAAGAAAAACTAATGTTGCATTTCCTTCACATCTTGTCACTGCTGGTTATAAAGCTATCCATTTCCTGTAACATACATGCAAGGTGACAATATAATATGTTAAGTATTTCCTCCATACAAAACTATGTCTTACTGGAAGAGGTCCAATGAAAGAATTGAGAGAGAAGTTTCTTGCATCTAATAAAATAATGGATAGAAAAGGTCACTCACTACAGATAAGTTGGGCTGTAAAGATCCATCGATATGTATCAATATGTTGATTCAATAGTCTGATCCAATATCATTGATGTAAATTAAAAGCATTGATATATATCGTCATTTTTAAAGGTCCAGTGTGTGGGATTTAGCGACATCTAGGGGTGATGTTGCATATGTGAAAGTTCTCTTTTGTGCAAAGTGTGTAGGAGAACTACAGCGGCCAGTGTTAAAAACGGAAATGGCACTATAGAGAGCCAGTGTTTGGTTTGTCCGTTATGGGCTACCGTAGAAACAACATGGCGGACTTCATGGGAGAGGACATAGTTATGAATATCATATACTACTTCTGCCAATAGATGCCCTTAAATCCTACACACTGGACCTGTAATATATGCCTTTATAATGAAATTTCCATGTCACGTCTGTGTCCAAGCTCACCTCCTTCCTAAACATTCTAACAGTACCAGCAGCCTGACGCCACGCAGAGCATGGTAAGCAGCCAAGAAAAAGACAATCAGGATATCTCAAATCGATCACAGGCCCCTGAATTCAATCAAATCGAAATCTTATCGTGGCAGACTTTGTCATATCAGCAAATATATCAGGTAAAGGTAAAGGTAAAGTTCCACTGATTGTCACACACCTGAGTGTGTGAAATTTGTTCTCCGCATTTGACCCATCCCCTGAGGGAGCGGTGAGCAGCAGCGGTGCCGCACTCGGGAATCATGTGGTGATCTAATCCCCCAATTCCAACCCCTGATGCTGAGTGCCAAGCAGGGAGGCAGAGGCAGTGTCCCATTTTTATAGTCTTTGGTATGACCCGGCCGGGGATCGAACCCACGACCTCCCAGTCTCAGGGCGGACACTATACCACAAGGCCACTGAGCTGGTCTTGTCATGATGAAACTTGTGATTTACACCCCTCAAGATAAGGATAGGACAGATATACAGTAACACACAGCTCCTATAAAATAGCTTGAACGGAGGGCGGGCGTGCCGAAAGGAGAGAGGAGACTAAAAGCGAGCAGACTGATTGAGAGCCTCTGGTGGTTTGTGGATGAGTGGAGGGAGGACTGATGAAAAGACAGTCAGAGAGAAAAAGTAGCAGTCTCGGTATGACGCCAGTTTGTTCCTAAAGTTCAGAGCTCAACTCTTCCCACTCCTTCATCCTGCTCTCCGCCGGCCCGTTTGTTGCCCTGACAACACTCTGAATCGTTGAACTGCGCTCTCAGTGGAGTGGAAGCAGGGGACGGTCTGTGTGTGTGTGGCGACACTAATACTGAGATATTGGGTGCATGTGTGCGTGTGTGTGTGTATAAGTGTGTGTGTGTGTACTCGTGTGCAGTTGTATAGCTGTTTTATTTATTGCATCTAGGTGTATTTGAGTACAGTGAGTTATCTCGGTATATGGAGCAAGCTGTAAAGCCCTGTGCTCCAGCAGGTACTTCAGTTTTACTGTGTATTTTATTTCCTAGTTTATCAACCTGTTTTTGTTCAACCTCAGTGGTGATGTCTGTCTAATGAACTGAATTCAATTTAAATGTTCAACAATTTGGGAAATACATTTATTAGCTTTCTTGCCACGAGAAGATTGATGCTCATGTTTGAACACTATATGCAGCTATGTATTGTAAGCCGACAGTTAGCCTAGCTTAGCATAAAGACTGAAAACGGGAAACATCGAGTCTGGCTCAAAGGTAAAGTAACAAAATCTACCTACATCTTAACACTCGGATTCAGTGGCTCGAGTGCAACTGGGAAATGCCACAAAGGGTTGGTCAATACACCCGGGATCGATGGCTCAAGCGCTGCTGGCAAACCGAAACTAACTGGAGAAACTGGACTTTGGAGCGATCGCTGTTTGTTTTGGGGGAAACAGGCTGTTGGAGAAATGGGCTCTCCGTCCAATGGGACATTTTTTGGATTAATGGGGCTTCAAAATTTTGGTAACAATGGCATGGCACCATTTCCAGTTATTATGCTAAGCTAAGCTAAGACATGAAAGTGGTATTGATCCTCTAATCCATCTCCAATAACTGTATTTCTCAAAGTATTAAACAATTTATTTGAAAAAGGAAGAAATATTGGAAATTTGTGTACATAATTTGGAAATTTTAAGTGGATATTGACGCAAACTGCACACTTAATTCAAATAATATTAAATATGTCACACTGTTTTGAATTTTTTTAAATTATGTATATTTAATTTTTTATAAATTATATATATATATATATATATATATATATATTATATTATATTATATATATTCTTTTTTATAAATTACTATTGAGTCAACTAAACATGTAGGGCTTAACAGATTCTGAATACATAAATTTACTGGTGTTTTTCAATAATGATAAGGAAGGTGAAAATCAGATTAGAAAATACAATTCAAAAACAAAAATAGAATAAAATTTAAAAGTAAATCCCACTGCAACACAATCTCTGCGGTGCATCAGAATATATTTTTTAGATTACTTTGTGCTCAAAAGGAATCATCAGCATCTTATTTGCATTTTCTTTCCATTTTTCCCTTGCCTTTCTATTACCGGAAGATTTTCTGCCACAAGAGCACCTTGATTACTGTAGACTGCAGCTGTCAGCATTTTCCTGCAGCAGGAAACATAACAACTTTTGGGGGTGTTGGGACATAAAACCTTGGTGAAAATCACTTTAAGCTGATGAACGAAAACAATGAGGCTTATACATGTTGTATCAGCATGTTGAATGTTGGTGTCAGCAAGCCGGGCTTCATTATATATCACGTCTACCGGTGTAATACTTTGTGTACTGAGCTGAAAAGATGTGAACTCATTATTTAGTCACATATTGTACTCTATATTGAGTGTGTGTGGTGGTCTTATTGAGCAGTCTTTCTCTTTGTGGCCCTGGCACCATCCTGAGGTGTGTGTGTGACTCAGTTTAGTGTGTGAGTGTGTGTATAAGCATCCTGGTCTCTTTGTGCGCCAGTCTGGCTGTTGGCAGCGCTGTTTGATTCTTGGCAGGTGGATCACAGCTTCTTGCGGCCCAGCTGAAGTGGTGGATGCCGACCAGAGAGTGAGAGAGAGGCAGAGAGACTTAAACAAACAGGAGGAGGCGCGAGGAAAAGAGAGGAAGACTGACAGACAGAGAGAGAGAGGGAGAGAGAGACACCCCAGAGGGAGGAAACAGGAGTGAGAAGAAAAATAGACAGACACAGAAGGAGCTGAAGAGACAAAGGGAGTGAAAAATGTTTGGGGTTTTCTGCACATGGTTCTATAAGTACTGTACTTTCAGCAGTTTACAGCATTTGTACAGGAATTTACAAACTCACACCCTCCACCTCCACTTCCTCCTCCTCCTCCTCATCATCTTTCACTCTCAGAATGTAAACCTCACAGCTTGGTGCTGAAAATCAATAAGACAGCGTGTCTCTCTGTAATCGAACAACTCTCTCAGTAATCAGGTCGCATGTGCATGTGTATGGATCTGTGCATTTATGCCCCCTGATGAAAGCATGGGAAATATCAGATGTGTGTGTGTGTGTGTGTGTGTGTGTGTGTGTGTGTGTGTGTGTGTGTGAGTGGATTTGTTTGTGTGGAAGTGGTATTTTAAGGAAGACATAGGGGTGTAGCACCAAATTCTGGGTCCAGTGTATAAGCAGTCTCTCAAGCACCTTTTGATTTTTCTTTTTGCAAGGTCAGTTTCCTCTCTTTCCCTCTCCTTTCTTTCTTTCTTTTCTTTTTTTGGAATCCTGATTTCTCTCTCATGGTGAAAGACATGACAGTGTACTTGCTCCAGCAGCATATTCAATCACGCACTCGGCTCTGGCTTCGTTTAGAGACGAATCCTAGTGCTAATCGAACTAAACCATTTTCCAAATTTAAGGGATGGGAGGGGCCTCAGAGAGCCTCCACTATTGCTTTTATATAAAGTGCAGCCTTTCAATTGATAGATCCAGCCAATTTTAAGTTATGACATTACTAATAATAACAATATCTATTTGTATAGTACTTATCTACTCAAAGCTACAAAGACAACAAAACAATACAAAGGAAATAAACACAACAGTTACAAATCAAAAAGTACATATCAGGCATTAAAAGGGAAAGCTTTCCTATAAGAATATGTTTCAAGCAATGATTTAAAAACAGGTAATGTGGTAGCCAGCCTGATCCCCTCAGGCAGAGAAGTCCAGAGCCTCGGGGCCTTCACGGCAAAAGCCTGATCACCTTTAGTTACTTACCTCAATCTAAGGACGACTAGTGAGGGGAGGCTTGAGGATCTCAAGTCATGACTTGGAGCGAATGTAGTCAGGAGCTCGGCGCTAAACCATGTTGAGCTTTAAAAGTTAATAAAATAATTTTAAAATTGAATCTAAAGTTAACTGGCAGCCAGCAGAGGTAGGCGAGAATTGGGGTGATGACCTATGATTTGTCGCAGTTAAAATACGAGCTGCAGCGTTCTGCACTGAGCTACTGAAGATTTACTGAGGCATGCAAACAGTGCGTTGCAGTAGTGGAGGCGTGAGAATACAAAAGCATGAGTAACCTTTTCTAGGTTCAGGAAAAGATTCAGCTGAATTAATTTTGCTAATATTTCTTAAGTGGAAGTAGCAGAATTTAATGAGATTATTGACATGTGGTTCAAAGTTCAATTGAGAATCAAAAGTGATGCCTAAAATTCTCATTCTTTATCAGTCACTATTAATTACTTAGAAATAAAAAAACTGCAAATAAAACCACATTTTTCATTCCAGGCTTTTTAAGCGCCCCTCTTGGTAATTGTCACTGAGCACTCAGATTTGGAAGGTGCTCTACTGTGGGTATGATGTGTCATGTTTAGCAGCTCATCAGCCCAAAAAGTGTGTGTGTGTTTGTGAATGCGTGTAAGAGAGAGAGTTTCTGGTCATTAGATCGAACATGAGCCCGGTCTGAGTGACTGACTGATGAGCTTGGTGTTTTTATTCTGGGCCAAAGCAGGCCTGGCCCAGGCTTAGATTTCACACACACACACACACACACACACACACACACACACACACACACAATTTAGCCAGTTCCCTGGAGAAAGAGAAGAGGGAGAGGGAGACAGAGTGGGAGTGTTTAGAGATGGATAGACAGATAAATAAGAGGTGTGGCTTTGTTTTTGTCTGGGAAAGGAAACTACATAATTTTTTTTCAGGATTTCGCTGTTTTCTTCTCATCATTCACACACAAACACACACACAGACACACACACTGATACATAAAGTATATGCATACTGGCTGTGTCAGCAGACAGGAAGCTATAGCTAATACATAATTGATGAGTCTAGTCACTGATTACAAGTGATAAGTGGTATTGACAGGAGGTGTGAGGGGAAGAGGAAAAGTGTCGATGTGTAGGTTTATGTATGTGTGTGTTTTCCCAGCGGGCTGCAAAATGGCTTTTGAATATGTAATGGCCTCTGTAACACATTTGCTTACACAACTTTAAAGGTCCCATACTGATAAAAGTTAGATTTAAAGGTCTTTTTGTTATTATAAAGCACATAGAAGTGGTATATAAATACAAGAAAGACACAGTCCGCATCCAGAGACTGAGCATTTAAACGAGCCGTCAGGACTTCCTGGTTGTTGTGATGTCAGAACTACACTATATAAAGGTAGGAACTGTTGCTACAGTGCCGTTACAGTCATTCCCTGTCTGCAGTGACTGTGCAGAGACGCTGAGGGAGCAGATGTGGAAGACCCAAGAACAGTAACCAATCACAGCAGACTGCGTTTTTTCAAGGGGGCTTAAAAAGACAGGCATTACAGTGGAGCATTTCAGACAGAGGGTCAATACAGGTGAATTCAAGCAGACAGTATGAGAACAATATAGTTTTTTGAACATTAAAGCATGTTAAAATGTTCTAGTAGAAACCCCAAATACAAGTATAAACCTGAAACTGATCATTATATGGGACCTTTAAGGCACGTTTCTACATGATGAGTGACTCCACAGACAGAGCTCGATGCTACTCGGTGAGGTGTGGAGTTAGTGCCAGCAGGAAATAGCCTGGCCAAAAGATACAGAACCATCCTGAAAACATTTTTACCTGTGTCTAGACTAAACAAAAACAGCGTGTGTTGGAGAGCAGATTTCTGAACTTTCAACACAGCATGGCTAGCTGCAACCCCTGCCTACCAGTCTTTATGCTAAGCAAGGCTAATCTCCCATCGATTTTCACACCAAACTGTCTGACAGAAAATCATACTATCCAAAATGTTGAGCTATTTAAACAACAACAACAAAAAGCAAGTCAGGAGCAAATGCCTCTCAGAACACAAACCGAGGCATGGGAGCTGGAAAATATGCACTTATTACAATGACTTGTTGTGTACACGTTATAAACATACAGAGAAAAAAGGAGAAAAGGGAGAAGGACTAGAGGAATGTGACAATAGGTACACCCTGGACAGGTCACCAGACTATCACAGGGCTGACACATAGAGACAGACAACCATTCACACTCACATTCACACCTTGGGACAATTTAGAGTCACCAATTAACCTACATGTCTTTGGACTGTGGGAGGAAGCCGGAGTAAACCCACGCTGACACAGGGAGAACATGCAAACTCTGTACAGAAGGGCTTTTCTCAAAATTCAGTAAAAATTTCCCTGATATTTGGATGGAAGCCCAACTAGAGAAAACTTGAGTTCTTGGTGAGTTTTGAGATCAGATCAAAATGTGCTCATATACACAGTCAGTGCATATGCACCAGCTAGCTAACAGCTAACATCTGTGCAGTCTGTAAATTGGTAGTTTGGAGTCAATAAAAACAGTTGTAGCGTGAATAAAGAGGTGAAAATTCACATCTTTACTCCGCAGGATATTCCACAGAATATACAGGGGGGCCGCAGTTCCTTAAAAAGACTTAAAATGTTATGTGAAAAGTATTATACTGTCTTAAATTCAGATTGAATGGGTCTTAAATGTTTTTTAGTCTAATCACAGATATAAGTTTTAGTGTTGGTGCTATAGGAAACACAGTTCTCACATCACAGATCACACAATGAGTCTGCATCGTTAAACTAGGAACTTGCAAGCTACGGAAAAATGGGAAAATGCAAGTGAAAGGACAAATTAAAATCAGTGCCCGGAAGTGTTTATGAAGCAAACTGCGCTGTATGTTGAAGGTGTTTCAAACGTGGTAAGCTTTGAACTGACATTAATGTGCGTACTTGGAAAGAGCATATTTTCATGTTTGGTGTGTATTTCCATTGCAAGTTTGGTCTTAAATGTCATTTGAAGTGGAATTAAAAAGGTCTTAAAAAGTCTTAAATTTAACATGTTATACTAGTAGACACTCTGATATAAACATGCAGCAGTTTCTTGATTAAAAAGTAGTCCCAGTGTTTATGTATCATCAGCCCACTGTTTCTAGGGAGAGATGCATTGATACTGTAATCAGATGACTTTTTAAAAATTGTTTAAAGCACTAAAAATGCCACTCAGGGAAATGAGAACATGTTTTTGTAATTTAAGTGAACCGACCCTTTAATTAACTCGGCTGTATCCTGTGTAAAACACATGAAAAGGTATTGCAGTAAATGAGTCACAGAGAATATCATTGGCAGCAACGACTGTATGTGAAACAGATAATTTTGCTAAATTCCACGAACCTTGTTGATGGGTAGCTTTTATCTCTGAGTGTGTGTGTGTGTGTGTGTGTGTGTGTGTCTCTCCGTTGGGTCCTGAAATCACATATTATTATACCATTATGTCCAATTTCTGCACGCCACTCAAATGCCCATGAACTGAGGAAAGCAGTCTAAATGGTCTTTAGTCTCTGTGAATACACACATGGGCTGGAGGCTGCCTGTGACCTTTTGCCGCTCAGCACCTCTCCTCCACTGTTTTCCGTCTCATCCCTCTCATTCAATCTATCTCTCCCTCCCTCGCTCACCTGGGCTCTGCTGTGCAGCCTCCCGCTCTGCTTCATTATACCGTGTGTGCACTATTTTCTCCGTCGCTGTTTTCTCACGCAGACGCTGCTGTGTGCGGCGTTACACGCGCATACGCACATGTACACTCACTAATACAGCATGACATGCCTCCCTGCTGTCACGGTGTGCTGAGCTGAGGAGAACGGCTGGGATTCAGTGAGGGCTGATGAACAGCATGGGTGCGAGGGGAAGAGAAAGAGGGGGAAAGATAGGAAAAGAGGAGGTTGGACCAATTTTACAGTCCCTTTGTTATAGCTACAGGCAGTATGGATACACAGAGGGGCTTGTAAACAGGCACTTTCAATCCTCTTCAATTGAGTGATTAGTCTCATTTGCATTCAGGAGGGCAAACTGTGTTTTCTCTTTACTTTGGAGGAGTTTTTCCAGGTCACTGCTTATAAAAAATGGAGAGAATATGAAAGTGCGCCGCTGTAAAGTGATGCAGTCAGTTTAAATTGCGTCAGGTCAGCGACTCACCCGTCTGATCTGGGATCCATGGATTGAAAGCAGAGGTTCAAAGATTTCGATAGAGGGAGGATAACCTGAAAGAGCCACAATGTGTGTGACTGAAAGAGAGAGGGAGAGAAGAAAGAGAGAAGCAGCAGTCTCTGCAGATGGATACTGATTAAATATTGATGGTCAGCGGTGTTGAAGGCTTGATTAGGGCCTGACTGAGCCAAGCCTTAACAACCACACACACACACACACACACACACACACAGGTGGAGAACCTCGCTCCAGAATCTGGGCAGGTTTTCATTATGCCTCCCACCGGTCAACCTGCCACCTTCCTCATCCTCACCTTCCTGCATCCTGCCTCCACTTCCTCTGGTCACACACAGAGAGATCTCACACAGGAAACAACATTCAATCTACATTCAAGCTACTGTTTGCACTTTGTCCTTGATGACTCTCTTCTATTAAAGTGATACTTCAACAAAATCTTTTCAGCATGAAAGTTATATTATTAGAACTCTTTTCAGGCTTGAAAGTTGCTGAAAGGGCCGGCTCACCCAAACGACAAAAACACATTTTCTCATTTATCTATGGTGTCACACAGTCATGGAGATAGTTTCAGTTTTATGTGCTGAGGTTTGGAGATATCCATCACCAGAAACAACGTCTGGATAATCCACAGACCTTGTTGTCAACAGTTTTATGGGCGCTGTTTTTTTCGATACAGTTGGACGTGAAGGGTTCACAGAAAGGTCTGTGGATATTCCAGAGTAACAAGTTTTCATTCTTTGAGTGCAACAAAAACAACTGAATTCAACTCTATTGTATCTGGGTGAAATTTCAGATGTGTACTTTAAAGCAGTGTTTCCCAACTGATGGGTCACGGGTCCATTCTGAATGGACCGCAAGTGACTTGCTAACATGTCAAGCTTGTCAAAAACATACTTTATTTTGAAGTACAGTGAATTTCCGTGCTGTTTTCTGCTTTAGAGTTAGTAACTAACAGACAGCTGCTTCACAGCAAACTAGCTCGACAACATGATTACACACCAGTATGATGCTGAATGTATTAAACTGTGTGGACCTCGAACTAATGACTAGAGAGAAATGTGGACCCCGTGGCTGCACCAGTTAGGAACCACTGCTTTTAAAACATCTGTATACTCAGGGAAAGTGAGAAAATTTGTTTGCTTTTTGTAATTTTGGTGAATTGATCCTTTCAAGGGAAACAGGAATTGCGGCAAGGCTGTGGATTGAAATTGTGAGTACGCTTTTTTTTTAAAAGTGAAATATTGACAGAAATTTCACAAATCTCAGCCAATGACTGAGCTTGGATTAAGTGTTTCTGTCCATTACAACACCTAAAGGGTATAATTTCTAAACTAACCACCCACCTCGAGTCTTATCACTCTATTAAATGGGCATTATTAGTGGTTATTAGCTTAATAGATATGGGTTACAAGAATCTTGGTCAAGGTTGTTATAGTTAGCTAAACTAAAAACTAAAACTAGGTGTTTAGTTTGCGGCAATAAAAATAAAAACTAGACTTTAGGAAAAATAAAAATGCACTGAAACAACATTGTGTACACACAAAACTAATTAAAATCAATTAACTATATAAAGGAAATGTTTCTAGTTTTTGTCTTTGTCAACTGTCAAATTTGTTGGTGCATATGGTCGTCGTCATCGTCATTGCTGTGAATCAACTGCCTTCACAAAGTGACTTTAAGATCTTACTCCTCGCCTTTAAGGCCGTCCACAACCAAGCTCCTCTGTTCCTCTCCCAACTCCTGCACATCCACACCCCCACCTGAACTCTCAGGTCTTCCTCTTGCATTCCTCTTGCTCTAGACCCCATGACCACCATGGCTCTCCCCCCGCCTCAGGAAATCCCTCCCACCGGACATTCGTAGCATCAACTCTTTCTCGTGGTCCTGCTGCACTGACTACTAGGGTTGTCATGAGAACCAATACTTCTGTACCAAGTCGATGCCAACACGCAAAAAATATGTCGGTACCTGTTTTTTTGTTTTTTTTTGGGTACCGTAAGTACTGGATACAACTTTGCCCTCAGCGGGCCGTGTCGATTCCTCTTGGAACTGACGGGGGCAGTATAGGCGTGTCAGTCAGTGCCGAGGACGAGCGCCTGTTCTCCATTATCTTGGCTAGAAACAGTGGCTTTTTTCTGGTATCGTGACAAGCCTACTGACTACTATGTTCAGATTGCCATTATCAGCACATTAAATGCCACTGATGTTCCACTTTCATTTTTGTAGGTTTAGACGCAAAGACTACGTGGTTAGGTTCAGAAAAAACATCATGGTTTGGCTTAAAATAAATACTTTATGTTTGTAAGGTGACATAAGTAATTCAAGGTTGCAGTTTGGTGTCATACTGGACACAAACTCCAGTCTCCTGGGTGAAAGTCCTGTGTTTGACCCGTTCACCACCCCAACAACCCTCTTTCTTGCTCTTCAGACAGTACTAATGTCACATCAGCTTACTTCCTCTGTTGCAGCATAATAATAAACACAACCATTTAATATGCTGATGATGACATTCTCAGCATACTAGTCGACCACTTAAACACCCATTTAATCCAGCGATACCACTCGAACAGGGTGAACACCAACACACAGGCCTGCGTGTGGGCTTCACAGGGTAGAGAGCGCTAAGACAAAAGCAATGTGTTTAGCCACATGCTGGCAAAATGTGACTGTTTGTACTGAGAACACAGACGAACACCAAAGTAGATGGTTTGAAAAACATTTTAATTCATTTTATGTGGCATGAAAACTTTCCAAACAATCCATTGTAAGCACTTTGAATACAGCTCGACCACAGACCCCTCTCGCCTTAAAAAACACAAGCTTCAAGTGTTTAACGGCCGTTTTTCAAGCCCATGGGGCGAGTGGTCAGTACTCACAAGAGAGGCATTTGGGTGGAGTATCACTACAATGTCTAAAATGTAAATATGACAGTAAAATATACTCTTGCCTCTGTGTGTCTCGATGCTGTTTCACTGACTGACTTTGGGTCCCCTTGAACCGTAACAGCTGCAGCACAACCACAGTAATCTTAAAGTTGAAATTATAGGTTTACCATTGCTTGTGATTCCACTGCTGTTGTACTCCGACACAACAAAAGACACCCTTGTATATATCAAGAAAACATCTTGGATTTTTTATATGGAAGGTTTTGATGTTGTGCGATGCGTTCAAGACCGCAATATCTCTTCACTGTCTGTGGAAAGCATGATTGTTTTCAGGAAATGGGGATTTAGAGATAAACAGTTTTTATAAGTGTGTGTTAAGTTTGTTTTCTCTCCTCTGTGTTCTTGCAGTTACGTTGCTGGACTCCATGTCAGCCTTGGCCGACCTGGGCTGGGAAGCTTATCCTAATGAGGGGGTGAGTAAATGCAGCACAACACACACACAAACAAAAACCATCTCCTCTTTATGCCAGCGCTGGCACGGAAAGTATAAATCTGATCACAGCTAGCGGGTTGACATGTTTTATTTTCAGGGAACGAGCAGGGACTCCGAGCTACCAGCAGCAGCACTGGAGTGTGTGCTTTAGAGAGCACTGGGTTCTTCAGCGCTCCTTGCTAAATCGGGAGTCTGCAGAGGGAATTTACAAATTATTTCCGCTGCGCTGAAAACGTGTGGCATCGGAGCCTCCATTTAGTACGGGTTGCGATTTTTTGGGGATGGAGTGAAGGGACAGGGTGGCAGGGTAGATATTCTTACATAAGCTGAGATGTTGTGTACATTTTTGTGTGTATGTGTGTGTTTTGAGCGTTACATAACTAGCCTTTTGCAGGTATAGGGACCAAGGGAGTCTGGAGTGCAGCCACCGTGCATCAGAAAATGACAACGGGGAAGTGAGAGGAGAGGAAAAGGGCGAGAGTGTAGAGCAGGGAAGAACGACGAAGTGCATTGAATAAAGAAATAAGAGTGGGTTCTGTATGTCACTCTGGCGCAGGAGCTGTTGAATGGTGCTGAATTAATTCTATTTCCCCTTGAGTCACACTTCCTCTCCACTATTCAGCATCAGTGTGTTAAATCGCAGGATGCCACACGCGGTTTCATGGTTGTGCGCAGCAGAGAGGCAGCTGAAGTGAGGAGAGCTAAGCAAGGTTGTTTTCTCAAGCAATCAAGGGTTTCGAGTTCACTTTATTAAAATGCTCTGATGACTGTGTGGCCATATTATGGATGTTTGTGTATGCTTTTCTTTTCTTTTTTTTTCCACTAACGTCTTTATAGAAGAACAGAATGTGTTCCATCTGTAGCTAAGCCAAAAGGTTCAATCTAATTTTGAAAACCAAAGAGCACACAAGTTACTTTTATTGAAAATATGGTTCAGTTTGAGGCGGTCTAATCACGGCCCCGGAAAAGCACATGTGTTGTTAGTTTACCCTCAAAGAAATGTGTTGACTGGAGAGCAGAATATATATAATAAACTCAGCCCTGTATATCTTCTTTCATGAGCTGTCAACATAGAGGGGATCTGGCATCTCCTCCCTGGATGTGCACAGAAAGGAAACCAGCTCTATGTGCATCCACACAGCATCGTTTTCAAAGAAATACGACAAATAGATCTGTGATATCACTGCATCAACTGAGACATTGTAAAAACAAGTGTTTTCTCTGAGTTTCTTTGCTTTGGGGTCAGGCACAAGCTCTATCAGCTGCTTATCTGAAAAAGGAAATTATTAAATTGGTTAAAGCTGGTAAAGCATTTGCTTTCAAGGTTGTTCTTATTTCGCCTTGTGGTACGACATGAAGGCGATGTTATCTTCCTCCTGTATAAACATAATCCTCCTCACTTATTTCAGTCTAGTCATTGTCAGTTAAAAAGGCAAAAAGCTAAATTGGATGAAATATAGCTGCCTCTACTTCTTAAAATAGGCGCACCGATTTCTTCACTTAGCTATGACTTTGCCATAAATTAAGAGCGGTGTTTCTCTTAAGGAGCTGGAGGCAAACCAAAGCAAATCAAGTGCATCTGATGCGGCATAAACAAACAGAAAAAGGTGAACTGAAGGGAAGGAGATTCTGACAAATGAGTTTCAGTTTTTCAAGTTTTGGGAGAGGCTCTGCAGTGTCATATCAATGCTGCATTTATATCTGCTGTTTGAAAAGCTCTTAAAGGTCCAGTGTGTAGGATTTAGGGGGATCTTGGAAGAAATGGAAAATAATATTCATAGCTATAATCGCCTGAAACTAAGACTCAATGTGTCTTTGTTAGCTTTTCTAGATATGGAGCAGGTCCTCTTTCATGTTGCACTGTCATGTGTCTACATTAGCCCAGGATGCCCTTTTGCATTTTTATGTTGTAGTGAAGGCCACCATACTCCTACACGCTTGGAAAAGGGAGGGGGATTCAGTTGGTTGTAATCTGTGGTGACAGTTTCTCCTGTGTCCTCACGTACAGGGCAGTTGAATGCTTTTATTGTGAAAGGGAATGCTATTAACTTAGTGGAGCGAAAACAAGTCATGTTAGTATTACACATATGATGCTATATTGTAAATAATCAAGCTCCTCTTAAATCATGTCTGTTTATTTTCTGTGTCTTCCTCCCCCAACGCCATCTGGTTGCCTTTTTACTATCCGTTAAAGTTTGGATGCTCTTTTTGTACAGCTATGGTTACAGACTTTCTCTTCATGTCCCTACACTGAGGACTGAGCTGTGGATGACAAGCTCTTACTGCGGTTTGTGGGAACAAGCAAATCTCCAGCACGTCATCAAAGCAAACAAAGTCTTTTACCTCGCTGCACTATCTTGAGGAAAACCATGTGCCGAGCTAAATGCTTCTTGCCATTCTTGGAATGAGCCCTTCACACAGGGAGCAGGTCCAATTCCATCATTGTCATGTTTATACAATAGCCCAGAGCATTTTTACACTGAAGGCCACCATAGATTCTCCTACACGCTTGGAAAGGGAGGGGTATTTTATTGGTTGTAATCTGTGTCCTTATGTAAAGGATAGTTGCATGCTTTTATTGTGAAAGGAATATGTCTAAGTTAGTGGAGCAAAAACAAGTCTGAGCAACAAGATGTGGACATGTTCTGCACAAGGGATGTCACGGTAAATGGTACTGACAATAATGGTGATATTTAAAAATGAAACAGTAAGATCATGTAAATATTACACACACTATTGTGTAAATAATCAAGCGCCTCTTAAAAAATTTCAATTCCTTTCTGTTCTCGCTTTGTTTTCTCTCCCCTGACGCCATCTGGTCGCCTTTTCACTATCCATTAAAGTGTGAATGCTCTTTTTGTAAGATTTTGTACAGTTACAGTCACAGACTTTCTCTCCGTCTCCCTACACTCGTATTTTGAGTGTAATTTAATCGCCAAATGAAGAGACAAAACACACAATAAGCACATTTAAAGATTATTTCACTGATAGCAATATTTTTTTTTTTCAAATTTATAGATATCGTGATTTTAGCCATGATAAGCGTGTAGTGAAAATTTAATAGCCCGCCCTATTCTGCACTATACGGCCAGCTGAACTTTTTTATATACTGCAAGGAGAAATAAGTAGAAGCAGTGAGCTGTTGGATGAAGAGCTGAGGATGACAAGCTCTCACTGCCGTTTATGGAAACCAGTAAATCTCCAGCATGTCATCAAAGCAAACAATGTCTTTACCTCGCTGTGCTATCCTGAGGAAAACCATGTGCCTAGCTAAATGCCTCTTACCATTCTTCAACAGCACTTCATGTATCATGATGTAAAACTCTGCATCTCCGTTTGTGCCGTAAAACTATCCAGTAAATTTAGAGTTAAATCTAACCTGATGGCATACACCATAAAAAGCAGTATGGAGACTGGTGGCGGCTGCCAATCCTGTTGGCAACAGTATTATTTGTTTAATATAATTATACATGTGTCTCAAAATTTAATATGGTGATGATTTATTAATAGAAATGGATCTAACGTAGAGGAGAAGAGAAGGCATAGAGTGATAGGAGAGTGACAGACTGAGGGAACAGAGGTGCCTGGGCTGTGAGATGGTCTTGTGTTTCATAACAGGAGGATTATCTAGTTGATCTTTGCACTTTAAACCTGAGGATTGGTCTCAACGAGGGGCAGTTCCCACCAATCTGAGACCACTGTCTACTTGAATTAGTCCAAACCACACTTGACCCCCGCAGGTCACGCTTAATCCAAGCCGTGCAGGGCCGGATG
The DNA here is from genome assembly GCF_041903045.1 of Epinephelus lanceolatus. Lineage (NCBI taxonomy): Eukaryota > Metazoa > Chordata > Actinopteri > Perciformes > Serranidae > Epinephelus > Epinephelus lanceolatus. The sequence continues at coordinate 30,434,117 of NC_135745.1, read as the reverse complement.
TGCCTGAGACGGCGTGGAGCGACCCACTTCTGTCACCAGGCAGGGGTGTTCCTTGTGAGGGACACAAAACAGATACGTTTTAATGATGTTTGAAAATGGAGGGGCCCCACAGCATCTCTACTCCCCCTGAGGCTCTTCAGCGCAACCCCCCCCCCCCCCCCCCCCCCCAATGCTCCCCCCTTTCCTCTTTCTTCATCTTCCATCTCTGTTTTTCCCTCCCCTCTCCTCCTCTGTGCCCCCTCCTCACTAAGCCAGAGCTTGTTCCAGAGTTTGGGGGCCAATTACGTCCTCATAGGTGTACCCATCAGATGATTGCAGGAGGAGGGATATTATGTTAAGCTGGTGAATGGTTGAACTTAAACCCTGATCCGACGTCTCTGCTTCACTTCAAAGCAATCAAGCGGGCTCGGCGCTGATTGGCCGAGGTGATTGAAGGTTCAGGGAGGAGGGTTTCATTCTGAATGTTAATTAGTGTTCAGGCTGAACCAACGCAGGCAACAGTTTTCACTTCACATGTGTGTGTTTAGAGAGTAAGAAAAAAAGGGGAGCTTCAACTCTTCTGCCTATCCAAACATTTTTCTTGTTGTGTTTTCGGTGGATTTTTCTCTCAAGTGGCTGGTGTATCATTAGCAAATACGGGGGCGAGCAGGTTGTTTCCATGTTCATAAACACACCTGTGCTGTGCACCAAGCAAATGTGACAATGAACAGACCCGCCAACTAGGGAAATAAGTCGCTCACCAGGAAGTGGCAGTAATCCAGCCACTCCAAACTCTGCCTACAAAGAAATAAACAAAGACATCATAAAGCCCTCTTTATCCCTCAATGACTATTCCCATAAATGCTTTAATCACCACTCCCTGGGGACTCAGCTTTGTGTGTTTGTGTGTGCGCGCGTGGGTGTGTGCGACCGTCCTGTGATGTCCGACTGGTCTCAGCTCTGCACAGATGGGTCTATTTAGCTGCCAGGCGCGCCTGTAATTTACCAACATTCATTCCTCTCCTCTCTCTCCTTCTCCCTCCTTCTCGTTTTTTGTTCTTCTAATTGAATCGAGTGCTCTCAGTTGTTTTGTGCACAGAATGTCGAACAAGACTCCAGTGATACATCCTTTATATATGTAATCTCCAAACTCTGAACTGGCTTTCAGGGACATTTGTGTCAGATGACTTCAGCAGCTTAAATAATCTTCTGTCGCCTTTTCTCCTTCCATTTTCATTCTTTCCGTCTCTGCAGTTGAAGGACTGCTCGGGTCAGGGTCAACAGAGAGCTGGTTTTCTTCGAGCTCCAATTCATACACAGTAGACGTTTTCAGCGGAGGCTGTGGAGGATTAAAAGCATCTGAGTGTGCTGGAGAGAGCTGGAAAGAGAGTGCGAGTCTATGTGAGAATGTGCGTTTTTTATGTGGGTCTGTTTTAGCGCTCAGGACTCAGAGGTGAAATGCGTCAAGCTTTTGCCGGGTTGTTGGGCCGTCACATCAGATTAACCTCAAGAATCCAACCTTAGCTTGGACTGCACTTGTTTGAAAGTTTCTTTGCTTTTTTATTGGCCTGTCTTCTCACTTTTCTTTCTTTCTTTCTTTCTCTTCACCTCTTGGTTCATCTACCACTCGACTTTCATTTAAATTCAAGAACATGTTAGGGATGACGAATAGTTAGCCCCTTGGGTCTTGGTGCAGGCAGGTGTGTGCGCACATGTGAGTGTGTATCATGCCTGTACATATGTAACGGGGTCTGTGTTTATACGTTTGGACAACTGTAAGGTGATACGTGCTCATCACTTTAGAGCTTACAGCTTCAGCCTTAAGATGATGACAGGAGCTCAGAACAAAGACGGTGGTCCTCTCATCCCTCACCACAAACTAGGACCCATCCAGCCTGTGTGTGAGTGTGTCTTTGTGTATGGGTGTGCGGGTTTTCTGTGTGTGTGTCCAAGAAAATCCAGTTAGCTTCCCCTTGAATGGATCAGATATCTTGAGACACTGAAACCACATTGGTTTATTTTCATTTTTCTTCAAGGAATAGAAATGTTCTTTCTCTTTGTGTGTGTGACTTTATATGTGTGTGTGTGTGTGTGTGTGTGTGTCTGTCTGTGTGTGTAGATAGAAATGTTTTCCTGCTCATGCGAGAAGTGTTCTCAATTACTGCCTTAGTCAGAAGTGGAAACAGATGGTAGCAGATGACGGGAGACAAAGTAGCTCTGTCCTACCTACTCCTTCTCGCTCGTTCTTTCTCTCCATGTCTCTCTCATACACACACTCCTACCTCTTAAGTGCTAAATCACGCATTCACTTTAGAAAAACATGTTCATTCTATGCACACGTGCAGCATGGACAAAGACAGTCCTTCAGTCATCTTGACACAGATCATCACTCATATTCACCCAGACATGAAAACAGAACATGTAGGCTTAGCGTTGGTTTGCACCAAAACCACACTTCATTGAACTTGGGCCCAGTTTCCCCAATAAGCAATCTTTGGACTGAGATCTCCTTTGTCCATTGACTGCCGATGAAATAAGACGATCTCACAGCTGAGTGGTGCTGTTGTCGAGCCGGCCCCTGTGCTGCTGAATGTCGCTCTACTACTTGGTCTTTGATTTTGAAATGTATGTTCTAGTGGTAGGGATTTCCCCGTCAGCACTCCTCAAACACTCACCTCTTCTCTTTCGCACTTTCCTTTTTCCTTGACTGCTCACCCATTTCTCCCCCTCCACACTTTCCTTCACATCTTCTCCATTTTTTAATCTTTTCTCCCATTCCTCCTGGTATTTTGCTATTTTCTTCACACTATGTGATGGTATATAGCACGTGACAGTAGAAATGTGTCTACTGGCAACAGCTTATGTAGTAGGGCTACAACTAATGATTATTTTTATTATCTATTAATCTGCTTTTTGTTTTCTTGTTTAATCTTTTTGTCAATTAAATGTCAGAAAGGGGCACCCACTAGCTCACCTTGTAGAGCAGGTGCCCCATGTACAAAGGCTGTGTCCTTTCCACAGCAACCGCAGGTCCGATTCCAACCCATGGCCCTTTGCTGCATGTCACCCCGTCTCTCTGCCCCCTTCACACTGTATCTGTCCCATCAAATAAATTCCCAGAGTCCAAGGTGATGTCTTCATCTGGTATGTTTTATCTGACCAACAGTCCAAAAGCTATTCAGTTTGTAATCATGTATGACAAAGACAAGCATCAAATTCCCACATTTAAGAAGCATGAAACTGGCAAATGTTTGTCTTTTTTGCTTAAAAATGACAAAGGATCATTTGAATATCAAAAGCGTTGCCAAATAATTTTGAGTGACTAATGGATTAATTAACTAAAGGCCAAAGCAAACCGATACCTAAAGCCCAGTTCAGACCAATGATTTACAACGAGACGAAACATTTTTAGAATGTTGCTGGTCAAATCGCCGGCAGCTGGTTTTAGAACATAAAGCTTGTCGTCTGTTGCTAACAGCCAGTCGGCTTGTAGTGAGGTCCGCTGGTCACGTCAAATTCACCACAGATGGCGTGTTCGCTCGCTGTGGCAGGTACTCCATCCCTTTGGAGCCCTCTGATTCTGTCCTCACGGTGTGCTGGTGTTAGACGATAGGTTGCTAATCACTCAGTACGTTTACATGCACAGTTTAATTCCACTTTTAATCGGAATGAAAGGCCATTCCGGTCTTCTGTCTCCTTCTTCGACCTTCTACCTCCCTTCTCCTCCTCAACAGATGAAGCATTAGCAGAACAAGGTTGTTGTCGTACTGCTGCTTCAAGAATATAAGCAAAACAAGCCCGAAAAACGCACTAAGAACGGCGTCGTCAAGCATCTTGTTATCCGGAGCGAGGACTACAGTGTTTTCTTCCGGTAAATGTAAACACGTAACATCCGCCCCGCCCCCTATCCAATCAGAAACCTTCCCTGCTCCAAACCTTGTGCAGACCTGAATAAAGGCGATTGAACTGATCTCCCGTGTAAACCCTCATTCAGAATGAATATTTCCCATGTAAACTACCTGGAAAAACTTTAATTCTGAATGATTTCATTCAGATTTATTTAATTCCGAATGAGAAGCCATCATGTAACCGTAGCCAGTGACTGATTAATTGGCGCTTGTTATTTGTATTATTATGGCATATTTATTACGAATACAGTCCATCTGATGCTCGTTTTAAGTTTTTCACCATTTCATCACTGCCACAGATGCAACTGTAACCAGTATCTCACTATCCTCATTCACATTTTAAGAAGCTACAAAGTATATTCAGCCACAAAATAAGCCTGAAAAGCTGCAAATCAGAATGGAAGTACAGAGAGTTGTTGCATAGATATGATACACTGTCTCATCTAGTTGCATTGGTGTGAACCAGCAGGTTTTAAGAACGTTGCAGAACGGTGGAATGTGGAAATCCAATCAGAAATTCCATGTAAAATAAACAGCTATGTCTTTCGTCTGGTAGATCCACTTTGCTTTTTCCTTTCTCTCTCTAAACCTCCTCTGTCTTATCCCCAGTGGGAGGAGATCAGTGTGATGGATGAGAGGAACACCCCAATGAGGACCTACCAGGTGTGCAACGTCATGGAGGCCAACCAGAACAACTGGCTGAGGACGCGTCACATCAGCCGAGAAGGAGCGCAGCGAGTCCACATTGAGATCAAGTTCACCCTGAGGGACTGTAACAGCCTGCCAGGGGTACCTGGCACCTGCAAGGAGGTCTGCATTCCTTCACACACACACCCAAGACATTGAATTTTGATGAGCATAATAGGAGCTGGTGTGTAGTTCTTTGCACTGAATTTCTTTTGGAGGGAAGCGGGTGAAAAAAAAGGAGACATTTCTGTTTTGGAGATCAATAGCTCAAGAGTAAGTTTGATTTGGAACATGGTGCAGGCAGACATTGTTTGGAGTCTGAGGTTTGACTCAGAAAAATAACTCCTGCAAAGTCAACAAAATATTCTCTGACTGTGCAGTGCTCTTAGCCTTCTGGACAAAATCCTTTACTTCTCAAGCGTATGACTTACATTCAAGGTTGAGAAGCAAGTGAAGAGTAAAGTGAAGCACTAGAAATGTACTTTTAGTTAAACATTTATTGTTTATGAAGTTAATGGAGCCAGTTTACACAATAATTTCCACTAATTTCGGATGATTTCAGTATCACCAGCTTCACATATGTTAACATATAAATTAATATAAGGCCAGGTGTAATGTGGTTTTTGCATTTACTATAATTACTTGGTATGAAACCAATGCTCATTCTGCACATTATACCACAGAACATGGGACTGCAGAGCAGTGAAAAGAGCATTTTGAATACCATTTATGATTTTATTTTTCAGTCTTTTCCATTCAACACTCACTCGACACTAACACACAGATTGAAGTTCCCTTTGATGGCCGATGAACAGATAAACAGACAAAAGGCGGGAAAAGAATGACATGAGAGAATAGCTGCAGAACGAAACAGACGACGCTCTAGAGGCTTCTTTTGTGGCTCCTCGTATATTTTAACTTCTAATATATTTTTTTTTACTGTCCCCCGTTCGCTCATATCAGCCTGATATCACTGCTCAGCTGTATTCATTTCTCTCTACTTTGTCTGCCCTCTGCACCCTTTTCACTCTCATTACATCTCCAGAATGAGTAGTGGAGATAATATGAGACAGTACAGAGCTGCACTTCTCATGAAACTGCAGACAGTGTTGCTGACTGGCCATCGAGACAGATGGACTGAGATTTGAAGAGAAGCAGCAGAATAGCTGGAGAGCTATGGGAGCCTTGTTAAAATTTCACATTGGATGGACTCCCTCGCTTTCATCTGTCTTGTTTTACTGTGTGTTATTCTGTTTTGTCTGATAAATTCAAGTTCTATAGTTTGAAGTGTGATGGATGTTTGTCTTGCAGACGTTCAACATGTACTACTATGAGTCCAACAATGCCAACTTGTGGTTCATCAAGGAAAGCCAGTATGTCAAGATCGATACTATTGCTGCAGATGAGAGTTTTACACAGGTATGGACACACACTTATAACACATGAGATAAGCACACCGGGGCACTTGCTGTGTTCACTGATCAGCCACAACAATAAACCACTTACAGGTGAAGTACATAACATTAGTCATCTCGTTACATTCAATGTTCTGCTGGGAAACCTTGAATCCTGGCATTCTTGTGGATGCCACTTGACACACACCACCCACCCAAACACAGTTGCAGATCAAGTGCACCCCCTCATGGCAACAACACTCCAAGATGGCAGTGCCCCCCCCAGCAGGACAATGTGTCATGTCACACTGCAAAAACTCCCCAGGAATGGCCCGAGGAATCTGACAAAGTGCTCAAGACATCAGCCTGGACTCCAAATTCCCCAGATCCCAATCCAATCGAGCATCCACGAGATGTGCTGGTACCCTAGAGATCCTGTGTCCATGCCTCGACAGGTCAGAGCCAAGTCTGATAGACGGTAGTGGCTCTAACCTGTTAAGGCATGGACACGGGACCTCTGGGGTACCAGCACATTCCAAGGATACTCGATTGGATTGGAATGAGGTTAAATTTGAGGCCAGGTCGACACCTTGAGCAATTTGTCACCCTCCTCGGGTCATTCCTGACCAGTTGTTGCAGTGTGGCATGGCACATTGTCCTGCTGGGGGGGGGGGGGGGGGCACTGCCAGTGGGGAGTGATGTTGCCATGAGGGAGTGCACTTGGTGTGCAATAGTGTTTGAGTGGGTGGTGCGTGTCAAGGGGCATCCACGTGAATGCCAAGACCCAAGGTTTCTCAGCAGAGGATTCCATGTAATGCGATTATCAATTTTAGTAACTTCACCTGTCAGTGGTTTTTGTGGCTGATAGGTGTATCTAACATGTCACACACTCACACATGTGATAAATGGATCAAAGTCTTTCCCATGCAGCTGTATGCTGGCTACGTCTTATACCGTGTTTTCTATATTGATCTTAACATTAAGCTCTGTCTGTTTGTATGTGACCAACTGACTCCCTAACAGAAGAGTTGCATTCCAAAATTATTATATATTCATTATTTGCCACTGACTCTTAGAAAATAACTCTGGGTTTGAATGTGGGTTATATTTGAACTCAGTTATCGTATCCCATTCGCTGCCAAACTGCCAGGATTTTGAGGGCATAATTATTTGAGCTTTGGAGATGCAGTTGCTGAGTTTACAGCAGCAACAGTGCACCAAAATAGAATTCTAACTTTTTAGACTGGAAAAAAATGCTTCAACTGAATTTAAATGCTCCAATTAAAATGAATTACACAAATAAAATGTCGTTCATCCGCAGGTGGATGTTGGCGACCGTGTGATGAAGCTGAACACGGAGGTACGGGACATCAGCAACCTGAGTAAAAAGGGTTTCTACCTGGCCTTCCAGGACCTGGGCGCCTGTATCGCTCTGGTCTCTGTCAGGGTCTTCTACAAGAAGTGTCCCCTCACTGTGCTCAACCTGGCCCAGTTCCCTGACACGATAACAGGCGGAGACACGGCACTGGTGGAGGTCCACGGTGTGTGTGTGAACGCCTCTGAGGAGTTTGAGGCTCCAAAGATGTACTGCAGTGCAGACGGAGGCTGGCTGGTTCCCATCGGGAGGTGTGTGTGCAAACCGGGTTTCGAGGAGAACAAGGACGTCTGCCAACGTGAGTGGGGGCTCGGGGGCATGTGTGGGATGTATTGTTAGTGTGTGGGAACGTGTGTGAGAATAAGAAAGCCATAGAAACACAAATTTAGAGAGCAAGAAAGTGAAATGCGCATGGTGCCATTGTGTATTTGCTTTAATGCGTCTGTGTTTATGGAAAGTGACTTTATTATTGCAGAATTTACTCTACACTACTGAGTGCCTGTTATATAGTGTGTATCTCTGGATGCACAGATCTCATAAAGGTTGGCCTTCAGAAATGAAAAGAAACCAGAGTGTCAAAGTATGACGTGAGATTCTTCAACAGCTTTCAAAAGTGCACTTCTAAATGAAACACAGCAATCATATTCATTCTGCTCTCTTAGACATGAATATGTGATGTGTAAATACATGAGTGTGCACCTGTGTTGCTGCCGAACGAATATGCGCAGAAGCATTTCGGCACTCTATGAATTCTGCTGTGAAACTAAGGATGGAATGACAATGACTCTGTATTTAGGTTACCGATGTGTGTGTGACTTGTGTGGGTGTCATCGCTCCGAGTGACTTTTATACAGCTCCCAACACTGCGAGGACAGTTCTTGCAGAGAGAAGGGTAGGAGTTGCTTTGAGGCATCTCCTCTTTTTTTTTTTTGAGTGTGTGTGTGTTTTTCAGAGCTGAATATCTCATTTTCCCTGCTGAGTAGGGGAGAGTGGTACAAGTGTGTGTGTGAGAAAGTGCTTATTGATGTGTGTTTGTGTCGCAGGAGAGGGAAAGGTATGCCTTAGGAAGCGGATTATTGAATCGTAAAACTCCACAGATGGCGTGTGCGGTATGTGTGCGTTTGTGTGTGTACATACTGTGTGAGCATGCATTTGAGCGCGCAAGCTGTATTAGGCTCACACTGTCACCTGTCCCCACGGGCTCACTTCCTCCCCGAAAAGAAAATGGAATCATAGATATTCATCGTTGCAAACTTGGAAATCAGTGCACATAATGCAATTTCAGTTGTTTTGGAGAGGCAGCAGCCAAGACGCCCAGAAAACTTGGCAGTTGGGCCTTAGAGACAAGTGAATAAGAGCAGACGCTGTTCTCTGCAGCATGCATACTGGTAATGTGCACAGATTGTGGCAGAACTCTGGCTGCATCTCAATCATGAAAGGCCGACTGTTGAGCCGCATGTCTGTCTTGCAAAAAAAGACATGCATTGGTTATCTGACAGGTGATCTCACTGACAGGTTTTCAGATGATTTCACTACCTGCAGCGTTTAGGTCTATGGCCCAATCCCAATACAACCTTTTCCCTCACAACTTAGCTCTTACCCCTTTGATTGTGCATTTACTTCTAGAGGTAGGGTGTCCAAATTCTTGTTGGGATAGAGGGGTAGGGCAAAGTATTGGGGCGCTACATGGTCCTCCAAATTAGGGGTTTTTTTTAGAGGCGAACTTCAAACCAAATGTTACGAATATCATCTGCAATATGGCTACACTAGTAACAAAAGAAACCCATGAATCGAGATTAGATTATTATCAGATGGTGTGCCGTGATGCCAATCCAGGTGTGCCAGGGGATTTTGGGATAACCACACAATATTATTGCAATATTTAACTGGGCCTGTACAATAAGTTATAAATGAATTTTTAATTGACTGTATCAGTATGTTGTGCGCAACCATTTCCTAATAAAGAGGCAAACTCTAAAAATGTGATTTAATTTAATTTTATTTAAAAAATCTTCACGGGTCACCTATTTGTTGCCGTTCGCGCATGGGAATTATAAGTGTGTGACATATTAAAAGCCCTGATGGGCAGCAAGTGTGAGAGATGGTAACAATTAAAAGGAGAAAGCTGTGAGTGGGACAATGGATCATTTTATTGTAGGGAGCAAACTACAACAAAGCACCAGTAAAGATGACGTACCACTGAAAAAAAAAGACAGTAGACAGTATCACGAAAGCTACCTGTCTTATTTTTTCCTAGAAGCTATGGTGCACAGATATAAATACAGGCGAGCCTTGAGATTTTGGCTTGCCCTTTGGTGTGCCTTGGGCACAAAAAGTCTGAGAACCACTGTCTTAGTTTGATGTCGTTTCAGTGTATTATGTTCCTTTTCTCAATAACAAGCGTAACAAAATAACTCACTACTTAGCTAACATTTTGTTGTTATTGCTGATTTGTGCTTGGCATTCCCATATTTGGAGATATTTCCATGTCACATTCCTCCTATTTGATGGCATATGACACCCAAGATTTAATCAGAGTCCAGCAGCAAAGTTGCTGCACTAGTTACTGCTCCTCTAATACCAGTGCAGCCTGGCAGGGTTGGTAATATTAGCTTCCAGAGCACCACTAGTGGCCTGGTAATGAAGCACTCTTCTTTTTTATTTGATGACTGACAGTATTTGATCGATTGATAGTGTGAAACAACAACAAAAGGCTCAGTCAAAAACAAGGGGTAGGGGTAAAAATATGAAATGGGATTGGGCCTGTGTCACATCCTGTGTATCAAACTTTATTCAAAGTCAGTCTGACGCAGCAAAGCTGTTGACCTGATTGATCTCCATGACCTCATCAGCCTGCTCCCTGAGTCTTATCACTCCGGAGAGAGTAAATACAGCAAGGTAAGCACGATTAACAAGCTAGCTTTAACTCAATAACAGCATGTGTGCTGTAGTCGTGCATTGATGTAATGAGTCCTTGTGACAGGCTGAGATCAGAGGTCAGGAAATATATGGGTCCCTTGTCTAATAAGTTATGGTCACTACAGATGTGGATGCATGTGTGTGTGTGTGTGTGTGTGTGTGTGTGTGTGTGTGTGGAGGCAGAACAGGTGTCGGCAACACAAGAGGGAGAGCCAAGTTTTTGTTCATTTCAGGGCATATTTTTGTGGCACAGCAATTATTCTGGAAACAATCACATAGCATTTTCCAATAGATTTTAATTCCTTTGTGGTGAATTGAAATCTCTGTGCCGCAGGGTTGTCTGCGCCACCTACTCAGTATTAGGAAAAACATTTTTGTGGGATCTTGGGAAGGATTTGCATAGCAATGAAATTCCCTCCTCATACAGCTGGAGAATTTGCTGTCCCACGTATGTCAGTCTGACATATCTCATATTTGTATGCAGCCTGTGAGATAATGCCAAATGAACACCCTGGAAACCGGCTTTCTTTTGTCAAAGTGACATTGGTGCCAGTGCTATTTCGCCCGCACGTGCCTCTTTTCTGATATTATTCCCTTCCCTTGTCAAAATTTCACTTAGCTACCTAATGTAACTGCATCTGTAATCAGCCTGCTTTTAACAAAGACATGGGAGGACACAGAGAAGTACAACAACCCGGTGCGTTGAGCTTTAATGTGTCCCTGAGAGAACAAGGGCCAGGCTTTTAAAGAGTCCTCTCAGCGCTCGGCGTCGGCTCCAAACAAAAGGTTTCTGCCCCGACACAGTGTGTAGGTCTTCCATAGGGAAAACACACTCGGCTAATGCATTTAAATCACCCTCTCTCGTTTGCTGTCACACAAAGAGAGGAAGGGGTGAGGTGGGGAAGAGAGCTGGGGAAAGGACTGGAGGGGCATTTGTAATTATCACCATCGTGCAGGTGAACAAGGCTTTTAATGGACGCCTTGAATTCCCTTTTCTCTTGTTCTTTTTGTGTGTTTTCTCCTTTTTTTCCGCCATTTAGTGCCCTCATTGTTTTCTTGTTCTAATGTTCTGTGTGAATCTTCTCGTAGTGTTCTGGCCTCTTCTCTTTTTGTTTCCGTGTCACACTCGTTCTCTCCCTCTGGCTCTCATTCTCTCTCCGTCTCCCTCTCTGCGTCCCTGTCTCTCTCTCGCGGTGTGAGGCGCTAATGGAATCATTACTAGCCTCTCTGTGTTAGACAAACACCAGACACCTCCAATTACAGCCCTTTTTTTCTCAATCTCTGGCTCTCTCCCTTCCTCTGCTATTTTCTAACCCTGCTCTGGTGTCTGCTTCTATAATGGGACCTCTCTCCCTCTACAAGCCCACCATTTTGCTCCTCACCCATCCTTTCTGATACTGTCTTCCTTTTTCACCTCACCATTTTTCTTTCTGTCTCCCTTCTCCTCCTCCTCCTCCTCAACACAGCCCTCATCTCCTCTGTCTGCACTCGTTAAACATTTATAGATCACGGGTTCATCTTTCTCTTTTTCTATTTTCCCACCCCATGCTTGCTTCTTGTTCCCCAAAGTGAGGCGCAAAGTGTGTTTAAAAATGTGTGTATGTTTTGATGTTGTCACTGTCAGACACTGGGTTCAATTAAATCTTGTTTTATGACAACACAGGACGCTACCCACTCAGAAAGAGGGCCGCCATTCTCCTAGTACAAACAAAACACAGTAGTAACTGACTATGAAGGAAATAATGGGATTCATGGGCACAACACAAGCACCAAGAGCCACCAGGTTGTGGCGAAGGCTACCATGCATCTAGCAAGTGATGTCATACCAAGTTATCATAAACAATGGATGATGACATATTGATGTTTTGTTGTTAATCTCATTAAAAGACCCAATCTAATTAGGTGTTACTTCATTCCTACATACTTTCTGGCCCCTACTGAAGGTGTAAGTCTTGACAAACAGAGCACAAATATAAAGCTTCATTATTTAGAAAGGTTTAGTTATTACACGAGACTTTGTTTTGCAGGTTCTACCATTTTTTTTAATTTCCTAGGACATTTCTGGAAAGAAACTGTGTAATTTGGTGCTAATTAGTGGGGAAATAGAGACAATGTTCTGATTCAGTAGGCATAGTAACAAGTCTTTTGTTTGTGTTTTGAGGAAATGTCCTTGAGCGAGCAGCTTAAATCCTAATGGCTCGAAAAATTTAGACCCAAGTGAACACTAATTATCGGACACTTTATTCAACAGATTGGATCGTGTGCTTGCCTGTAATTTACAGCTATGCAGAAAAACACATTTTGCATTTATGCATGTTCAGCTGACCTGCTGTGGAAAGATTCTTTAGAGCTTTAAAGATTCTTTAGGTTACAATGGGAAATGATTGTAAATGATCCACATGAAAGATTGTTTTATATAATAAGTACCATATTGCATACATTACTTTCCCAGGAACCGTCCTTTGACCTCTCATATTAACATATCATAAGTAAAATAAAAGTTATAGCTAGTTTTTAGCAAACAGGAGCACATTTGTTTGGGACTATTTTTAGCAGGGGATTAATACATATTTAAAGCCGCAGGAAGGTGCAAAGTAAATGAGAGTGATTCAGACTTGTGCACCAAAACTGGCAACTAGCTGACAAATCAGAATGCTAAGTGTAGTTAACATCTTTTATTTGTTTGTGGTTTTTGTTAGCGTGTTAGCTTGTAGGCTAACTGGCAGTGGCTGGCACCACGTTAGTAGTTGTGACACAGAAAATAAAATCTGCCACAATAAGGTCTGCCCATTGTTCCAACGGTCCAAAGTCGCAAAGCCCCGTTACTCCAAAAGATGAACTATTGGACTGACAGCCAGTTTCTCTGAAAATAACCACCACCTGTGGTTAGAAAACCCAATTGCCAGGAAAAATGTTCACATTCTGTAAAAAAGCATATGCTATATTTGTCAACAATGTTGTGGTGAATATGTGGTTAGGCTTAGGCACAAAAAAACACTTGTTATGGTTGTTATGGTTAGGACAAGAGCATTTTTTGGCTTAAAACTCCTACGTTTGGTGGCACAAAAGCTGCTAGTAAAACCAGGATGGGTCGGTGAAAAACCCCCGGGATCAGTGGCTCAAATACAGCAAAGGGCTGGTAAACATCACTGGGAAGCTGACACTAACTCCATGAAGTATTTATTTTTGAAGAAACGGAACTTCTGATCAATGGCTGTTTGTTTTTGGGATGATCGGCTGTCTGAGAAATGGGTTTTCATTCCAAGAGAGCATTTTTCAGGCTAATGGGGCTTCGAAATTTAGGGTCCTCAGAGAAATGGCATGGCACCACGAAGACTGGGTTTTTGGTAGAAAGTGAAAGGAAGCTCCACGGTTCGATTTACATCTGAAAGTGCACGCTCAATCTTGTTTGCTGTCAAAACTTTCACTATGCTTATGCTAACTGCTCTCTCTGTGCTGGAGGTTTCAGATTTCTTTGCAGGTGTTGTGTTAAAGTCTGCTGCCCCGTCGATATGTTTCCCATAAAAGACAGAGATAGGCTTCTGAATTAGTGATGTACGTAATCTAGCTTGCCCTGGGTGCGTTTGAATCTCAGATTTTAGATAAGTGCACAGACGGTCAAGAACAAGAAGGTCAGACATTTTATGGGGCATAAACAGAGGAAAAACACTATATTGAGTGAAGGGGGATTTTAACATTGTAACTTAAATACATATTTGTTGATTCAATCACCTGTGGTTTTCTGTCTAGGCTACTGTGTGTGTGCACTACACACAGAGTTCTGATTGGCTGTGGCTCTGCTGCTCAATCCCATGAAATCATACTCATCTGCTTTGTCACCACTGGAGTTACATAATCTCTCCTTCTTTCTCACTCTTATTCAAACACATACCCTCTCTTTCTCCCTGCCTCTCTGTCACATACATTTGCTCACCCCTGTCAGCTCTCCTCCATCTCCGTACCCCATGCAGAGGCCTCCGTCAGTGCAGCCAAAGCCCCCCGCCTCGTTCGCTCTCTTGCTTTCTTTTCTCTCTGCGTCTTTGTCTCTTGTGCATTCTGTTTCTGTTCTCCCTCTGTTTCTGTCTGCCACTGTTTCCTCTACACCCCCCCTCCATTTCCACCTCACACTCCCTTGCCCTCTCCTGCTGTCTCTGTCTCACAGCTGGTAGGGAATGTAGTGAATTCTCCTCTCAAACCTCTGCTGCTTTAAGCCCTAGAGGTACATGCTGAAGGGCAGGAGTGTGTATGTGTGTGCTGCTGTGACTAGCTGTGTGTTTGTGTGTGTGTGTCCTGTCCTTCTCTGTGTGTCTGACAGCACCAATTACTGCCTCAGATGCCTGAGAGATGGAGGAGACGGAGTGGAGAAGGACAGACACCTGTCACCTCGACACAAGTTCTCTTGCTCTCATCTCCTCTCTCTCTTTTTCTCAGCGGGCAAAAGTAATATGGGTCAGCATGACGTGTCTGCCTGTCCGTCGGCCACACCTGTCTAATGGTCTCCTTCTTCCCTTCGCCTCGCATTCATCTGTCTGTTTGATGCTGCCAAGATGAAGCGAAAACTTAGTTTACAAGAGGAACTTTTCAAAGTCACACCACACTTGTTTCACTGATTCCACTTAGCTCTCCCGCTGTTCTTTTCACTTCTCAAATTGGACCGAAACCAAAGTGAAAAATGACAAAGGAACGAGTCCAATGAGTTGACTGTGTTCATTTGGAACGCCATGGATGCAGAAACAATGGGTTTCTGGACTGCTACTTGACTTGTAATAATATTTTGAAGACACGCATTGCACTTTTTTGCTATTTCTGAGAACTGGAAAAGAAGATCGATATTAATCTTATGTCTGTGTGTTAAAGGAATAGTTAAATATTTTGGCAATAACACTTGAAGCCATTTTTGTGTTAGATGTGAAGTATATTTTCACAGTTTGCCGCATTATTTAAATAATGTCAACTCTTCTCTTTATGCCTCTATGCTGGCAATAACTCAAGAACACTTTAAAGGAAATTTCTTCTAATTTGGCACAAACATCAACTCGAGAATTAACTGATCAGAATTTGATGGTCAAAGGGTCACTGTGACCGCATAAAACACATTATTGGCCATAACTCAATTACTATAACAAAATTTCACACAAATGTCTAATAGAATAAAATGATGAATGAAGTGATGACATTTTAATTCAAAAAAGGTCAAAGGTTAACTTCACTGTCACATCATAAAGTTCTATAGAAACACTTTTCTGGCCTTTACTCAACATCATAACTCAGGCCAATGGTCAGATACTGAATTGGTGACACTTATCTTGGGTGTCCACCTTGAAACTATTAGTCTGGTAAGCCCATCCTAATGATGTGAGCTCAACATCCTGTGTCGCTATCTGTATCAGTCTGGACTCAGTGATGCCCCAAACACTTTCAGTGGGAGGGAGTACTCGCCTTGACAGTAAAACTCTTTCAGCCCATCAGTGTAACAAAACACCGGGGATCATCTTCTTAATCACCAATGGCGCCAGTTGATCAATCAAGCTTTTGCCAAATCCATTTAAAACAACGGCGAAAACATCTTTTCCTCAGAGAAACCTGTGAGTGCTTACTCTTGTACTTGTTTAATTGTTGTTATTGACTTTATTTCTGTTATTGCTGTGTTTACGCTACTTGGAAGCAGAGGCTGCCATCACTGTTCTGAAAACTGCTGCCTGCATTTTACGTCATCAGCTACAACACAGTCTCTGATTGGCTGCTTACATTGTCAGCGGCAGTGCAGATCCCTGATTGGCTTCGATTGGATTATAATTTTTGGAAATTGTATGGGTGCCACCCCAGAGAGTTTAACAGAATACTGAGCTCACATCGTTGGCATGGCCTTATTAGGCTATGAAACCCTGCTGATTGTATACATCCTCTGTGCTGCTGGGTGGAAGACATGTGTGAAGCATCCACGTTTTAGAATATGTAGCTTCTTATGATTTTTATTTTTATCCATTATGGTTAATTAGATGATAAGAATTATATTTTTCTTGTGTGATATTTGTTTTTTTTTTTGTTGTGGATTTTTGTATTATATGTTGTATTAGTTGCATTGTAATTTGTTTAAATACAAAAATCAATAAAAATCAACTGTAAAAAGAAAGGGTGGGACAGAGTTAACGTGTCTTTGACCTCATGTTAGCCTCAGGAATGTTACCAGGTTTTATAATTTGTTGAATATGAAAATAAAATGGCCAACATTAATGCAACAGTGACTGTTTCATTATTACTGCTGCAGTTTAAATTTGGTTTAAAGAACAAGCCACCACCTACTTATTTGCTTTCTTGCCAAGAGTTAGATGACTAGATTATACCACTCTCATGTCTGTATGATAGATGTGAAGCTACTGCCTACAGCCAGTTAGCTTAGCTTAGCATAAATATAAGACACAAGGGAAAAACAGCGAGCTTGGCTCCATCCAAAGGTAGAAAAATCTGCCTCACTAATTAACACGTTGTGTTTTTTGCACAAATCTTGTGTAAAACAACACATCACAGTGTTATGTGCTGGAATATTTCTTTGCCAGGCAGTAACTTCATTGTCATCACAGTTAGGTTGGCAGGTTTGGTCTCATTGTTCCTGTACAGAGATCAAAACCAAAATCTGGGCTCGCCAACTGTATCTGGCAACTTCCAGCAAGAGACACAACACAGAAGTGTTGGGACGACGACTAAACTTTTTTTTTCACTTCAAACAAAAAAAACTTCAATGTTGAACTATTCTTTGAAGGCAATGCCATGTAAACCCTTAAAGCCAGGAAAACATCACACTGCTTTAGCTCCTTACACACTCAAAACCCCATCTGACCAAAGCTATGAGATCATAACTTTTGGGCGGGATAACTAAGTCCTGTTCAATGTCATTTCCAAGAGAAGGAAAAAAACAGTATATTGCTCAACCTGTGAAGCGGAATTCGACTTTCTGTCTTGCCAGTGACGAGCAGCGATCAAAGACCTGCTGCTCGGCCGCTCAGTCGATCAGACCTGGCTCTGACTGTGGCGCAGCAGGAACGGATTTACAGTAAAAGCTTTTGTTTGTGCTCTGTGAGACAGCTTACATTCTGTACAGTAAGTGAAAGTTATATGATACATGTGCTGTAAGGGCTCCATCAAGATATGCACTCGGATGCATAATGAAAGAAAGACTATAGCCACGCACACGCACACGCACACACACACATACACATAAGTCTTTTACATTTTATATCTCATAAGAGGATTGCAGCCTGTGTTCGTAATGAAAGGTTTGAGCAGGGAACAGATGTAGGAAAAGGCTAATCTTCGCACCTGCGAAAGAGATTGAGCTCACTTACAGAGGGCTCTATGTGTGTGTGGGTGTGTGTGTTGAAAGCTCAGTGGGGAACCTGCCTTTCTTTATTGCCTCTCCAACACGGAGCTTGATCTCTGCCTCTATCCTTACAGCAGGAGTGTGTGTGTGAATATGTGTGTGTGTGTGTGATGCGGACAGTCGAGGTAAAGTGAGCATTTTTATGTTGATCACATACAGACTTTTGAAGGTCAAGCGCTCCCTCCTGCATGTAGTATGTTCGTGTACACACACACACACACACACACACACACACACACACAGTCCTCTCATTTCTTTGCTCTTCTCTTGGTGGCAGCTCAGGGAGCCTGAGAGCAAGAAGGTGTGGGTAGGAAGGGAGTGGGCGGCTAACAGAAGGATTTAGACAGCAAGTCAAGAGATTTTTGTGTGTATACAGTCCAAATGATGTGTGTATGCAATGTATGTGTGTGTGTGTGTACACTGCTGCAGGCATTAGGGCATTAAGCTGTTGAAGTGTGAGGCAGCAGGGTGTTATTATGAGCCAGATGTTCTTAAAGGACAAACGGATATACGGGCCAAGTAAAGGCCAGTCATCTGTCCTTCTACATGTCTTTGGAAGTGTGCGTCTTTCCGCTGTCCGTCTGTCTGACTTCACTTTTCATTTATTTGGATAATGACTGCCACCTTTTACTTCATTTCGCCTTCATTTGCTTTTATCTCCTCTCTCACATGTCCCCTCCTAAAACTCCATCCCTTGCCTCCCCTCTCCCTCTTCCTCATCTCCTCTCTTTTGTGTTTGAATAAATGACACACAAAATCACAAAGGCTTAGGCGCTCGCTATATCCTCCACACACCATAGACCCCGTCTACATACCCACACAGCACTGACCCAGATAATGTCTATTCACACATCCCCCCCCAAAAGCACAGCTTCTCTTTCGCCATGGCAGATCACTTGTCAGACATAGGCTGAGTTGCCAAAAGCCACCTTAGCACCAAGACGCATTTGCGTCGCCGTAGTGTTAGCCACAACCAAACCCGAGGACATCAAGGAGGCTTTTGGGAGACGGGACCTCGCATAGCTCGAGCTGAGTCTGGTGCAGTGGGTTGAGCTATGTGAACAAAGCCTTAGAGAGACGGAGGAAAAGCAGGCCAAGGACTGAGAAACTGTTAATGCATGTTTCAACTTCACGTCCTTATATAGCACTATTCCCTATGGACGGAGGCAGAGAGAGAGAGAGAGAGGAGAGAGGTGTAGAGGGGAGAGTGTGTCTCCTTTGGGTACAGTTGCCATTAATTGGATGTGTTCCATAATCTGTTGAGTTCCAGTTAGGGATAAACATGCGTGTACTCATGGGAAAGTTCATCATTTTCACATTTCTATAGTGTTGACTCAGTGTTGAGTTTGCTCTATTTTAGATCTAAAGGTTTTGAGAAATGTGTGTTGTGAGAGAAAGCAGAGGGGGCATGCAGGCAGCCAGCGGGTCTGCCGAACAGGAAACACAGGAACAGGAAGACAGCCATTGACCCCTTCCCCCATCCCTCCCTCTTTTTCTCTCTTTCTAGTTTATGGATGGTTTCCAGATGTACGATCAGCCCGTCAGACTGATTGGGCCGTCGTTGCCCAGGCGTTATTGCTCAGCTCCAAACACAACGTACAGATGTAGCCACGGTCGAAGTCCAATTTGTTGCTGCTTTCGTATTCAGTACAGCTGCACTATTGTTCTACAGCCAAGAGGAACCATTCAGAAAATTCAAATAGACTTTTCAGCTCCAGTGTCAGCCAGAACAAAGAACGGTTACACAGGACCTGATGAGAGATGTGACAGACTATGTTTCATTTTTAAATATGACCATTTAGACCAGCTGCTGCAGAATCACAGGTGCCTGTGGGCTTGAACTGACAACTTGTATAGGTAGCTAAATACACCTGCAAGCTAGATATGTTTACTGGAAATGATTTGTAAACAGGAACTAATAATAGCTACAGTATATCTTCAGTGGTGGCAATGTGCCTACATGTAATGCCGTTGTCTTGATTGTCTGAGGGGGCACCCAGGGGGGCAGACATTGAAAACTCCTGTATGAAAGCATTTTTGGAAACTGAAAGAAGCAGTTTATTTGTGTCTTTCTAACCATGGATGTAAACAAGAATGATGCCAAACAGAACACAGAAGCAATGCCTTGGCTCAAAATCATTAGAGAA
The DNA here is from genome assembly GCF_041903045.1 of Epinephelus lanceolatus. NCBI lineage: Eukaryota > Metazoa > Chordata > Actinopteri > Perciformes > Serranidae > Epinephelus > Epinephelus lanceolatus. The sequence goes on along the minus strand of NC_135745.1, from coordinate 30,414,330 downwards.
CCTGTTTTGTTGTGACATGGCACCCATCTTTAAAGGTGCTATACAGCACCTCTGTCAAACGGTGCTGCGTAGAAGAGATGCCACGGGCCCGGGCCCTTGAATGATGCCAGATAATACCACAGATGAGTCAGTGTGTTTATAAATGACACCTCTACTTAAAATATAAATAATTATTAATCATGTCTTATAATTTGTTAGTCAAATTACAAAAACTACAATTGTAAGACATGATGTGCATGTAGCCAAAAAGGTTCAGAGACACTTTAATTTTTGCTTTAATTTGTATCCTCTTTAGGGCTCATCCGGATGCTTTGACGCCTCAGTTGTTGCTTTGATAATCAATGTCAAGATCAGATTGAAGGCTTCGTTTTTTGTTTTGTTTTTTCACCAGCAAACTGGTAGAGCAAACTGAAAGGAGGTGGCAAGTGTCTGACACACATAAGATCTGTGTCCTGTTCGTGACAGTCATTGTCCCATGCTTCAAGCAAATAAATTGGCTTTCTAACGATGAAAAGGAACAGATGAGACGAACTGACGGTTATCCGCAGCTGGCAACTGTATGAAGCACTTGCTTGGTGTGCTTAGTTTACTTTTCTGGGGACAGAACCAGAAGAGAACCTATAAAGAACTATACATAGGCTTAAAAAGTTCTTTGTGTGGCAGCAGTGCTACAGAGCAACTCAACCCACACCAAAGAACTGCACCAAAGAACAATGTGTAAGTGTTAGGAAAAAGTCACATTTAAAGCAGCTCATGCTAGCACAGAACCTCAGTTATGATCATTTTTAAATGAAACTGAAAATAAATGAGCCCAAAAATAGCAGCACGGTATAAAGTTTATGTTCCATGGTGACTTGCCGCCCTGCTTCATTCGGCGCTGTGTTGAGAGGGCATCATCGAGGTCTGTGAGTGTCATTATACCTTTCAAGACTGCTTCATAAAGCAGATCTGACTATACAGCTAGTTGTTTTGTCGATATTTATATCCTGAACTGTGCAGATTGTATTATGGTGAGCACAAAAGCGACACGCGGCAGCAATTTTCCCAAGAGGGGACTCTTTTGTGTGTGACTCCCTTGACTTCCTGCATGACGCTGAATGGATGCCATGGTGTCAAGGAGGTGTGTGAGAGGGGAAGCGTTATTTATGGCATACTTCATTTGTAACAAGGTTATCCTGGGAGGTGGAAGATGGCACTCGGGGACACACACATACAAATATATGTTCATTCACAGGGATGTATACTCAGCACACTCACAAACCAGCAAGGCAGCAATCTAAAACATTCTCTTTCCGGGCTTTTTTTTTTTTTTTTTTGTGCTTTTGTGTTTATAAAATTTAAAAAACAAAGCACTGATATGAAGTCTCTGTGATCTTATGCTGATAAGGGGAATAAAAGTGAGAGCAGATTTTCCTGCTTTTGTCGACTTACTGCGAGTTTGGCTGACAAAGTCGACCAGTGCCCACCCACAGATTAAAGACAGCTAGAATATGGCCTCTCACTTGACAGGTACATCTTCATAAGAGTGTGTGTGTGTGTGTGTGTGACACAGAGGAAAAAGGCACAGGGCTCTCCTTTCCTCCACCGCCTGAGAGAATGAATTATTGAGAGTGATGAACTGAAAATAACGTGGGTGAGGAAAGGAGGTGCACAGCTCCTCCTACACACACTCTGCCGGTCACGGGGCCGGCTGATGTGGGCACGTTTACTGCCGTGATGTGTGTATGCGTGTGTCTGACGGTATGTGGGGAGATGAGACGTGTGTTTGTGTGTTTACAGTGTGTTAAAGCTTTGCAGGTTGGGTTTTTATGGAAGATGTTTAAGCTGCGAGCGTGCCTGGGGAGACAGAACGTGTGTTAACAGTGGAGGTTTAAATCTGTGTATGTAAACCTAAGGTGTGTGTGTTGTGTTTTTACTGGTGTGCCTGGCTATGTTTAAAAGGAAAAGGTGAATCTGTGTGTGTGTGACTTTTATCTTGATACCACAACAGACAGACAGAAGAATAAGTTATTCAGACTGTGAAGCAAACTCCCAACAGACTCCTTCTATAGACCTGTCATGCTCTTTCTCTTCTTCTTCTCTGTCTGTCTTCCTGTGACCCCATTCACACAGAAACACACATGCACCTGGTATCTATTTAATCTGTTTTTACACTGGAGGATAATCACCCCCGCTCAAAATTAGAGCCATCAGCTTGGGTTACTGCTAGAAAAGTGTGTATGTCGATGTGTGTTTGCTTTAATTGCACTGAAATTGAGCTCGCTCTCTTTTCCTCAGATTTTTGAGGGGTCTGTATATGTGTGTGTGTGTGTGTGTGTGTGTGTGTGCCTGTCAGCGAGAGAGTAAATATTTGTGCAGGAGCTCTGGAGAAGGTCAGGGTCAGCGTATGACAGACAGCCCACTGGGAAATAAGACACACATACAAAGGCAGACACACACACATGCACACACACAAATAGAGAGACTAAAGTGGAGATGGCCAGAAAGTGAACGAGGAAGACAGACAGAGGACAGAGACAGAAAAAGAGAAACAGACTGACAGGAGGGCAAACAGGGAGATAAAGAGAAGGAGAGAAAAACAGAAAGAGAGAGACAGAGAAAGACAGTGATGGACAGAATGAGGAAGAGGGAGAGCTTCATCCCGAAGTTCCCCTTGGCCGCTCTCAGTAATTGGCTGGTATCCAGAGGACAGAGAGTAGATCAGAAAGAAGCCTGAGTGTACTCATGTGCTTCATGTACTGGACATCACAAACCATTTCATATCCGGTCTGGCCGAGTGTGTGTGAGTGTGTGTGTGCGTGAGAGAGTGTCAGAGAAGTCATAAGATGCTATAAATACAGTAAGGGTCTGTCCTGAGGCGTCAGTTATGGAGGCCTATGTCTTCTAGCTGGCCATAGTTCATATCTCTTGTCCGCTCTGCGACCATGTGATTCTGCCTCATCTTTCCACAACAAAAGTCTTGCGGGCAAAATAAATTGGTGCTCTACAGTAAGATGTTTACTTGAGGTATAAATCATAGTTTTCAAGACAACGCAACATTTGTTGTCTCTTGTAGTGTTGTGGTTTTATTGGGATAAAAAGTAGAGCTTTGATTCTCTGCCTGAGCCTGACTGGGGCCCGACCTGACCCGCTGATTTCAGACCAGGCTTAAATTTCTCATTATTCCCTACTGGCTTAAATTGGGTCGGGTTCTCGCCAATTTAATGGTGTTTTTCTTTAAGTAGTCTCCAAATAAGAAGCTGATTTATTCCTTGTTCACGTGATCAATTTCTGATCAGGTTGCAGTCACACCTCACTGTAGCTCTGCTTTTGGGTTGTTGAGGTCCTCCGCCACTACACTTTTAATTTCTTCCCTTATAATCTTAGAAATACTTCCCTTAATGGACAATAAGATTTCTATCTTAATTTCTTCGGGAGACATGCCTCTTTTTTCCGTATGTGTCGGCCAGGGCTGGTCCGAGTTACCTGAAGTTTGGGTAGTTAGCCGTGTAGATCTCGCAGGCCATGGAGTGTTACCTCCATGCTTATATTTTTCCAAGCTTCTCGCCATTCAGATCGACATTCCTGGCCTTATCCGAAATTTAGTGTCTTTATGGTGGCCTCAATGAACTTTCAAGCAGGTCTCCCTTGAGACATAATATATATAATAATAGCGGTATAATTTTTAATATCACTTGAAAAATTCATATTCTGTTAGTCGTGATATTGAGACTTGTTGATGAATTGAAGTCATACTGTTACCCATGGCAACAACAAGCACGACCGACAGCAAAATTATTACAAACTCTGTGGTGGTTCCAAAAAGAGGAGCAGCTTCAGTAGTGTGGAATAAACTGTGGTGTTCTGAATGTTTAAAGAACAGTCTTGGACTTCTCAGACTCTTTTAGCAAGTTACCACTCAGAGGGAACTCAGTCAGCGGCTCCTCTGGCAGCAGCACAGCGTCTCTCCCTCTCCTTTCTCGCCGAGTGCACACTGGAGTCAGTGTCGTCATGTGATTTTGTCACAAACCTTTGGTACTGTAAACCTACGTGAAGTTCGCAGTTCAACAAAAACTACATATACGTGAATGTGTGACAGTTGTGGTATCATAGCAGCCTGTCACAGGTTACAGCGTGATGATTAGAGGAGAAATGGCAGAGCATAAAGATCCAGGTGGAATTGGATTTTGCTAAAAGAGAAGGAAATCACCTGTTGATTTATATTTATAAATCCCAGTTGTATTTGGGAGCTGTTTAAATGTGTAATTCATGTTAGATATCATTTTGTTGAACTATTAATATTGTATACAGAATCTGAATCTCACTCTGAGTTACTGTTGTTCTTTCCAAACTAAAGAAATGAGAGATCATTTTTGTTTAGTTTTCACTGAATATTTGAAGGCAGACTGTAAATCTGTATCACTTATTTTGTTGCAATTCTATTTTCTTAAATTAATGACATATATGTTTTTTACTAATTTGTCATATGTTCAAGAATATAGTAATCACAAAAATACCTTAAAACACCGTTATATTATTTAAGGGCCATTGCCCACCCCTATTACTGATCCTGCAGGAGCTCTTACTGATGTCTTACTCCATACCCTGCTCACTAGCGCCCACAATCAGAGGCTGATTTATTCCTGATGAGACAAATAAAAGACAATTGTGACCAGCAGAATTTTCCTCTGGGCTACCAGCATGCTATGGCAACATGTGGTTAAATTACTAGTTTAATTACTGCTCCCCAACAGTGGGCAGTTTATACTTGACATGACTTGATAATTGAGTTAAACTGAACCAGCAGTTGTTCAAAATAATTGTTCTCTAGAATTTAATCAAGTTCTTTTTTGCAGTGTTTTTGTGGATCATCACCAGTAGCTGCTGGTGAGATTTTTCACAGAGAGCATTCAGATGGTTTTAGCGTCCCTGTGAACCTGTTAGTTACTGTATATATATATAAAACTACAATGAACATTTGTGTAGTGATGATGGTGCCACTTACTGTAAACCACCTCACTATAAAAACAAAATATATAAAGGCAATAAAATGTTGTAAAGCAGTTGTTATTGTTCATACAGAGCAAACAATATGAGGCCATTAAAGTTTAATACGCAGATATTATGATGATAATTCTTCCGATTGGAAAGGAAGAAAGAGAGAAACATCAAGAGAGCAGATGTAATGTCAAAACAGGGCTGCTCAGGAGTAGTATGTCTGAGTGTGCGCGTCTGTGTGTGTGTCACAGGATTAGTAGTTATGGTGAATATTATGGTGTTAAAGGTTGTTATGAACTCTGATTAGGGATTAGAGGTTCACAGCGGGGGGCTGAACTCTGATGCTGACATCTCTATTACACATGAACCTCCTCATTAACCCCCCCAACACACACACACACACACATGTGCACACACATATTACTTCCACTTATCAAGGAGGGAAATTGTTGACAATATGTACACACTCTCGGATAATGAAGTCACATGTGTCGTCCTCTGCAGCAGCTTTCAAAAGAAGTAGTGTACAATGATTTCTTCGTACTTAAATCTGTACGTTTAATCACATACAAGTTATTTTTAACTTTTGTCAACATTTGTTTAGCATGAAAACACGTCAATTCGACCAAAAGCATGTTTCACGGGAATGTACACATGAGCACAAAGCACACACACACACACACAGATGCAACCCCGGTGGCCGTAAAGGACGTCAGATTCAATCTCGTCACATTTCTCCACTGACGCTTGATGTATCAATTTTTAAGTAGCTGGCCTCAACCAGCGCCTGGGTTGCCTGCAAACACACACACACACAGACTCACACACTCACACACTGGCTGCTCTGTGCTCCAGGAGCTGTGGCACTCGAGGGGTACTAGAAGGGTTCCATCTTGAAAGCCTGTTGCCATGGTGACCATTATGGAGCTCATCTCCCGTGGGCCAGCGTAAAGCTTGCTGGCCCACGGGAGATGAACCACTGACTATGAATCTCTCTCGAAAGAACACACACACACACACACACACACACATAAACACACTCACTATACCCCCCAGTTTTCTCCTCTGTCTGCCCTTTATGGTAAAGCCGGCGGGGAGCCAATGTTTGACTTGACCCAAGTGCGACAGAAAGCACAAGAACGGAGCAATTAACAGTTCAACCAGCAAAACCCTTTGAAAGGGAAGTGGAGGAGAAGAGAGGGCTCCCAGCCAGCCTGAGGAAGTGTTTGTTTCAGAAAAGTGCAGCTGATGTGATTCTGCATACGTACAGAGTCGCCTTGTTGAATGTAATTAGAATGTAATGACTTTTACCATGAGATATCGGGTGAGTGTTTCTGTGTGTGGGGCCCTTTTCAACATTAACTGAATGCATTTCCTGAGCTCATCCGGAACAGTCAGCAGCTTCCGTCATTCACACACCCAACTCCTAAACCTTATTTTAGCACGATGTAACTATTCACACATAAATGCAGCTTCTGATGCCAGAAATTAGACGTCATTCAATAAAGCACCAACTACAGCACGATATACTTTGATTCAGTGTGCTACTCTCTATATTTAACGCAAGTGTCTTAAGCACTGAGCTCCGTACTTATACATGACCCCTTAACAGTATAATTTAAATTAACTGTAAAGTGTGTGTGTGTGTGTGTGTGTGTGTAAGACACTTTCTATCCCTCCCAGTGCAGTTCAATTTGGCTTCCCTCTCTGCGGAGGCTTATTCTAATATGTAGATCACATTCATTTCATGCTATAGGCTAAATTTGGACTGTTAAACGGAGAAGGAAGTGAGACGTGAGTGAGAGTGAAAGTTAACAAAAAGTTATTCAGATAATCAATTATTGTTTTGAGTTCAAGCAACATTCACAGGTATCAATTACTCACCCTGTGTTATGTTGAATTTGTAAAGAAAACGGTTTTCTCGCATGCCTCCATGTGAAGGAAAAATCCAAAAATGGAGCAAATTCTTGATGGATTCAAGTGATGGGAATCTGCGTTTAACAACAGCAAAACTATATCAAAACATCAGTTTACCAACTCTCACACAACTTTTAAAGTATAATCCAAGTCTCATTTATTCAGTCCTGTACTCAGTATCTACTAAACGTGTCCTTTTTCACTAAAATCTTAGTATTTGAAACTAAACTGAAAGTGAAACTGAACTATGCTCTCTTTAGAGCAGGACTCAATTGACATGAACAATAACTTTACCTCACTGAACACAGGAGATGCTGGTTTGCTGCTGCCTCGATCAGTTAGTTTGTGTGATTGGAGCAACAAAACAATGATGTAGCGCTGAGCGATGGATAAATGCAGACAGACTGAAGTGTGCATCAGTATGTCTGTGAACAAGTGTTGCTGCTTTTGCTATTAGAATTTAGTGTGCCTTAAGCCCTGTCTCCACCACACACTTTCAGTATGGTACCTTTGGCACCAAATGTAACCCTTCAGACAGGGTACCTAGACCCTAGGTCTGGAACGAGGCTTCACGCTGACATTTTCAGAACAAAATAAATCAGGCTGCAGTGAGAGTCTCTCTTGATGGGATATTTTAAAATAGTGGGTTTGCAAATTTAGTCCTTCTCAGGCAAGCTCAGGGGTTTAGTGTTGGCGGCGCCCACATAAAGGACGCTCTGTGACGCTTTTTTTTTTTTTCTCTGAGTGAGGACTGGGATATATCTATTTTGCTCTGAAAATTTCAGTGTGCAGCCTCATTTTGTGGACGATAAAAACGAGGTGCAGACTTCCATCTGTGTCACTGGTAATGAGGAAACACAGTGAGTGCTGGACAAAGCAGTGAGTGACAACAACCCCATCCACATGAAAGAGTACTGTTTGTGGTGGAAACACTAAGGGTGATGTCACTAAAAGTATATGTCATCCAAGAGAGACAATAAAAAATGAAGTAATGGGCAAAATTGTCACACATTGAAATTTAAGATGTGCTGATAGATTCACATTGTCAACTCATACACTGAGTATCCGTTCCACCTTAAAAGTTGCCGGCAGTCGGCCCAGTGAATTAATTTTTCTCCGACTTCAGCTGCTGTGAGAGGCAGCAAAACATCCTTTCATTTTATAGATACAGTATACTAATATATATAAAACTCTGCACAGTATGAACAGTGGTTACATGAGCCTCAAAACCAGCCACAGCTCAGCCCTGAGCAGAGTGACCGTCCTCTGTTGACCAATCAACAGACTGCAGTGTTCACAGCTCCACCTTTTAGTACCAGATCTGTGTGCTAGGTACCCCAACAGGGGAGCACACCAAACTGAACTATACTGTACTGTACCGTACTGCTTGGGGGAAATGGAGCTTTAGGGTGCCTGGTGCAAGGTGCACAAGCCAAAAATTACATCATCACATATACTGCGCAAAGCAAGAAGGCTTCACAAGTTGTCAGTCATCGTCTGAAACACATCATATTAGATAAACGCTTGTGATTGGCCCAACCCATCTGAGGCCGGCTGGAAATCTGTCGGAACAGGAGGAGGACCAGACGTATCTGTCAGAGCAAATAAAGCATGAGATCGCAGATTTGTCTCATTCACCGCAGAGTCAGGGGAAAGTCCTCTGTGGGTCCATCACTTCAAGTGACACAATTTACATTGCATATAGTCATTTGACACACCTTTAATATAAATATATTGATGAGTGTGGCTTCTTAAAGACATAACCTTGTGGTTGGGAAACTGTCATAGGCTTATTAAACTATTTTCTCACATTTTGTAATCAATTACAGAAAATTATGAGTATTTGTAGCCCTATAAAGAGTAGAATAGAATAGACCTCAGTCAGCTCACTGTTCAGTGTTCTCCCAAAGGAACCAGTGGGGCTGTTGCCTTCTCAATCAGTGCGTGGTGACTGAGGGTGTGTCTTGAGTAGCAGTACTATATCATATCTAAGAGCTATCGATTGGCATAAATACACTCTCTGGTGACCAGATGAATATTTAATAAGACACTGGATCTGAGGCCACTCTTTGTCTTTAGTAGAAACACACACATACACTGCACAGATACAGCACCCTATATACCGCACAGCATTGTCAACTGTCGCTGTTAAGGTGATGCAAAGTCAGAGTTAGCTCATAGTTCTACAGCAGAGTTTTTGTGACTAAACTTTTTTGTGCTCCTGTGTGTGAGTGCATGTTTATGTGAGCACTGTCTTACTGCCTCAGCCTTCTTGTCCCTTTTTCATATCTACGGTAAATCATTAATCATAAGGGAACCAAGTCAAGTAACACATTTCCCATGGGGCACACACAGGGAGTAGCTTGAGTAAAAAAAAAGAAGCAAGAAAAGTGGGAGAGAGGGAAGAAGGGGGACTTTTTGAGAGAGAAAGAAAAACCGGAGTGAGAACGAGGTGGAAAAGCAGAGCAGAAAACTGAAGGGAGGAAAAGGAAGCTCCACTCGAAGCAGCCAAGCCGCCATTCTTGCAGAAAGTTTTTGATCAGGCAGTTGTTCCGACGCCAGGCCTGGCATGGGGCGCCTTGTCTGTCCTCTAGTGCCGGGGTCCTTTTGTGCCTCTGTGGCCGGCAAGAGCCCGGAGCCAGGACTCTCCGGATGAAACGTCCCCGGAGAAAAGCTGCTTTTCCACCCTGCTCCTACAGCCCAGCCAACAGGAACACACACACACACACACACACACACACACACACACACACACACACAGTCACTAGCACAGCACATAGGCACCCATTACCTTGGAAGCTGACAGGAAGGAGGAAAGAGAGCAGAACCCCTTTGAGAATTATCACTCCCTTTCCTTTCATTTCTTTCTTCCTCTCTTTCTTTCTCTCTTTTTCGCACCTACACACACACATTCCTTTTCCAGTGTTCTCTCGTGTCTTTTGGGGATTGTGCTAGTGGACTTTGCTCCCCTATGATGAATGATTTGCCTAAAAATACTGTCTGCATGCGAGCGAGCACAGCGTCCAGGTGGAAGAACTTACCTCCACAGTCAGAAAACACACTACTTTTAGGCCACTTTTCCATTTCTCTCTCCAGCAGGTTAACCACAGCGTTGAACATACATGCGTGTGTGTGCCTGTGAGAGCACATCTGTGTGTGTGTGTGTGTGTGTGTGTGATAATTTACAGCTTTTCTGGGACGAGTGACGTGTAGCTTGATTAAATCCGTGACCTTCACCACCAGCACGAGCAATCAGCAAGCGAACACACACGATCCCACACACACACAAACACACTCGCCGCATACTTAACACCTTCTTGCACACAGGCGCTCAGCACACGAACATGCAATCAGCACCTGGCGGATTCTATTGCGCCATTGATCCAACCTATTCACACACGCATGTATGCATACACACAGGGCATCTATCGAATTGCATTTGAGACGCCCTCATTTTCCTTACACGGGGTTTTGTACACCGTAATACTGTTTACCGCCGTGGCAGAAAAGAAGGCTTGCGAGAATGGGAATACCAGGCCTATGAATGTATAAATAAATACATGCGTAATCTATATTCAGATTACCAAAGGAAAAGTCAGGAATTCCATTTCACTGCCTAGGATGCAAAAGGGAAATCATTCAAGTCCCCAGTCTATTTCAGCAGACTGCTCCTGTTGAGCGGAAGCACAGTTTTCCCTCCCCAGTTTTACGACTCCACATAATGACTAATATGCAGCCACCGTAACAGCCGCAGCAATAGTCATATTATGTTATTGTGACTATTGCTGTGACTGCGCCTGTGTATTTTTGTTCCCCCGGTTGCCAGAAGATCTAAAGCTTATATAACAGGAATGACAGTTGATCTGCTGTTGCACTGTGTTATTGTACTGTACGGCCCTGTGGTTATAAAGGCCTTCAGCCGGATGTAAAAGGATCTCACGTAGACTCAGTGTCACAATATATCAAATCAAACTTTGTTTTCTTGTTCTTTGCCACGGGTGCTGCACGGCACATCGCATGACCTATCAGTGTGTGTAGTATCAATGTTTTTAGAATAACTCCTCATTTTGTGTTGTCTTTGTGCATTTTCTACTTTTATGAGTATCTGATTTCTCTCGTACTTTGAGACTGCATAACCTTGGTTTTATTATTGATGTTTTGGCATCATTTCTATGATAACATTATACTCAACAAGTTGAGCTCTGGGAACTTGGCAACATCACCATAACAAAGTCAGACGGGGCAAGAAACATGAGCACAGGTTGTAAACAAACCGATTATGTCTGTTGGCCTTTCCAAGCACTTTCAGAGGAGGTGGAACCAAGTCATTGTTTTGCATGTCTTTGTACCAAGTCCTGAGTCAAATCCCAAGCCCTACACTCTGAGTTTAGAGTCCTTAATAAGACATGTAATGCCATTTTAACAATGAAGTAATAATATTAAACTTACAAAAAGCATTGATATCACAACATACTTTTTAATCTTTGGGCTCGGAGGAAGGTATCAAGTCTTTTCAAGTCAAAAGGCACAAGTGCAAGTGAAGTCAGTAGTCACTGGTGTTAAAGTGCAAGCTGAGGTGAGAGGCTTTTTTTTTTTTTTTAAGATATTTTTTGGGCCGTTTTGCCTTTAATGGACAGGACAGGTAAGCGTGAAGGGGGGAGAGAGAGAGGGGATGACATGCAGCAAAGGGCCACAGGCTGGATTCGAACCCGGGCCGCTGCGGCAACAGCCTTGTACATGGGGCGCCTGCTCTACCACTAAGCCACCGACGCCCCGTGAGAGGCTTTTTTGAGTCAGCAAATTTGTGACTCAAGTTTGACTCAAAGTCCACACCTTTGGATTTCACCATTGCTGAAATATTTTCAGTCTTTTTTTTTTTCTCATCTTGACCATCTTGACAAAATCATTCATTCATTCATTTTCTGTAACTGCTTATCCTCTTGAGGGTTGCGGGGGGGCTGGAGCCTATCCCAGCTGACATTGGGCGAGAGGCGGGGTACACCCTGGACAGGTCACCAGACTATCACAGGCCTGACACATAGAGACGGACAACTATTCACGCTCACATTCACACCTACGGACAATTTAGAGTCACCAATTAACCTGCATGTCTTTGGACTGTGGGAGGAAGCTGGAGTACCTGGAGAAAACCCATGCTGACACAGGGAGAACATGCAAACTCCGCACAGAAGGGCTCCCTTTGACAAAATCAGACATGTGTAATATCAGCTTATGTTTTTAGTCTTGGCTCAAGCAAATACTTAAGTTGAATGATGTGAACCTTAACGACAACCAATAGGTGCGTTCTTTCTACCACCAAACAGGAAGCAGCAAACTGGGCAGACAGTAAACATGTAGGGGAATCTGGGGAGGCACAAGAACGTGAACAAGTCTTGGTTCTCTTGTAGGAGGAGAAACTGGTGGAGCTGTTGAGTGAATATGACTCAGTACTTAATTCTGCGTGTATCTGATCCACCACCCAGCACTTCTTTAAGTGAGAAATCTTAATTTTTTAAATGGTTTGCCTTTTATTCCCACAGTCTCCTTCCACTAAAATAGCACAGCTAACCAACAGAGGCTGGTAGCAAGTTGAGGTGACATAATCCGAAATGTAAAGTTTGTACAGTTTATCTTTATGGATTATATTGATGCCACATTAACATACTGTCGACATGCAATGTTTCTAGAGTAATGTGTTTTTGTGGACATGTAAGGAATCTTTAATATGTCACATTTCTTAAAGGGAGTTTGGTGCAATATTTTCCATCAGGAGCAGGATGGGAGATAATCTTAAATGGAATCTAGTTGCAGTTTTGCAAACAGTGACCCTGCAAGATTCCCAGTGTTTGCAAAATATCATAGTGTGTAACTAAAAACTCACACTACCTATAGATGTGAGAGGGTACTTTATTTAGAGGTGAAACTAAAGCTGAATGCACCTGAAAGGTCTGTGAAACAGGAAAAGTGTGTGCCCACACAACTGCGGTAGGTCTGCAAAATGTGATGGATGTTTTAAACGGGCAGGTTGAGAAATAATTTCACCAACCGCCTTATTTCAATTAAGTCTGGCTACCCTGGAGGTTTGTTTAAAACCTCTCTGATCATCTGACTGCACATATTTGCCTGCCTCATGATTACTTTTTAGCAATGTTGCCGTGTTCCCAGAGCTCAGCAATTACTTCGGCGAGTGTAATGTTATGGTGACTGACAGAATCGATCTACAAAAATATGACCTGGGTTGTAATAAGCCGGGATTATTCTACAAAAGCATTTCTGGAGACGAAGGATTTCTGGCACAAAAGTCTTGAAGGGTCAAAAGAGCACAGCCTCTAACTCTTTGTTTATCTGTCTCCTCACTCCAGCATGCAGACCAGGCACCTACAAAGCTTCAGCCACAGATGCCTACTGCACCAAATGTCCCCCTCACAGCTCGTCCCCGCAGGAACAAGCCGTCGAGTGCGTCTGCGAGAAGGGTTTCTACCGCGCCGAGACCGACCCACGCTCCATGGCCTGCACACGTAAGTGATACAAACACTGGCAACGTCATTAGCTACAAACACAGCCATGCAGTTGGGAGCTAATTTTATACCATGTCATGTATTCAGTGTTTTCACTGTGGTCAAATATTTGCATTTGGCTGTGTAATTCTGATGTCATAAAATGGTGTTCAGTAACGATGATTGGATTACATTTCACTTTAATTAGTTTGCAATGTATTCCTGTAAGAAATTAAAATGCATGGCTGCTTTCCATTTCCATCTATGATCCTTCCATACGTTTTCCTCCTCCTCAGCTGCTATTGGTTTACACAACACTCGAAATACATATATAACACACGCACACACATTTAGTGTGTTAGCTGTGTGGTTACGGCCCACAGATATCTCAGATGAGAACACTGGTATGGGTGACACTCCGATAGAAATCTGATGATGTTTCTTATTCTTTGTCTGGCTTACACACACAGGGGGGTCGGACCACATCCTTATGAACAGGCACGGAGGAGAATAGAAATGATGAGGAGGAAAGATTGAGCAAAAGAGAGGGACAGAGAGAGATGGATTGAGGTAGACGGAGGGATGTGGGGGTGGGAAAGGACGGTGACATGCTGGGAGAGAAGTAGAGAAACATGCGTGCGTGCACATGTGCACACACACACATACCCAAAGCCATTATCAGGTTATGGTAGATTACACTCATTAATCGTTGTAGCAGGTGAGATGTGTAACACTTGGTGTTATCAGCTTGAAATGAGTAACGGCTCGTTCAAATATGTATGGGCTCACATGCACACACATGAAGGTGAAGAGCACAGAGGAGGAGGTTGAGGGGAGAAAGGGGGAAAATATGGAGAAAAGGTAAAAGAATTAATCACGGAGAGACATGGAGAATGATACTTAAGATACAGGCGAAGAACAGAACAGCGGGGGAAATAGCGGACTATCAGAGGCATATAATTTAAATGTCATAAAAGGCCGATCAGTGGAGGAGATGATGGACAGTTAAGTGTGGCCCAGGGAAGTGGGGGGATGGCAAAAAGAAAAAGACAGAATTAGCGGGATCAGTCAACACACCCTTTTGGGAGATTTATGACCGACAGTCTCAATTATCCCCAGCATGGCCTCCGTCCCCCACGCCCAGCTTTTCCCCATCCCTACCACGTCTCAGAGAGGCTCGCCACTAGGAAGGCTAATCAGGAAACTCCCAGGTCCTGCTGGCCGCCACCTGGGGCTCTCTGCTCAGACAGGACTGGACAGGATGTCAGGCTGAATGGGCATCTATTGCCAAATTTACATATGGTTGAGATACCTGCATCGTGCTGGGATGTGAACAACCATAATCAGTGGTTTCACAAGAGTGGTTCTCGTACAGTAGAAAGGGCATGGTGAAGGCTTACCTTGATGATGAGTTGAAGGTTACTGGTTGGCTCAAACCGTCATAGGACAATATTGAAAACTGATCTGCCAATCAGAAAGCAAAGAAAAAGCCCAGATTTAGTTTTACTTATTTATTGAAAAAGCAACCAACACTTCTTGTATCTGCTTCACGATAAGACTGTTCAGACAAACAACGTGGTGCAGGAATGAGACCTAAAACCCAAAAATGAGTTAGCATTTTTACACTTCCAGTTCCCGTGTGTGAAAATCAAAGGGATGTTTAAATGGGTTTTTGGTTAGATGTCTGAAACAAGGTCTGTAGTTAACACAACCTTGAGAGATTTTCACATTTTGTTATCTGACATAAAATACGTTAGGAAATACCCCACTTGTGAATTCTGAAGCTTTTATTCGTCTATGAAAAAGGTGGTTGCTAACAAGTGGCTGAATGAGATGACATCATTGCACCACATATGGCTTTACAGCCTCGTTGTGGTGACAACGTTGAAGTCGTGCCACTGTTGTGTAGTTTGTTTATATTTAATGTTAGCTTTTTACCTCTTGTGATTGCATTTATGCTTCAAAGATCAGACAAATGGTGTTCATTTGTGATGATTATCTTGCCAAGTAAAACAAGTATCATTGACTTTTGTTTGCCACAGAACTTACTTTCTGTAATAATCTAAAATCCAATAGAAAAAAATCCTATGGACTTTCTGTCGAAGGAACGAGGTCAATGCTAACTTCTGGGTTGGCCCACAAAAACCCCTGTCATTCTTGCACCACTCGATATCACTGCAGCCCCCTCATACACGTGAAAGTGGGAACACGTTGGCACAGAGAGGTTGACCTGGAGCAACAAGTCCATGCATGCATGCCCTCCACACAATGAATAGAGTATGTTATAGGGAGCTAACAGGAAAGAGAAGGGTGTATGAGCACCATCCAAGTTAGGTACCCATTGTCCAACACAACGTTACTGCAGCCCTGAACAGAACTTCATGAATTAAAACTCTGTAATCCCCAAATCTGGTAGGATATATTCATTTTAATGCCCCTAAGCTGCTGTTTAGTTCTGTTATGTCTTCCGTGTCTCTGCTCCCTGATACCTCTTTGATCCATGTGCATACATGCTCATGAACGGGGAGTGTCAAATTTAATTTTGTCTGGCATCTTTCATTTGGAGTCTGCACAATAAAATAACATACATGCAGTCACATCTACAATAATTGAGCCCCTTACAGTGTGGTTGCTAAAATCTCAGTACGCAAACCATTTGAAATATTATTCATTCATATATATGTATCAGTATGAACAAACTGTGTGTCGCTGTGTCTATGCGTCTTTGAGAATGATAACTGACACAGTTTTTGGACTCTGTGACACACTTATCACTTCAGCTGAAGTTCAGAGTAATATTAACCGCTCTAAATCATAAAATGTACCTGACTCATGAGAAAATTACTCCGGGCACTTTCTATAGATCATTGTCCACTCACTATTAATTGTCTGCAGTGCAGCCCCCAAAGAGTATCAGTTAACTTCACAGGGTAAAACCCTCCCTGCAGTCGAGCGTCAACTATTTAACAGCATGTGAATTCTCTTTAAAGATGGATTTAAACTTCAGAAGCGTAATATATTCTCATACTGTCCCATTTACAATCAGCCAGGCTCTTTTAATCACTGTCCATTCCATAGCTGTTCATTAATCGAGCGCTAAGTGTCCACCCCTCTGGCTGGA
The DNA here is from genome assembly GCF_041903045.1 of Epinephelus lanceolatus. Classification (NCBI taxonomy): domain Eukaryota; kingdom Metazoa; phylum Chordata; class Actinopteri; order Perciformes; family Serranidae; genus Epinephelus; species Epinephelus lanceolatus. The sequence continues at coordinate 30,397,818 of NC_135745.1, read as the reverse complement.
GACGGTTAATTCATTTTTAATTGAATCAATGTGAATTCTGTTCTTAATAGAAACTGCAATAAGTTTGGTAATGAACATGAAGACAATGCACGTTTGGAGAATGTACATTCGGGAAAAAAATAATATTCATCAGTCAGTGTTTCATGAGCTGGCACTGATAAGGGGTGGTGCAGCAGCTCAGCAGTGGATAGACTGCGACATGTTCAGGTTGTACCATTCAGTTCACCGAGTGTATGCTGGGATAAGCATGGACTATCTCTCTGGTTCAGCTGAATCTACACTCTTAGAAATAAAGGTGTTAAATGGAACCACATAGGGTTCTTCAGCTTGTCCCCATAGGAGAGCGCTTTTTTTGTTCCTGGTAGAGCCCTTTAAAAACAGTTATACCTAGAATCGGATATAAAGGGATATACCTAAAACCATGAAAGAAAGGTTCAACCCAGAATGCCCCTTGAGAGGTTCTACAGAAAACCTTTCTATGGTATCATGGTTCTATCCAGAACCCTGAGCAGGTAAAGAAAGGCTCTTACACTGCAGGGCTCCTCTTCAGTGCAATTTATTCACTGAGTGAAATGACGACATTTTGAGCTACCGATCTTCATCAGGTCATGAGGTCTATCCAGAACCCTCTCTTACCCCTTTTCACCAAATTAGCCCTGGCTCTTGAACTGGGTCTGTTCAGGACTCCTGGAACCTTGGTGCTACCTCACCAACCAGCACACATTTCCACCAGTTTTGAAAGGACGCACATGTAATCAAGAATCGGTAGAGGGTGTTGCATAATGCAAAACTGAAGCGAACACTAGTAGAAAGATGGCGTATTAGATCGATTATCTGCAAGCATTTGTGCTGTTATTCCAGATTGTTGTTTCTATCCAAAAACAGTCATGGACCACCTGCACACTCTTTTCTTCCCAACGATTTCTCAATTAAGATCTCCATTGTTGCCTCTTCTGTCCTGTCTTTCCAGCCTGTAGATTATGACACGTCCATCGATGTCATCAAGGTTCACACTTGAGGTTACAAGAAACCTACTATTTTTGGTTCAAGCTACAAACAAACTTTCTGGGTTCCGAACCATTATCTTTTTGGTCAAAATGCTATGAATAGTTCAAAACTAGGTGCGGAAACTGGGACAGAACCCATTCCATGTTGGTGGAAAATTGTTATCTAGGGACTCTATCCACAACCTTTCACCTTTTAAGGGTGCAAACAAAAATCCACTCTGGGGGTTCACCCGATAACCCCAGGGTTTAATTTAGAACCCAACCAGGACGTTCTACCGAAACGTCTTTTTATATTACAGCACCACCCAGGGCTCTAATAATAGTGACTGACTACAGTACACATTGATCCACCTCTCACTAATAATGGTTTATATGGGCTTTGTGATGCTCCATAAGGGCCGGGGCAAATGTGGTCCAGCACAACCAACAACAATAACGATTCACAATCACATTTTTTGGGGGTGGAGATTTTGTTAAACTACTACTACAGGCTTTACTATTTCAGTGGTGCAGTGAGGGTTTAGAACTAAAACCGAAATGATGGTGAAGATATTAACTATGGCAGAACACAATTAAAGTGAACTGATTAAGGGGAATTAGGGGATACCTCCACATTTAAAAATACAGGCAGAAACATTGGTAAACATTTGAATATTTGAGGGTGAGGATCTTTAAACACTTTGGGTGAAAATGGTTTTTAATGGAACCATTAGTCTTATAAGAAACCATAATAAGGGTATAAGGGGAATAAGGTCTCTTTGGATAAAATGGGTCCTTAATAAAACCCTTAGTCCTAAGAAGAAAGGGTTCTTCAGAATCAGATGGTTCTGGGAAGAACGTCAGCCCTTCAGGAGGAGCACTTTTTGAGTCCATGTTATTTATGAGTGCAACGCTAAATCGTTTGAGAACTCTTTTATACATGTCTATCAGATTCAGGCCTCAAGGATACACACTATGCCCTTGGGGAAAAAACTCCACAGGCCAGCTTCAAACCCCTCATATTCACCACCAGTCATTTCCCAGTAGATTGAATAAGACTACGCTCTTGACATGCACACATTTAACAAGTTGACAGAAATAAATCAATGCCTTTGTCTTCCTTCAGGTCCTCCATCTGCTCCAGAGAACCCCATCTCCACTGTGAACGAGACCTGCGTCACCTTGGAGTGGTCACCGCCCAGAGACACAGGAGGCCGGGGAGACATCACCTACAGCCTCCACTGCAGGAAGTGCTCCGGTGACAGCAGGAAGTGCACACCGTGCGGTAGTAGCGTCCATTTTGTTCCTAGACAGTTCGGCCTCTCGTCAGCCACCGTGCTGGTCACAGACCTGCAGCCGGACTCCAACTACAGCTTCACTGTTGAGAGCCAGAACGGAGTGTCGGATCTAAGTCCCACACCCAGGGGAACAGTAGTCATCAACGTCACTACTTCACAGACAGGTGGGAGCATACACGCATTATGGGAGTAATGTAAAAAACACAAAAACAAATCCCCAAATTTAACCAAGAATGTCAAAACACCAGCATTTGTTGACTCAGACGGCTTTTTCACAGCATAATTTCATGTGTGGCAGGGTATTTTCACATTCAAATTGCAGTAAAAAACTTAAGAAGAAAGGATTCTGCATGACTATATTGATATCCACTTTGAAAGGTTGATAAGGAAATAAAATCTTCCAGGGGAGAACGTATTCATCAGCCTGAACCAGGAATTTGTATGATGGTTTAGAAGGAGCATTTTTCAAAATTGTCTCCTGATTGCAGTGTGCTCACAAATAGTGTCAGGCTTTTTACATGACAACTGTAAAATCATCGCTGTGCTGCATCACTCCGATACCACAAAATGACACCTCTGCAACTCTGCCTTCACTCTTACAGTCACACGTACATCTTTCACAGTGTGGCATTGTGCGAAATTGGTGCAAAGGAAGCGTGTATGACAGGGTGGTGATGACTAATAGACCTCGCACTATGAATGTGTGTGTACCAACAGGAGGGGGTGAAGGTGAAAAGGGTGTAGGAGGTTGTTAACCTCATTATGATCCCCACACGCCACGTGCTGCTCTCTACAGTATGCCATGCACATTTTTACACAAGGAAAAAATACACTTTCAACCCATACGAGCATGTGCCCCGACGTGGGAGGGCGGGGTGGGAAGTCACAGGATTTGAGGGTGTGCACATGAATAACTCCAATACAGTATATCACACAACTCGCACACACATGTCACACATACACACATAGTAGAATACTGTAATCACACATGTATAAAACACCTTGTAAGCTCTCTCTCATTAGCAAAATTACACAGAGCACTTCAAATATGGGTCTTCTCATTATAGCACAGTGGGTATCCACATGAAATCTGTCTCCTCTCCCGCACAGCCTGCTCTCTCCCTGTCTCTCATTGAACTTTACTCTCTCTTTGTTGCTCATGCTTTCCTCTTTTGTTCTTTGTTTTCCACAGTGAGCGTCGTGTTGAAGGAGAGGCGGAGCAAGGACAGTGTGACTTTGGCCTGGCAGGGTCCAGAGAGACCAAATGGAGCGATAGTGGAGTATGAGGTCATCTACTATGAGAAGGTGAGCGAGACGCGCACATGCTCATTTTTAAAGAGGCACTCCAACAATTACACATGGAGATCAGTTTACTTGTTACGTCAGATTGGTAACAGAAAGCCTGTGTTACAAACAAAAGTCGGATTTTGGGAGGTATTTCTGTTCTTGTCCTTTATACATCAGGGGCGTTTTTTTTGTGTGTGTGTGTCCATGTCACTATATTTTTTAAAAATTGTTTTTGTCATGAGTACTTTAACAAGGAATTTGAATTTGTTGCATCGTAAAGAGACGTAATTCTTTTTTTTTTTTTTTTTCTCAAAAAAAGATTGATTTTTCTGAGGGGAGGCATGGTGGTGTGGTGGTTAGCACTGTCGCCTCACAGCAAGAGGGTTGCCGGTTCGATCCCGGGTGTGGGCGCCCTTCTGTGCAGAGTTTGCATGTTCTTCCCGTGTCAGCGCGGGTTCTCTCCGGGCACTCTGGCTTCCTCCCACAGTCCAAAGACATGCAGATTGGGGACTAGGTTAATTGATAACTCTAAATTGTCCGTAGGTGTGTATGTGTCAGCCCTGTGATAGTCTGGCGACCTGTCCAGGGTGTACCCTGCCTCTCGCCGGGATGGGGATAGGCTACAGCCCCCCCGCGACCCTCAAGAGGATGAAGTGGTTAGAAGATGAATGAATGAATGAATGATTTTTCTGACTTTTGCATTGCAAATAAAGGCATCAACCAATTATGTTTCGCCTATCGCTATGAAGATTATAAAACAGCAACATGGAGGCTCCGCAGTCTGAACCAATATGGCAAACTTTATTACTTCTTTCAACACTGGCAAAGGTAGCGCATACCAGATCCACTACTTCCCATATTACCTTTCACATAAAAGCCCAAGACATCTGCATTATGAAGCTGTTTACCAGAAGGAACTCAAATTCACTCTGAGTGAATTCAGCATTTTCAGCATTTTGCTGAAAGGAAACTCAATAAAGTAGCTTTTAGGTTATATAACAATTTACCTCAGACAGGCCTGCCAGACACCTTTGGGTCAGATCCCAGTAGGTGTTGCAAATTCACATCACTGCAGCTGAATCTATTTGCATCAAAACCTTAAATGCAACAAGTGTTACAACATGTTGCTTGTCACACCCCGAGTGTGTAAAGGCCTTTAGAGGGGAAGACTGATACCACTCTAATGTCTGTGCGGTAAATACAAAGCTATCACTAGCAGCTAGTTAGCTTAGCACAAACACTGGAAACAAGAGGAAACAGCTAGCCTTGCTATGTCTACCTACCAACATCTCTGAAGCTTACAAACTACCATGTCATATCTTTCTTGCATTGATTAACAAAGGACATAGAACATGTTAATTTGTGAGCTGGTAGGGAGATTTTGTTAGCCATGCAAAAGTTTCCCTATTTCCAGTCTTTGTTCTAAGCTAAGCTAAGCAGCTGCTGGCTATAGCTTCATATTTAGCCCAAAGATATGACCCTCGTCTGACCCTAAAATGTAAAACTTGTTTTAAGTACAACACTAAATCTCTGGAGCAACCTTTAAACAAGTTCAACGCAACATGTTCCTCTCCCCTCCCTTTGTTTTCTTCATCTACATGGCGTCCAGGCTCGTAGGATATGGGTTTAGCCTTAGGGCACGTCTGTAATGACTGTTCATCACAAATGTATCTCCCTCTATCTCTCTATCCCTCACGTCTCCCCTACTGCTCACACCAAGCCAATTAACCACACATCTGTCGAACAA